>NC_069678.1:85946389-86263986 GCF_023699985.2 Odocoileus virginianus
CATCCCAAAGCACTTGTGGATGAATAAAAAAAAAAACATCATTATGAACTAAAGTCTACATAAATATCTCCATAAATAATTCCTAGGCTTCCACAACAGCATTACAATTGTGATTTTAAAAAACCTTTTTGCAACAAAATACCAAAGGATTGATAAGGAAATAAGACTTTCGGCATAGATATAACTGAACATACAAATATGACACTAAATGGTAGTCTGGTGTCAGTATTAATCATTATACATATATTCATTTTACATAGTGGAATGGGCAAATTACAATCCTTGGGCTAAATGCAAACCAACACTTGTGTTTTAAATAAAGTTGATTGGAGCAGAGTTATAGCAATTCATTCATGTCAGTGGTTCCCAACTAGGAATTATCTTGCCCTCCCCAGGTCTGGGGAAATTTCTGGTTGTCACAGTGGAAGGGGGAATTCTGGCATTCAGTGGCCAGGGATGCTGCTAAACATCCTACAAAGCAGGACAGCCACCTACAACAAAGTATCCCAAAACATTAGCAGTGCCACAGATGAGATACCCATATATTGTCTCTGGATGCTCCTGCACTAAAATGATAAGAGTTGAGTAGTTCTGACAGAGGTCATATGGCCTACAACACCTAACATGTTTATTATGTGGCCCTTTACAGAAAACATTTGCCAATTTCTCTCTAGGAAACCAAAAAATGTATGTACCTCATGTTTAGCTGGTTACCTATTAAGTCTAGTAAACGCTCTTTAACATTATTTCGTCTAGAATGAGACAATTGACATTTTTATTTCTACCTCTTCTAGCCATGTAAAGGGCTATAGTAAAAGGTTATATTTTATTCTGATTCATTAAAGGGATATTTAAATCCATGACTCTTAAAGTCAATCACAGATCACTGGCTTGTCATGATGATTTCACTGGCCCACAGTGAAATGAGAAAAAGACAGACAAATTTGGGAGATTTTCATAAAACTAATTTAATGTAAAAGACTGTTCTCTATAATTATAGTCTTCCTATACTTTAAAATAATAAAATGCCCTTTCTTTTCCAAAGCAATGCTGATAATAGGTAGTTTTTTTTTTAACACAGCAAAATTAGTAATTGTAACATTGGGTCAAACCGTTAAAAAAATGATTCGTTCTTGAAATCAGAAAGTCAGAAAATCACAAATTTAGAGGCTTTTGCTCCAATTGGGGGATTCTTTGATGTTGAACATATTTCACACATCATTGCTGAAGGTATTTCTTAAATGTGTTTTGCAGTATCGAATAAGTGATGAACTACAGCTGAAGGCTTTTCCACATTCATTACAATCATATGGTTTTTCTCCAGTATGAATTCTCTGATGTTTAGCAAAGGATGAATCATGCCTAAAGGCTTTCCTGCAATGACTGCATTCATAAGGTTTCACTCCAGTATGGACTCTCTGATGGACAGAAAGATGTATTCTCTGGCTAAAGGCTTTTCCACATTCCTTACATTTATATGGTCTTTCCCCAGTATGAGTTCTCTGGTGTTGAGTTAGGTATATGCTGTGGTTGAAAGTTTTACTGCATACACTATAAATTTAGGGTTTCACATCAGTATGAATAATCTCATGTTGCCTGAGGTGTATAATCTGGAAAAATGCTTTTCCACAGTCTTTGCATGTAAAAGGTTTCTCTCTGACATGAGTTCTCAGATGCTGGATCAGTCCAATGTTCTGGCTAAATGCTTTCTCACATACACCACATTCATAGGGCTTCTCCCCAGTATGAATTCTGACATGTTGAGTAAGAGATGATGGATGTCTGAAGGTTTTCCCACATTCCTTACACTCATAGGGTTTCTCACCAGTATGGATTCTCTGATGTGAAATAAGGGATGAGCATTGGCTAAAGGCTTTTCCACATTCTTTACATCTGAAAGGTTTCTCTCCAGTATGAATTCTCATGTGTTCTGTAAGGTGAATGAGCTGTTTGAAGATTTTTTCACATATATTACATTCAAAGATTTTCATTCTTGTATAATTCCTTGAATGATTAATCAAATCTAAATTGCATCTACTTTTCTTGCCAGATATGTCATATCTATGGTGTCTTTTTTTGGAGGGCCTACTGGTCCTATAACTTTTGAGCTCATATTAATATTTTTCTCAAATTTGTTAGATTCTTGGCCTCTCTCCTGGGTGAGCCTTCTCTTGTGGGTCAAGGGGATTTGTCTCTCACCCATTCCTTGGTTCTCCTGGTGGTTTTCTAACTTGTGACATTTGGAGATTCTTCCCAATGTGGAAATCAAGGTGCTTCCTCTCATGAACCTTTCCATCATCAGGCCATGGTGTAATTCTTCCCATGAAATGTCATTCTTTAAAGTTGCCTCTTTGGTTTCTGTTTCATCCTCCAAGTGTGAAAGAAATCCAAAATTATAAATAACCCATATTCACTGCACTTCAAAAATAAATGGCCACAGTGCAAAGAGAAGGGGAAAATAATATATACTAGGTACAGGAGGGCTGAATAGTCTTCAAATAGGATCCTGCCACCTAGAAAGCTAATATGAAAATAACAAAGTGGTCAAAGCAAAGAAGCTGTTAAAAGAATATGAGATAGGACTTCCCTCGTGATCAAGTGGTTAAGAATCTGCCTTGCAGTGCAGGGCATATGGGTTTGATACCTGGTCAGAGAACTAAGATCTCATATACCGCCAGGCAACTGAGCCCACATTCATAGATCGTGTGCTACAACTAGAGTCCATGCATCAGAACAAAAGATCGCTCATGATGCAACAAAGATCCTGCATGCTGCAACTAACAACTGACACAGTCAAATAAATAAATGGAGCTCTGAGGAGCTATACAAAATGAAAGACTTTTTAAAAAATGTATGTGAAAGTGACTTTGAAAACTGGGAGGAGTTCATCTATGAGAACTGCAAGAGGAAATGGACTAAGAAGAAAACATCACTATAAGGGCAACTATCAAGAGATAAGACAGGAAGATAAGAATTTTAACATGATATCTCAACCTCCTATTTCTATGACAAAATTTTATTTACTTAAAAAATTTAAGTACCTCATTCATTTTGAATGCTCAAATAAAACATTAAATAATACAGAAATGCATTCACTAAAAAAGGATAGCCTCTGTCAATTTCATCTTCATTTCCTTTTTCTCTTAGGATTATGGAATGACTCTGTTCAGACATTTCTCAATAATATATATATGTAAGTATGTGCATTTGTGTATACATGGTCATAAATATAATTCTGTGTTTTTTTAAACTATATCTCATGCCCCCCCTCTATGTCTGTACAGTTAGATTTATCTTATTCTTTATAATAACTGCATTCCACTTAGTGAAATATGAAAGTTGCTCAGTCATGTCTGACTCTTTGCAACCCCATGGACTATACAGTCCATGGAATTCTCTAGGCCCGAATATTGGAATGGGTAGCCTTTCCCTTCTCCAGGGGATCTTCCCAACCCAGGGATCGAACCCAGGTCTCCCACATTGCAGGTGGATTCTTTACCAGCTGAGTCACAAGGGAAGTCCAAGAATACTGGAGTGGGTAGCCTATCCCTTCTCCAGTGGATCTTCCTGACACAGGAATTGAACCAGGGTCTCCTGCATTGTAGGCAGATTCTTTACCAACTGAGCTATGAGGAAAGCCCACATTCCACTTATAGATATATTTCTTTGACTTTTCTCTACTGAAAAATATTTAGGTAATCTCCATTTTTTCCCTTTATCTTTTATATATAAATTTGTGTATACTTCTGTCAATGTTTCATAGGATTTACTAAAAAGAAATTACTAGGTTATGGATATATGTGCTATTGGTGAATATGTGTGCCTTTCACTGGATTTTTATCTATCTTCATAATAATGTCTATGTAAGAGTTGAAAAATAGTTTCTTAATTTGTGACAAAATATTATGTACACTGTAAAATCTTAACAGATAGAGAATATATATTCTATCCATAGTACACATGACACAGCATTTTCAGATGTGATTTTTATAAATCAGATGAGGGAGTTTCCTGGATTTTTACTCTCTACTTCCATCCAACTATTCTGGACTCTGTCATCCTAAAGCATCAATAGTTTCTGTTCACAGAAAACTTACTTTCCAGGATGTCCAAGCTCATTTTAGTCAAAGCACATACAAAGTACTTGGTAATAGCAGGATAAATTTTGGGCTGGACCCAAAAAGCAAGTAGAGGTGTTTGGATTACTTATTATAGAGAATAAGGAGTCACTTAACTTTTCTTTTTAGGGTAGAAACAAGATAAATGAGATATTTTGAGTGGTCCAATCTGGCAGTAACATTCAACATGATTCAGAAAAAAGAAAATAAGATATCCAGAAATGCAGCTAGAAATTATAGTAATTGGCATGGGATGATGGGGACCTAGCTTAACAATACATCAACAGAGATGTAGAAGTGGACTGAGTAGATAAAACCAAAGAAGAAAACATGGGGGATGGGGAGAAAACAAAGTAGAAAGCATGATACATTCTTGCTGATACAATGATTTCTAGTCTTAGAGGCTGAAAGGACAGGAGGAGTCAGGATGAGAACTTAGTTTGGGAGAGATGATTGCTTCCAATTTTGGATGTACCGGGCTTGAAGTAACAACAGTGTGTTTATATAGAGATGTTCCAAACACCAGGGAGATGAGGGAATAGAGTTCATATGCACACATATGACACAAATGAAGATATGGAGAATACAGATATCAAAGGGATAGTTGAGAACATCACAATGCATCTATGGGAGTTTGCGCAGAAATAGGACAGCAGTGTGAAAGACAGAGGCTCCTCTGGGATTGTGGCAGAGACTGTTAGCTGTTCACTGAAACATCTCCTTATTTTTGGACACACAACTGTACTATACTCCCCAATCTTCCCTGAATTTGAGTGAAGTAACATTAAGTGAATGAGAGTGAAAAGTGATGTGAGCCATTCCAGTTTGGCCCATAAAAACCTACCAAATGAACCCCTCTGTGCTTCTCCTCTGTGCTGTGCTGTGCTGAGTCACTCAGTCGTGTCTGACTCTGCAAGCCCATGGACTGTAGCCCGCCAGGCTCCTCTGTCCGTGGGGATTCTCCAGGCAAGAATACTGGAGTGGGTTGCCATGCCCTCCTTGTGCTTTTCCGCTTCTGCTGGCCAAACTTAGACCATGAGGAGGCCCTCAAGAATGATGGAACTACCATGTGGAAGGAATCTCTGTCCCTGAATGCGAGGTGGTAAAGAACTGTCCACTGAACTAACCAACTCCCCCAGATCAATACATGAGCAAGAAAGCCCTATTCAGTTTGAGCCAAACTTTAGAGTCTATATGCTATAGTAGGTTAGGCTAGACTAACAAAGGCATAAGTGATACACCTGCATTAAGAAGGAGATTGATGAGAAGCACGGAAGAAGCAATAAGAGTGACAGAAGAGACAAAAATTATTAAACCAGCTGATGGAAGAAAACAATAACCCGAAGGTGGTGAGGTCTATATAACCTAATGCTTCCCTGTAGGAAAGCTCCATAAGAAAGCAAACCATGGAGAGCAGAATGATTAGAATTCAAACACTGATTCCACCTAATAGTGGCTAAACGATCATGGACAGATTTCTTAACCTAAGCACCTTCTTTATCTCATTTGTAATATGGGGTTAAAGTTGGTACAGGACTCATAGAAACCAGCTTGGAAAACAGTGTCATTTTTACTACTCTAAGAAGTCAAAGAAGACTATTAAAAGCCATTGGATTTGCTAAGAAGGAATTCTGTGATGATTTCTCAAAGAGTCGTGTATTATCTGAAATAAAAGTTAAATTACACAAGTTAAAAAGAGAAGCAAAATTGAAGGGATAATCATAGAATATAGGAAAAAATTTTAAATGGAACCAGAGGAAGTCATGATAAAATGACTTGAGAATCTAGTGAAGGGCACTGATTTTTGGGGGGTGTTTGTCTTTTGTTGTGTTTCTTTGGTTGGTTGGTTGATTTTTTTGGCTGCAGTGCAGCATTAGGGATCCTACTTCCTTGACAAGGATTGAACCCATGCTCCCTGCAGTGGGAACACAAAGTCTTCACAGAGTCTTAACCACTGGATTACCAGGGAAGTACCAAGAGCACTGTTTTAAATGAAGAGAGATCCATGGATATCTGAATGTACAGGAGAAAGAAACTATGATCAGGGCAAGGTTTAGAATGCTGAAGAAAGCAAGAAAACCACACAAGTCAGGTCAGAGAAATGGTAAAGGCAGTTAACCCTGAAGAGAAAGGCATCTCTTTTCCTCTGATTCCAGAGAAACTAATGAAAAGAGGCAAGTGTAGGAAAGCAGGGACAGAGTGGTAATCGAGTTTTTTGTGGGTCTCACCCAGGTGACTGCAGCCTTCCCCATGGCCTGGAGAAGCCTTTAAGCTGAACTCTCTGGCAAACATAAGGGCTCCACCTGCCTTGCTCTTACCTGGACTTGGACCTCCTGAAACCTCTGTCTCCATCAGCCATAGCTCTTCTCCTTTCTCTAACTGGGAAATCACACCACGTTTGGAAAGCTGGTATCCTGCTCACAAGAAGAAAAAACTGCAAGTGATGAGATCAGGGATGTATCCCAAGAATTTACAGACAGTCCTTTGTTAGTCAGGCCTTCTGCAGGGTAAAGCAGAAAGATCACCAAAGACCACAGCAATTCTGACTTGCTGTTCAAACGGAACTAGAAATTTCTAACACAGAACCCAAAGCCCAAGCAGAGCAGTTCAGTTAGAAATAAAGATTCTTATTCCAGTAGGCAGGTTCTAGTTACAAAGGGAATCCACCCTTACCCACTGAGACCAGGTTTCCATAGTTCTCCAGCATCACCTCCAGATACAGATGCCAGTGAGCAGGGGCCAGATGCCCCCACTCCTCCTGGGTGAAGTCCACAATTATGTCCTTGAAGGTCAATGGTTCCTAGAACATCAAATATATTTCTTTTTAGCCTGAATCAGGAAGTTGTTCTAACTTTATCTATATGCTAAGAGATTGTAGCCAAGTTTTCCTGGACACCCTCTTTTTAAAAAAAACAAAAACAAAAACAAAACCACTATATCTATCATAGAGGTGGAAAAAGAGCCCTCAGCAGAGATTCTCCTCAGGTCAGATAGGTCTATGTCAATCTGTATGAGAAAGCCTGCCACATGTGGGAACCCATCTTGTCAGGTGATGTTCAACTTTAAGGAATCCGATATGTTTCACTTTTCTTCCTTTGTGTGCCATTTCTCAAGGATTCTCTGTTCTTTATCAGTTCCTATTCCAGGAACGAGTAGAGCTGCATGCAGTTCTCAGGACTGACATCATGGGAAAGGGTACCAGCTTGGATTCCTTTCAGTAACTCCCTTCAGTGACTCTTCTCAGTGTCAGCGACCTTGTATGTATTAGACTATCCATTTTGTTACAACTGATGAAATTTCATTCTTTGTAATAGCTGAGTAGTCATTTTACTAAAGATATATAAGCCTGCATTTCTGCTAATAAAAAACCCTTGCTCCACTAGAGACCTGGGTCCCCCACGTCCTTCTTTCTGTCTTCATTCTCATTGGAGCGTGGAAACCTACCAAGCTCACTTTCTTGCTCATTCTTTCAGGACCTTCTTGAAAGGACTCCCTGTGCCTTCATGAGCGGTACAAGTCCTGTGTATGGGCTTTACTGGTTTTCCACGTAACCCGAGAGATACTGCTCTCTCTCTTTTTCTCTCTTTCTTTTCGTCAACTCTGGTCCACCAGGTCCCAGTCTGTAAAGACCAACAGGTGGCACCCGAACAGGGACCTGGAATTCATGGTATTCAGGATGGAGTGACTGGAACCTACTGAGATCAGGTAAGTATGGGGTTATGGGACAAACAGCTGGAAAGCCCGACCATTTTTCTACTTTACTTCATCATTTATTTAAAGTTCAAAGACTTTTGGTTTCATGTCAGCAAATAGAGGCTTATCTCCAAATGGTGGAAAACTATCTTGACTGTAATAATTGTAGTCATCTCATTCTTGCTGTTTGCTTTTTATATCTGTAACTATATAATGAATTTTATATCTAAGAGGTTTGAGGCATTTAAGTTACAAATGATTATTCAAGCTCCTATGATAGCCACAGGCTCTTCCAACTATTACTTTGGGCCCCTGGATCAAAGATCCTCAATATGAGGATAAAGAAAATATATTGCCTCAACAATTTAGGGTCTGCACCCCTTTCCAACCGGAAATAGTTACAGAATGATTTCTCCACCCCTTTCCCTGACAACCATATTCTCCTAAAAGCAGGAGAAAATGAAAGAATTAAAGCTTAAGCAGACAGTCCAAGGCCCTATAAAGAGGAAGCAAACATTCTCACTCATGCTTTCCTTAAGCCTTGTACAACAATGTATCTTGCCAGAGAACTGACCTTTCTTTAGGTCCAGAACTAATGATTACACAGCACAATGTCTTTCTCATTGAAATGCTTTTCTTAGGCTCTATGTTAATGATTATAATTATAACAAATCTTACCTGGGAACTTGTATCTCAAGACTTGTGCCCCTGATTGCACAGCAACAATATATCTTGCCCAGAGACGTTTTCTGGAACCTGTTTTCCCTGGCTAATCTTGTGCCAAAGTTATCTCCAGATATATGTCTTGGGAAAGGGCCTAATAGAACTCTTACAACATTGAGGTATTCTTGTTACCTATTCTCAACAACTAGTTGAGAAATATATAAGGTCCCACTTAAACTACTGAGACAAATACTCTTTCTACCCCCTTCTGATATCTATATCAGAAGCTTTCTCTGATCTGTCACTTTATACAAAGCTCTCAATGACTGAAACCTATCTTTGGTCCCAGAATTAACTCTCTTTCAGAGACTACTAATCTGACAGAATCATTCACCATAAGCTATCATCTTGGGGGCTCATCGGAGAACCTAAAGACAGCTACACTAAGATATTACAAGGGCCTAATAAAGCCTATGCTGATTTTCTAACTAGACTAGAAACTGCTATTTCCCATAGTGTAACTGGAGAAGAAACCAAAATACAACTAGAAAAATTGCTTGCATATGAGAATGCAAATCAAAAATGTCAAAGGGCTATCACTCCAATACGTGAGACCAGGACTGTTTGCCGCAATCTAGGGTCTGAGACACAGAAAATACAAATGTTAGCTGAAACAATGGCTGCTGCTTTTAAAAAGGGAAATGAAGGATATTTTGCATATGGAGATAAGACCCATTTAAAAAAAGGTTGCCCTAAGAAACATGCAAAAAATAATTAAAATTAATAAAAAATTAAAGCTAACAAAAAATTTCCCAAAATCTACCCTCACTGCCATAAAGAGATATATTGGGCCAAAGACTGTCAATCTAAATATGATATTGAGAGAAAACTTATTTTGAAAAACTTCAAACAGGGGACTCCCCAGGTCCCCTTCAACAAAAAACAGGGACAAACTCCATCTTTTCCCTCAAACAATTCCTTCTAGAATACCTACTGGACTTTTTGGACCCCTACCTCCACAAACCTTCGGCCTTTTACTTGGCCGATCTAGCTTGACTTCTAAGAAAATTACTGTTTACCCTGAAATAACTGATTCAGATTATAAGAGAGAAATTCAGATTATCATGTCATCTCAGATACTATGACAATTCAAAAAGAGACAAAATTGCCCAATTACTTCTTTTACCTTATATTTCTATTAACTCCTCTAATGATATACAGATAAATAAATTAAGAAATACAGATCAAAAACAATCCTTATGGACATCATTGGTATCTGAATATGCCCAACCAAATATAAATATCAAAATTAATGATAAAATATTTTCTAATCTCCTCAATACTGAATCCAATATCACTATCATTTCCAAACACTATGGTCTAAATCTTGGTCTATACAGAAAATTTCTTATGAAGTTACAGAAATTTCTCAAACCAAAATACAAGAAGTCTATCAAAACATTCAAATTTATCCTTGTGATAGACCAGAAGGCCATCCTACAACATTACAACCTTATGTGATAAATACACCTCTTAATCTAATAGAAAGGTATTTACTTATACTGTGACAAACTCAAATATACATTCCACATTTTGCCTAGGGACCACTGCTAATTTAACAAACAAAACAATTATTAAAATAATTTAAAATTATGACAAACGTATTTGGACAGAGCAGTGGCCCCTTACAAAAGAGAAATTACAGGCTGCTAAAGAACTTATAGATGCACAATTAGAATTAAAACATATTGAGAAATCTTATTCCCCTTGGAACTCTCCCATTTTTGTTATAAAAAAGAAATCTGGCAGTTGGCATCTCTTAACAGACCTTTAAAAAGTTAATACATCTATGAAACCTATGGGTGCATTACAACCAGGAATCCCATCACCTACTACAATTCCATACTACTACTATTCCATATTAGTATTATAGATTTACAAAATTGCTTTTTTACTATACCTTTACACCCTCTAACCTGAGAGAAATTTGCTTTCTCTCTTCCTTATCCTAATCACACCAGGCCCCATAAACGATACCAATGGACTATATTACTTCGAGAAATGACGAATTCTCCTACCATATGTCAAGATTATGTAGCCAAAGCCCTGAAACCTATAAGAAAAAAAATTCCTGACTTTCTTGTTATTCATTATATAGATGATATGTTATTTTCAGCTCCATCTGTTTTAGAAACTCAACACATGTTTAATATAACTCAACAATGCTTAAAAGACTCTGGACTAATTATTATCCCTAAAAAAATCTAAACCTCTATACCTTACCATTACTTAGGGTTTATTATTAATAGACAACACATTACTCCTCAACTAACACAGATTCATACTGATAAATTATCAACCTTAAATAATTTTCAAAAACTTTTAGATGATATAAATTGGATTAGATCTTCTTTAGACACTGCTAATTATCAACTGACTAACTTAATACTTTGAAAGGAGATCCCAATTTAAATAGTCCTCGTTCACTTTTACAAGAGACAAGAAAAACTCTATTTAATACAAAATAAATTGCAAAAGCAATTTCTTACATGTATTAGACTTGATTTACCTCTAAAATTATTTATATTCCCCTCTCTTCATTCCCCCACAGGACTTCTTGCCCAACTAAAACACCGAATAAAATGGATCTATACCCATTTTGGAGAAGGAAATGGCAACCCACTCCAGTGTTCTTGCCTGGAGAATCCCAGGGACGGCGGAGCCCTATGGGGTCGCACAGAGTCGGACACGACTGAAGCGACTTAGCATACCCATTTTAGAGGGACAAAATCACTTACACCCTATCTTGATTTAATTGCTTTAATTGTTATCAATGAAAGAAATAAAACTAAGACATTAATTGGCTCTGATCCTCATAAAATTGTTATACCTATTAATAAATCTCAATTCAAGAACACATTACAAACTTCTATTGATTTCCAAATAGTGTTTCTGGAATATTTTGGAGAAATTTCATTTCATTATCCTTCTAACAAGCTCTAGGATTTCTTCAAAAATACTGAATTTATTATCTCCCACATCACCAGCTCACAACCTATACCTCAAGCTGATGTTTTCTATATAAATGGGACCAAAAATGCCAAAGCCTCTTTCTGGTCTCTTAAAAAATATAAAAATTTTTATACTAAATTTCATTCTGCTCAACAAAACAAATTATATGCTCTCATTCAAGTTATTTACTTACATCCTTATCCCATTAATATAGTCTCTGATTCCTTATATTCAGTTTTTGTATTAAAAAATATAAAAACCTCCACTATAAACTCCAATCAACCTGTTATTCAACAACTTTTTTTCAAACTACAATCTATTATTAGAAAACACACTTCTCCCATTTATATCACTCATATTCAAACACATTCCTGCCTTCCCAGCCCTATGACTTGTGGTAATGAACAAGCTAATAAATTTGTTTCTTTTGCTACTCCCAAAGAACAACATGCTTTATTACACAATAATACTGGCTCCTTACACCAAATATAGAAAATTCCATACTACCAAGTGAAAAAATTCATTAATAATTGCTCTACTTGTAAACCCTTACATCTTCAACCCATTACACAAGATATCAATCTTTGAAGATTACAACCCAATGAATTACGACAAATGGATGTGACTCATCGCCTGAACTCTCTCCATCTTCTTTCTTACATATCTGTATCAACACAAACTCTTATCTGGGACACACCTCTTCAAGGTGAAACTGCATAACACGTTATAACTCATCTATTAACTTGTTTTGCTATAATAGAAACTCCTAGTTCTATAAAAATAGACAATGGCCCTGCCTATATTTCTAAACACTTCAAACAATTTTTACAATCATTTTCTATTAAACATGTTACAAATATTCCTTATAATCCACAAGCACAAGGTATAGTCAAACAAACACATCACGCACTGAAACTACTAATAAAAAAATTTAAAAAGGGAGAATACATAGGAACACTACTATCTTCCTTTCCTAAGACAGACTTTACTAGATTCCAACATAAGCTATTCTCTAAACCTATAACTATTGTTAATACAACTTTATTTGCTTTAAATTTTTTAAACTTACCACAAGGAGATATTTTGAGAAAAGCAGAAAAACATTTTGAGGCATTGAAAGATACCTCCCTTCCTCTGCCCATTTGGTATCAGATGGGTTAACTAAACAATGAAAATCTGGAAAATTAATATCACAGAGAAAGAGGTATACTTCTCTTTCTCCAGATGGATCCAACGAAGTCAGTTGGCTCCTTTGGAAGATCCACCCCTGGGGAACCACTGACATTCAAGATAGAGAGGAAAAGCCTAAATCCCTGGGAAGAGGAAGTTCCAACACAAGCCATGGTGGCTTTAGAGATTTCCAAAAAATGCCGCACTCAACATCATCTACCTCATGATCTCCCTACTTGGGGACAGATAAAAACCCTTACTAATCAAGCTGAAAATCTGGCTTCTCAACAGGGAATGCCTTGGAATCCACAAAATATTTTTGTTGCTATGCTTGCTTTGCTTGCTTTTGCTTCCCCCACTCAGGCTGACTTGATTAATTACACTTATTGGGCTTATATACCTAACCCCCCTTTTATTGCAGGTTATAATATGGACAGACATAAGACCAATCATATCCACTAATGACTCAGTATATATGCCTCCTCCTTAGAGCCTGGAGGGGCCCTCATGCCCTGAGGAAGAAGAGAAACTAATTAATATTTCTCTAGGTTATGAAATCCTTCCTTTATACATGGGCCCAACAGAATTATACATAAACATTAGCCAACAAACTTGGGCTTTCATCCTGCCTCCAAAAAAAGACTATCGGACATTGCTTGGATTATTTACTGCCCTTTCTTTTTATGAGAACCATGTCAACACTACTGAAACTCTAGGGAAAGGACAAAAAACATTATGTAAAGGGTTTACTTATAAAAACTTTAAATATACTCCTGTTCATTGGGACAGATGTCAAACCAAATCAGGAAAATTAATGTTTGTGGCCAATTATACCATTGTTGATTGGGGACCCCATGGTATATGGTTATCTGACTGTTCAAATGCTATTAACAGTACTGTATGTGGTTATACTACTCAAATAACATGGAAGACTACCAATACTACGATGAAACATTACCATGACAAAGGACTTCTTGGTGGCAGTGGTGGGATGGCACCTGCTCACCCTCAAATCATCCTCAATAAACAGATTGGACCTAAACAATGAGACATTTGGAAATTTGCCATGAACACCGAAGAACTTGTAACTTCGACTGGATATTTCACAGAGACTAGTCATGGTTCTAGTCATTATTCCTTTCATTATAATCATTCATATTTCATACAAGCTTGTGTTCCCCTTCCTTTTGCTGTAGCTATAAGAAACTTACAATTTAATGAGACTTTACATTCTGTAACTTGTATAAATTGCAAACTATATACTTGTCTTAACTCCTCCATGTCTATAAAAAATGAATCCCTTCTGATTCTTCAATCTCGATGTAATATGGTTGCCAATAGATCTCCAATGACCCTGAGAGGAAGGTCCCATGACCGGACTTGCTTCCCGGTTACTTACTAAATTACTCCAGCGATCTAAATGATTCATTGAATGGCTAATTCTTGGCATTTTGGGATTAATAGCCATTTACACTACTGCTGCTGTTGCCAGCATTGCTTTACAAACCTCAATTCAAACACACAATTTTATTCAAAATTGGACTAAAGATGCTCATACTATGTGGACCACTCAGGCTCAGATAAATGAGGAAGTTCAAGATGAAATACAGGAAATAAAAATAGCCCTCCAATGGGTCAGAGGTCAATTAATAGATTTACAAAAACAAGCTATACTAAAATGTGATTGAAATTCTACTCAATTTTGTATTACCCCTGTTTGGTAAAACTATAGTGCCTACAATTGGAAACAAATCAAATTTCATTTGCAAGACTTACATGATAATGCTTCCTTAAATGTACAACTATTACAAAAAAAATCTTTAAAGCCTCCTCTAAGAGTCTACCCTCTTCCAACAATCTAGAAACATTAGCTGAACAGCTAGGTGATCAATTATCCAGGCTAGACCCTCAAAGATGGTTGCAAAGCATTATACATAGTATTGGATCTGGAATTGTAATGCTAATAATTGTCCTAATGGTTATATGCATATTATACCGATGCCTTTCAACTAAAATTGTTCAAACTAAACCAACTCATTTGGTCAGGACCTTTTTCACTAAAGTATCTACAGTTACCCCCAATTATGAAAAAATAAAAAAGAGGGAATTGTCAGGGGACGTTCAACTTTACAGAATCCAGTAAGTTGCATTTTTTTTTTCCTTTGTGTGCCATTTCTCAAGGATTCTCTGTTCCTTATCAGTTCCTATTAGGGGAACGAGTGAAGCTGCACACAGTTCTCAGGACTGAGATCATGGGAAAGGGTACCAGCTTGGATTCCTTTCAGTAACTCCCTTCAGTGACTCTTTTCAGCGTCAGTGACCTTGTTATGTATTAGACTATCCATTTTGTTACAACTGATGAAATTTCATTCTTTGTAATAGCTGAGTAATCATTTTACTAAAGATACATAAGCCTGCATTTCTGCTAATAAAATACCTTTGCTCCACTAGAGACCTGGGTCCCCCACATCCTTCTTTCTGTCTTCATTCTCATTGGAGCGTGGAAACCTACTGAGCTCACTTTCTCACCCGGGCTTTCAAGACCTCCTTGAGAGGACGCCCTGTGCCTTCGTGAGCGGTACAAGTCCTGTGTATGGGCTTTATTGGTTTTCCACATAACCCAAGAGATACTGCTGTGTCTCTCTTTTTCTCTCTTTCTTTTCGTCAACTCCGGTCCACCAGGTCCCAGTCTATAAAGAAGACCAACACCATCTCTGATGTGGCAAAGGCTGGAAGGCGATCTCCTTGTCACTCAGCCTTCATAAGCTCCCATGGACACTCTTTTGAAAACCATTTGGCTGATTCTCTGATGGAGGTTACAGAACAATGCAGGGAGCATGTAAGTTGTCTCTTCCAACTCGCAGTTTGGCTGAAGGCAAAATACTCATGAACTGTATTAAAGAAGGTCGTAGAACAGTATATAGTAATTTAAGGACAATAAAAATCAGGAATATTTGAGAAAGGGGAGAGTTCAAAAGGAGGTTAAGGCCACAAGACAAGACAGGGACCCTGGCTGGGCTGAAAGAACTGGTTATAAATGAGAACATTTCTTCATGGGTAAGACCCTTAGTTAGGGATTTCCATTAGTAAGAAAAGTATGCGAGAATAGCACATTTTTGGAGGGAGCATGAATTGTGACTTGTAAGGAAGATCCCTTGACCAAAGCGGACACTATATTGGGAAGTACCAGGGTCTGCTGTGAACAACCTACACAAATAACCATTTGAGGTTTTTTTTTTTTTTTTTTTTTAATATTACCAAATGGGAAAAGAACTCAGAAGTCAGAAGGCTGAAATAATAACAAATTCCTTAAGTATACAGAATACTTTAATGCTTTTTATGGACCATAAATAACTCTAGAATGTATTTCAGCCCTATGAGGCCTACACTAGCATCTACATTTAACCGATGAGAAAACTGAATTTGAGCAAAGTTAAAGATTTGGTGTTAGTCACTCAATCGTGTCTGATTCTTTG
Source organism: Odocoileus virginianus (assembly GCF_023699985.2). Taxonomy (NCBI): domain Eukaryota; kingdom Metazoa; phylum Chordata; class Mammalia; order Artiodactyla; family Cervidae; genus Odocoileus; species Odocoileus virginianus. The sequence continues at coordinate 85,962,522 of NC_069678.1, forward strand.
TGACCCCATGAATTGTAGCCCACCAGGCTCCTCTGTCTGTGGAATTCTCCAGGCAAGAATACTGGAGTAGGTGGCCATTTCCTTCTCTAGGGGATCTTCCCAACCCAGTGATCGAACCCATGTCTCCTATATTGGCAGGCAGATTCTCCTACATTGGTCTGAGCCATCAGGAAAGCCGCAAAGACATGAGACTAAACCCTATACCATGTGACTTTGGAAGCTAAGATCTCTCCACTTAAAAACTCTCCTGTTCTCTAATATCTCCTTCTACACTGATTTTCTAATTCTCTAACTCTCTAACTCTCGTGAGTTTCCCTGTGCTTCTGGGGTTTGGTTGTAAAGAACTTGGCCTGCTGCCAGTACCACTGGATTTCTAATGAGCTAATGTATGACTCTTGGAAGCTTTCCTTCCTTTTCCGCTCAGTCTATTTTGTTTGCACCCTTTATGACCTGTCAGCAGCTTCTCTGCTCACTTCTCTTTTCATCTACAGTTCTGCTCCTGGACATGACCAAAGATCCTCTCTCAAATGTCTTTAAGGAAGTGCATGCATCTCCAAGAATATCAGAACCTCGCTCTGTTCATTTTAAAATGTTGCTTAAAATGTTTTACAATGCTTGTCTTTCCCCTGGATGACATCATGTGAATTTTAAGAGCAAGAATTACAGGGAGCTCCTTGGTAGCCTAGTGGTTAGGATTCCAGGCTTTCACTGCTGTGGCCCCGGGTTCAATCCCTGGTCATGGAACTGAGATCCTGCAATCTGTGTGGCATGGCCAAAAAAAGAATCACTTTATGTACTTTTTCCACATACATACACACACACACACACACACACACACACACACACACAACACACGATTTTTAAATTTGTTGGATAAATGGCTAGTGGTTTGCTAGAACCAAGAGGGTTCTTCAGGAAGGTTACTACTGGTGAGGAAATTACCTGTAAAATAAATCCATGCAGGCTGATTTCAAACAGGCTAAGAAAATCCAATCTGAGAAGTCACCCTAAAGAAAATCAAAGTCCAGGGCTCTTAAATGAGAAACAATTTCATGAAAGTGACAGGAAACTCCGACCCACCTGGGATTCTGCTGTCAGGGACCCAGAGGTCACTTCATCCTCAAAACTTTTCCCCTGGGTCTCATCAGCATCCTGAGATAGCCAAGCTGGGAAAGGAAAAGAGCTATGAAGTTTGCACCTCTCCAAATCCCCCTAAATAGAAAAACTTCCTGCAGACCTGCTGAATACAGCCCCTCTCTCAATACATTCACAAAGAGGGACATTCAGAGACACTCAAGAGCAGATTGGAGCCTCCTACTGGGAGGATCTGCAGCGCATTGATTACAGGATTAATGTTTCCCAATGACCAGTGCTGGTCCAAAAGCACAGACCTACCTCAAAAATCCTCAAACATTCCCCACTACAAGAAATAAAAATCCAAACACTTTATCATATCATATACTTCAAGATCCTCCACAAACAGTCCAAAGCTATTTCTCCAAGTATTTCTTGCCTCTAAACACTAGACACACCTACTACATAATCCACTCTTTGAACATACCTAGATATTATTAATAGCACCCAGCTCAGAACTTTCCCCCAAGGCCTACAGAGTGAAAAACTGAGGTATCCTTCTAGATCAGTTCAAGTGAAGTTTTCTCAGATCCCCTTAATGAGAAAAAAACTTCCTCTCCCCTGTATTCCCCCAAAGCTTGGTTTTTCTCTCTATTCTGGTATCTCAGGCTGCCTCCTATTATATTTATTTTTATAATTATATCTTTCAATTGAGTATTAGTATGAGTATATGTGTAGAAACTTTATCTGGTTCACTTTTTCCCATCTGCTAGTTACGTATAACACCCTGCCAGGCTACTAGAATTCAAGAAATACTGGCTGAATTTGACATGCTAAAAATATGGGGCTTCAGTGGTGGCTCAGTGGTAAAGAATCCGCCTGCCAATGCAAGGGACATGAGTTTGATCCCTGGTCTGGGAAGATTCCACATGCCACAGAGCAACTAAGCCCATATGCCACAACTACTGAGCCCATGCTCTGCTGAAACTGTTGAGGCGCCTAGAACCTGTGCTCTGCAACAAGAGAAGTCGCTACAGGGAGAAGCCTGCACACCCCATCTAGAGAGTAGGTAGCTCCCCACTCACTGCACCTGGAGAACACCTGTGTGCAGCAGCAAAGACCCAGCACAGCCATAAATAAATAAATAAACCTTTTAAAAAAATATATGAACTAGGGAATCCCCTGGTAGTTCAGTGGTCAGGACTCTGCACTTTCACTGCTGAGGGACAGGGCTAAATCCCTGGTCAGGTTAACTAAGATCCCACAAGACGCAAACAAATGAAAAAAGCAAAACAAAACAACTTGTAATTAAAGCAGATGAGATAGTAGGGCTAACGGCGACCTCCAAGAGGGTTCACGGCAAGGGGCACTTTCCAGGATTGCTGCTGCCAGTGCCGCCGTCCCGCTGGAGAGCCACTTCTGACCCACGCCTCCACAGGAGGCTCCCCAGCACTAGCAGTGTTCCCTTGGAAGACGTAGATCTTAAGCACCACACCTTAGAATGGGGAGTTCATCCGTTAGGAAAGACACCTCCAAAAACTCTCTGTAATATCCCTGGAAGGGCTCCTAAGAGGTGCTGCTAGGCAATCCTTGTGCTGCTGCACTCCAGGGAATAGACTCCTGGAGTCACATGACACACCTAAATAAAGCACCAGACACTAAGTAGAAATGCATATCATCTGTGACCTAAAAGTAAATACTTCCTAGAACTGAAGCAGGCAATATCATGAGAGACGGATGAGGCGGCTTTCCCAAGACATCCAGACCAGGACTGTTGGAAGTTCGTCACTAAAGCTGTAATGATGACATAACGCTTCAGATAATCTCCAATGTCTATGATCTTGATAACATAAGCACTTTAGGTAAAAAGTGCCTGAGAGTTCTCCCTCCTACCCCTTCGTTTTACTCAAATTGACCTTAATAGGTTTCCAATTTGTACACTTTCCCTCTGATGTAAGACACTACTCCAGAAAGAACTTTCTTGACATTGAGGGACAAAAGGACTGATGAAACTAGAAAACCTGACTCTTGACTAACCAAGTTTCCAGAGGAAGATCTTGGTCAAAAGGAGGAAATGTAGAAATTAACAGAAACCTCAATTTAAAAAGGGCTTCCCTTGTGTCTTAGCTGGTAAAGAATCTGCCTGCAATGCAGGAGACCTGGGTTCGATCCCTGGGTTGGGAAGATCCCCTGGAGAAGGGAAAGGCTACCCACTCCAGTATTCTGGCCTAGAGAATTCAATGGACTGCATAGCCCATGGGGTTATAGTCAGTCACTGAAGAGTCAGACACAACTGAGTGACTTTCACTCACTCAATTAAATAAAATCGGGAGACCAGAAGAGGGAGCTCTCATACTCTGCAAAGATAGCAGAGTCCAACAGGAAGAAGAGACTCCTCTCCTTTCATGGCAAGCATTCAGCCAGCGAAAAGCTATGGACTATTTTTAACTATAGCGCTCCCAACTTCCTTTTTCTCTATAAAAGTATTCTCCTATCCTTATCACTGGGGACTTGTACATGGTTCACAGTAGTTGCAGACCACAAATTGCAATTCTCTGCTGATTCTGAATAAACCCATCTTGTTTGGAGACATTTTTTAAAAAGCACATGAATTACTGTCCTTGTATTTTTCCCTTAACTTTTTATCATGAATACTGAACACCCATATATCTTCCACCCACATTCAATAATCACTAACATTTGCCATATTTACTTCATTTATCTATATTTTTTTCTGAGCCATTTCAGAGTTGCAGACATCACAGGACTTCCTTGGAGGTCCAGTGGTTAGGACTCCACACTTTTCCACTGCAAGGGTGTGGATTCAATCCCTGGTGAGGGAACTAAGATTCCACATGCTGTCATGATACCTCCTCCCTAAATACTTCAAAGAATCTTCTCCTCCATAACCATAATACCATTTATCTCGGTTCAGAGAGTTAATAATATCCATACAAATATTCAGTAAATATTCAGATTTCCTCAACTGTTCCCAAACTATCTTTTATCCTGGATTTTTTCCAAACCAGGAGCCAACTAAGGTTCACACACTCGAAGTGGCTGTTATTCAAAGCCTCTCTTACTTTTTTCACGACAGTGGCTTTTAAAACACTGGTATCGTCTTACTGTATCCTCTTGGTTAGATTTATCTTACTTCTCCATCCCCTATATTTTCTTTAAACCAGAAGTTCAGCCTTTAAGTTTAATTTGGATCAAGTTAAACATTTTAGAAGGGATATATTATAGGTGATACCATGTGCTTTATATTACATGACCCAGAAGGCACAAAATGTCAGGTCATCCCATCACTGGAACACTTGGTTAAGATAGTGACCACCAGATCTTGCCACTGGAAAAGTATGTTCTTTCCCTGACATTTAGCAAGTGATTTGTGGGGGGTTATAGCTCAGATGGTAAAGAATCTGCCTGCAATGCAGGAGACCCTGGTTCAATTCCTGGGTCAGGAAGGTCCATTGGAGAAGGGATAGGCTACCCACTCCAGTGTTCTTGGGCTTCCCTTATGGCTCAGCTGGTAAAGAATCCACCTGCAATGCGGGAGAACTGGGTTCGATCCCTGGGTTGGGAAGATCCCCTGGAGAAGGGAAAGGCTACCCACTCCATTATTCTGGCCTGGAGAATTCCATGAACTGTATAGTCCATGGGGTGGCAAAGAGTCGGATATGACTGAGCAACTTTCATTTCATTTCATTTCATTTGCAGGGGTGACACTTTGACACCTTGTGAATATCCTATTCCCCATCAATCTTCTAATTATTTCATTTACAGTAAAATATCCCACCATTCCTTTCACATTTATTACTGGAAGGTGTTTTCTGAATAGGATTTAAAAAGCAAGGTCAACGCATCCTTCAATCCCCTAATAATAGATTTTCAAAGTAAGAAAATCAGTGTCTTAATCACTTCCAATGTTGACAGATGAGTTTTCTCCCCTCTTCTTCCTCTATATTAAGTATCATCATGAATGTGTGGAATTTTACTTATTTAAGGTGTTACAATCAATCTGGATATTTAGTGCCCCCAGTTTGAACCGGGCTGTTGCATCCTTCAAACACAGGTCCATTAGTCTCTGAGATCTTCCTTGCTATTTGAGCACAAGATAGTCCAGTCTCACCTGGTACTTTCCCTCCTGCCTTCTACTTCTGACCTACATACCAAGCACCTGGACAGGTCATTTGTTTGATTCACATTTCCTCACTGTAACGTATGGAAAATCAGGCAAGTTCTCCCAGCCTCACACACCCATGGGGAAGTTGAAAAGAAATAACATGCAACAGTCATGACACTAAAATACTGGTTTGGGGCTGAATTAATCACTACTACTTAGGAAAACCTTAGGCCAGGAGCAATAAAGAACTCCAGAGGCTTTTTACCCAACCGCCTCCCCAAGAGATGCTTCTGCTCAGATGCCTACATTCCTTCCCACTCTGGAGGATGGTGCTCTTCCTCCCTCCCACCCAGCAGTCTAGTCTTACCTTCCTCTTTAAACATCTCAGTCACGTCCTCCCACAGGGGCGCGGCCTTCTTTGGATGGTGCAGCTTCACCCAGGTGCTGGGCTCGGTGGGCAAGGTGTTCAGGACTCACTGTAGCATGCTGACTTCAGCACTCCTTTCTGGGGAGCTCTGGCTCCGCCCGCAGGGCAGAGTCCTGACTGGGCTTCTCCACTTTCTGATGAGGAAACCGCCAGAGTCTCCGACAGGAGGCTTTACAACTGCACGGATGTCCTCCACTCTCAGGAACCTGGGGAACAAACAGCACCAAAATCCGGAGTCTGGACAGTTTTACTATCCAGGCTCTCAAGGAACACTTCCCATCCTTGCCTCCATCTGTCTCCTCAGCAGGCAGCTGGAGGCTCCAAGTATTTATTCCCAATCACCACGATGGGCAGAAAATATCAGTGTCAGTAAAAGGATCTAGAAAGTTCGATCACATGGCCAGAACTTACACCAATCAATGAAAATTTCTTTTACAACAGATACACAGAGATCGTGGATAGACACAACCCACATGGTCCAAAACACTGCTGGTGTCTAGAAGCATAAAGGAATTAATAAAATCCAATTCTTTGTTTTAGGCAGTACTACCTTTAAAGTAATCTGGAAATCACAAATTTGGAAAACTCAGCAGTGGCCACAGGACTGGATAAAGTAAGTTTTCATTCTGATCCTAAAGAAAGGCAATGCCAAAGAATGTTCAAAGTACCATACAATTGCACTCATTTCACAAGCTAGCAAAGTAATACTCAAAATCCTTCAAGCTAGGCATCAACAGTACATGAACCAAGATCTTCCAGATGTACAAGCTGGACTTAGAAAAGGCAACAAACCAGAGATCAAATTACCAACATCTGCTCTTGGGCTCGGACCTAGGTTGTGTTAAAATGGCAAAATGCACCAAGAAGGTTGGAATTGTGGGCAAATACACCACCCATTATGGTGCCTCCCTCAGGAAAATGGTGACGAGAACTGAAATCAGCCAGCACGCCAAGAATACCTGCTCCTTCTGTGGCAAAACCAAGATGAAGAGATGAGCTGTGGGCATTTGGCACTGTGGTTCCTGCATGAAAACAGTAGCTGGTGGTGCCAAGACCTACAACACCACTTCTGTCACAATAAAGTCTGCCATCAGAAGACTGAAGGAATTGAAGGACCAGTAGAAGTACCACCATTTGATAATGTTGGTAGCCTATAGTAAATGGGCTGATTTATGTAACAAAATTACTTTGGCTTGTTAATTAAAAAAAAAAAATCCCCAACATCCGCTGGATCACAGAAAAAGCAAAGGAATTCCAGAAAAACTTCTGCTTCATTGACTACACTAAAGCCTTTGACTGTGTGGATCACAACAAACTGGAAAATTCTTTAAGAGATGGGACTACCAGACCACTTTACCTGCCTCCTGAGAAACCTGTATGCAGGTCAAGAGGCAACTGTTAGAACCGGACATGGAAAAATGGACTGGTTCAAAACTGGGAAAGGAGTACGTCAGGGCTGTATATTGTCACCCTGCTTATTTAACTTATATGCAAAGTACATCATGCTAAATGCTAGGCTGGAAGAACCATAAGCCAAAATCAAGACTGCAAGGAGAAATATCAACAACTTCAGATAGGCAGATTATACCACCTAATGGCAGAAAGTGAAGAGGAACTAAAGAGCCTCTTGATGAGGGTGAAAAAAGAGAGTGAAAAAGCTGGCTTAAAACTCAACATTCACAAAACTAAGATCATGGCATCCAGTCCCATCACTTCATGGCAAATAGATGGGGGGAAAGTGGAAACAGTGACAGACTTCATTTTCCTGGGCTCCAAAAGCACTGCACATGGTGACTGCAGCCATGAAATTAAAAGATGCTTGCTCTTTGGAAGAAAAGCTATGACAAACATAGACAGCATATAAAAAGCTGAGACATTACTTTCCCAACAAAGATCCATATAGTCAAAGCTATGGTTTTTCCAGTAGTCATGTACAGATGTGAGAGTTCGACCATAAAGAAGGTCGAGCAATGAAGAATTGATGATTTTGGACTGTGGTGCTGGAGAAGACTGTTCAGAGTCCCTTGGAAATCAAATCAGTCAATTCTAAAGGAAATAAAACCCGAATATTCATTGGAAGGACTGAAGCTGAATCTCCAATAATTTGGCCATCCAATGTGAAGACTGGACACACTGGAAAAGACTCTGATGCTGGGAAAGATAAAAGGCAGGAGAAGGAGGCAACAGAGGATGAGATGGTTGGATGGCATCATCCACTCAATGGACACCAGTTTGAGCACACTCAAGAGACAGTGAAGGACAGGGAAGCCTAGAGTGCTGCAGAGAGTCAGTCAGACAAGACTTAGCGAGTGAACAACACTTTTAAAGTAGTCTGAGATTTGTAAGCAAAAAGGATCTGGGTTTGAGTCCAGCTCCTTCACTTGTTGGCTGTGGCAAACCACGTAATCCCACTGATCCTCTTCTGTAAATGGAGATGATAAACCTTTCTCCAAAGATGGACCGGTCTGGCCCAGCCCTCGCAGCCTTTGTGTCAACCTGACTCAGAAACTGGGAGCACACCGCGAGCCACAGATGACGCCGAGGGGGCAGAGGCGGCGCTTCCCGGCTTGACCGCTTTCCAGACCCAAGGGATCCCTGGCTCACCCCTCTCACCTGTGCTGACCGCTTCTGCGGACCGGTCACCGTGCAGGGACAAGACGCTCCCACGTAGCTCAGCCCTGGCCGAAGCGACAAGCAGCCTCGGCGCGCGGTTCCCAGCGTCCTCCGGGGCAGCCAGCCCGCCTGTGGGCGCCTCAGGGGATGCTCTCCGGGACGCGCCCCGGGATGCGGTTACATCACTCTGCTTTGCCTGCAGCCTGGGGCTAGAACCTTCCAGCGTAAGGCAAGCCCGCTCCTGCGGAAGGAGACGGAGCCTGTCTTCTCGCCCGCCCGAAGACTACTGAATAGAACCAGCTCTCCTCTGCCGGGTATAGACTTGTGACTGTTTCCGCGGGGAGATTTGAAACCCTTGACAAAGGAAAACATCGATATCTCTTTTTTGTAGAAACACCATTGGTATAAAATGATCCATACCACTTTCGTTTAATATGTACATAGAAAAGACTGAAAGTGGAATGGAATCCAGTGTTTCATTAAAAGAGTCAGACATGACTTAGTGGCTGAACAACGATTAGGTAGTTTTTTGTTCTAGTATTCAAGAAGTCCTTAGGTTAATTGCTTTCCTTATATTTCTGAAATACCACAAAATACGAAATAATTATTACCTATAATTTCAACGAGTAACCATTGCTAACTTTTGGTGCACGCACTCACCTACACACACACATACCCACACCATTTTTTTCATATCTTTTATGTATTTTCTGCAGAAATGACTATACTCTAATGCCATTATATCTTCTACATCGATAGCTTACAAAAGCAACAATTTAGAAAACAGAATAAAGCAATGTCATTGCTAGCTGTTATGAACTGAATGTCTGTCTCCCCAACTAGCCCCACAAATTCATATGTTGAAACTCTAACCCGCAGAGTAGCTATATTTGGAATAAGAAAGTACAGCCCTTCCTCAGCTTATGATGGGGTTGCATCTGGATAAACCCATAGTACTTTGAAAATACTGTAAGTCAAAAATGCATTTAATACACCTCACCTAGCTTAGCTTAACCTACCTTAAATGTGCTTAAAACACTTACATTAGCCTAGAGTTGGCCAAAATCATCTAGCACAGAGCCTATTTTGTAATAAAGTGTTGAATATTTCATGTAATTTACTGAATACTGTACTGAAAGTGAAAAACAGAATGGTTGTGGGTACAGAATGGTTGTAAGTGTATTGGTTGTTTATCCTTGTGACTGTCACTGTATGGGAGCTGAGGCTTACTGCCATTGCCCAGCATCATGAGAGAGTATTATACTGATTATTGCTAGCTCAAGAAAAAAGTAAAAATTCAAATTATAGTTTCTACTGAATGCATATCACTTTCACACCGCTGTGAAATTGAAAACTCATAAGCCAGGGACTCTGTATAATTAAGATGAAATAAGATCATAAGGGTGGGACCCTGATCCCATAGGATGAGTGTCCTTTTATGAAGAGACAGAAGAGGGCTTAATCTCTCTCTGAAGGCAAGCACTGAGAAAAGTTAATATGAGGATTTAGCAAGAAGTCACTAGAAGAGACAGCCAGGAAGAGAGCCCTCACCAGAAACTGATCCTGCCAAACCTTGATCTGGAACTTCTAGCTTTCAGAATTATGAAGAAATAAATTTCCATTGTTTAAGTCACCCAGTTTATGATATTTTGTTATATAACAGCCCAAGCAACCTAACATACAGGCATGTAGTATTTACAGAGTATGAAGCTTTGTTCCAAGTGCATTATATATTTTAACCAATGTGGTCCTCATAACAACGTCTTGAGGTAAATGCTATTATTATTCCCAATTTGCAGATAAGAAAACAGGTTTGGAGAAGTTAAGTAGCTTGTCCTGCATCATACAGCTTGCAAGTGATGAATCCAAGCAGTCTGCTCTTCTACCTGCTACTCAACAAAACCATGGCATAAAATATAATAAAACACTAATGGTAAAGTCTAGGTAGTGGTACATGGATGTTCACTGTAAAAGTCTTTCAACTTTCCTGTATGTTTGAATGTTTTCATAATAAAATATTGATAAGAATAAATAAGAATTATGCAGGACCTTATCAATAAAGTCACAAAAATTACTGATTTAAATGGAAGGAATAGTGATGTACATCATGTTCATGGATTAGAATAGAACTTTCTAAATATGTCAGCTTCCTCCACTTTAATGCTCCCCAATAAAAATCTTAACTTTTCCTTTTAATAAGTTAAATGATTCTAAAGTTTACCAGGAATGGTAAGTATTCCAGAATGGCCAATAAAATTTTGCAACAATAATGATGTCAGACTTGACCTACCAATATAACTTGTATAAATTGTTTTACCAATATAATACAAGGCTTGATAATCAAGATAAAACCAGCACCAATATATACTCTGAAACTAATGAAATTAAATTGAAACCCTCCAAACAGACTTGTTAGTTTACTTAAATTTAATATATTATAAAAGTGGAATTTCAAATTAGCAAAGTGATGATGATTATTCATTAAGTGTTGTGAAGACAACTAGTTAGCCATTTAGATGAAAGTGAAAGAGGAGAGTGAAAAAGTTGACTTAAAGCTCAACATTCAGAAAACTAAGATCATGGCATCTGGCCCCATCACTTCATGGCAAACAGATGGGGAAACAGTGTCAGATTTTATTTTGAGGGGCTCCAAAATCACTGCAGATGGTGACTGCAGCCATGAAATTAAAAGACGCTTACTCCTTGGAAGGAAAGTTATGACCAACCTAGATAGCATATTAAAAAGCAGAGACATTACTTTGCCAACAAAGATCCATCTAGTCAATGCTATGGGTTTTCCAGTGGTCATGTATGGATGTGAGAGTTGGACTGTGAAGAAAGCTGAGCACTGAAGAATGATGCTTTTGAACTGTGGTGTTGGAGAAGACTCTTGAGAGTCCCTTGGACTGCAAGGAGATCCAACCAGTCCATCCTAAAGGAGATCAGACCTGGGTGCTCATTGGAAGGACTGATGCTGAAGCTGAAACTCCAATACTTTGGTCACCTCATGCTAAGAGTTGACTCACTGGAAAAGACCCTGATGCTGGGAGGGATTGGGGGCAGGAGGAGAAGGGGACGACAAAGGATGAGATGGCTGGATGGCATCACCGACTCGATGGGCATGAGTTTGAGTAAACTCCGGGAGTTTGTGTAAACTCCAGGAGTTTGTGATGGACAGGGAGGCCTGGCGTGCTGCAATTCAAGGGGTCTCAAAGAGTCGGACATGACTGAGCGACTGAACTGAACTGAGTAGTCTGCTTGGGCTGCTACAACTAAATATCACAGATTGGATGGCTTGTTGTTCAGTCGCTCAGTTGTATCTGACTCTTTGCAACCCCATGGACAGCAGCAGTCCAGGCCTCCCTGTCCTTCACTGTGTCCCGGAGTTTGCTCAAACTCATGTCCGTAGAGTCAGTGATGCCATCCAACCACCTCATCCTCTGTCACCCCCTTCTCCTCGTGTCTTCTATCTTTTCCAGCATCAGGGTCTTTTCCAATGAGTTGGCTGTTCACATCAGGTGGCCAAAGTATTGGAGCTTCAGCTTCAGCAAAAGTCCTTCCAATAAATATTCAGGGTTGACTGCCTTTAGGATTCACTAGTTTGATCTCCTTGTAGTCCAAGGGACTCTCAAGACTCTTCTCCAGCACCACAGTTCAAAAGCATCAATTCTTCAGTGCTCAGCCTTCTTTATGGTCCAACTCACATCCCTACATGAAAGCAAAAGTGAAAGATGCTCAGTCATGTCAGACTCTTTGCAAACCCATGGACTAGTCCATGGAATTCTCCAGGCTGGAATACTGGAGTGGATGGTAGCTTTTGCCTTCTCCAGGTAATCTTCCCAACCCAGGAATCAAACCCAGGTCTCCTGCATCTTTACCAGCTGAGCCACAAGGGAAGCCCAAGAATACTGGAGTGGGTAGCCTATCCCTTCTCCAGGAGATCTTCCTGACCCAGAAATTGAACTGGGGTCTCCTACATTGCAGGCGGATTCTTTACCAACCGAGCTATTGGGGAAGCCCATCTGTACATGACTACTGGAAGAACCATAGCTTTGACTATGTGGACCTTTGTCAGCTAAGTGATGTCTCTGCTTTTTAATACACCGTCTAGGTTTGTCATAGCTATTCTTCCAAGGAGCAAGCATCTTTTAATTTTGTGGCTGCAGTCACCATCTGCATTGATTTTGGTGATATCATTTGCATATCTGAGGTTATTGATATTTCTCCCAGCAATCTTGATTCCAGCTTGTGATTCATCTAGTCTGGCATTTTGCATGATGTACTCTGCATATAAGTCAAATAAGCAGGGTGACAATACACAGCCTTGACGTACTCCTTTCGCAATTTTGAGCTAGTTCGTTGTTCCATATCCGGTTCTAACTGTTGCTTCTTGACCTGCATACAGATTTCTCAGGAGGCAAGTAAGGTGGTCTGGTATTCCCATCTCTTTCAGAATTTTTCACAGTTTGTTGTGATCCACACAGTCAAAGTCTTTAGCATAGTCAGTGAAGCAGAAGTAGGTGTTTTTCTGGAATTCCTTTGCTTTTTCTGTGATCCAAGGAATGTTGGCAATTTGATCTCTGGTTCCTCTGCCTTTCTATACCCAACTTGTATATCTGGAAGTCCTTGGTTCATGTACCACTGAAGCCTAGCTTGAAGGACTTTGAGCATAACCTTACTAGCATGTGAAATGAGTACAATTGTATGATAGTTTGGAACATTCTTTGGTATTGCCCTTCTTTAGGATTAGAATGAAAACTAATCTTTTCCATCTGTACATTTTATTCAAATCACAATTGCTATTCACATTTCTGTTACAATGTTCAGCCTTATTCTTTAGAATTACCATTTTCACCACTGATTTCTGATAGGGTCAAATAGAAATTAACATTATGACTAACGACAGAGTGAGGCCCAATTTCAATTTATAATTATTTCCCATCACAAATAATTGTCAACTTCCAGCAGAAGAATGATGGAAAGAGTGCAGGAGGAATCTATGCTAGCACTCTATTGCTTCCAAGCACTTACAATGGTAAGTTTAGTTGCAGGAGCTGATGCTGTTTGTGTCGTATGCATACCTTTTAGACTTTCCAGTGTGCTTCAGCGATGCCAGCTGCCTGTATTGGCATCTCTGCAGCTGGGCAGGGAATTAACACTGATTACCCTCCCACTACCCCCACCACCAGGCTTCCCAGGTGGCTCAGTGGGTAAAGAATCTGCCCGCAATGCAGGAGACACAGGAGATGTGGATTCAGTCTCCGGGTTGGTAAGATCCCCTGGAGGAGGGCACAGCAACCCACTTCTTGCCTGGAGAATCCCCATGGACAGAGGAGCCTGGCAGGCTAGAGTCCATGGGGTTGGAAAGAGTTGGACGCGACTGAGCAGACATACAAGCACCCCCACCACCAGCCTTCAACCAATGACTCTCATCAGTTGGTTTGACGGTACCCAGACTGCTCACCACTAGATGGCATGATTCTCAGGTTATTATGCAGTTTCCCAGAGTTTCAATGAGATTAAACTCCAGTCTCCTACAGAGGGGGCTTCCCTGGGAGCTCAGATGGTTAAGAATCCATCTGCAATGCGGGAGACCTGAGTTCAATCCCTCAGTTGGGAAGATCCCCTGGAGGAGGGCACGGCAACCCAGGGTTGCTGCCTGGAGAATCCCCATGGACAGAGGTGCCTGGCAGACTGCAGTCCAAGGGGTGTCAAAGAGTCAGACACGACTGAGCGGCTAAGGACACAACACTCCTACAGAGGTAACTAGCTTAATAATGTACCTTTTACTGGCTACCTTCCTTTCCGCCTCCATCTCTCATTTCCTATTGGTATTTCCCAAATAAACTACGTGGGCCCAATCCTCTGTCAGAGTATGTTCCTGAGAGAACCCAAATCAGACAGCCACTGAAGGCAGGAACAGTGATCCTACAAGTCATACGGTCTTTGTATTTTTTGTTTTTGTTTTGGCCACACTGTGTGGCATGTGGGATCTTAGTTCCCGGACCAGGGACTGAATCTTCACCCCCTGCAGTGGAAGAGCAGAGTCTCAGCCCCTGGACCCCCAGGGTATTTCCATGCAGTCCCTATAAAGTGAGTGCCTTACCAGTGCACACTACCCTCATCCCGAGCAATAATATCCTATATTCTATATTTAATGTACCAATTCTATTTCTCCTAATACACATTAAAAATAAATACAAGCACATTTACAATTTGTGTACTTTCATATATGGGAGAGGGGGAGGGATAGACAGGGAGTTTGGGGTTAGTAGATGCAAACTATAACATATTGAATGGACAGACAACATGGTATTCTGTATAACACAGGGAACAATATTCAATGTTCTGGGATAAACCATAATGGAAAAGAATATTAAAAAGAATGTATAATTTGTGTTACTGGGTTAATTTGCTATGGAGAAGAAATCAACACATTTTAAATCAACCACAATAAAAAATTAAAAATAAAAATTGTCTTTCAGCATCACAGTCACCCCAGCTTTGAGCTTCTGCTTCCAGTGAATTCATTTAGTTTATAAATCAACTTGTCACTCCACTTAAATAATTCAGGATTTTGCTGGAGTTCTTTCTCCTCAAAGGAACAACCTTCACTAACACATGAGAGTAAACAGATGATTTTCTTTCTTCTCTTGTCCTCTCTGAAACAATCTTCCAGGATCTATTGCTTTCACTAGAGGGTGGGCACTCAAAGTTAATGCCCTTTCTCCATTTTGGGAGACAATGGGAGAGAATAAAGCCATTTTCTTCCTGCTTTCCTTAAACCCTCACAGGATTCATAAACCAGACTGAACAGTTTTATGATAACTTTTATAGGAGAGTCAGGGAAATTCAGAATTACAATCGTAATTAACTTGAACTCTCTTAAAAAGAAAGTGCTTGGCACTTTGAACTTCTCAGGGACTGTAGTTACAACCCTCATCCTACAGGTGTCCTTTTCTTTGAGGCTGTCTGTCCATAACGCTCTTCCCTGGGAAAACTACACCCCTTTCCAGAAGAAGGGTCTCACCCCCTGTCCTTTCTGCCTTCTTAGTCCTTGTCGTATGGTCTTAAGTTCTAGTTAAAGGGAGCAGATGGAACACATGTATTTAGCTCCACTCTCTCACAAAAATCCCATCATAACTGCAGAAAAAAAGGACTTAAAACCAAAGGCATAAACCCAAGGATACATTGAATAGAGAGGAGAAAAGATTCTGGCAACTGAACAACGAACGGATGAGTGCCGACAGCCTTATGAGTCCAGAAAAGTCTGACTCCTTAGTGAGCAGTGGGAAAGCCAAGAAGCAACCTAATTTACATTCCAGAATCCCCAGAAGCAAACACATTGGTCGCCTAGGGGTCCCTCTGAAAATGGGGAGTTCAGGCAATGCTAACCATAGAACATTGGTTGCAAATCTGTTAGAAGCAGATTCTCAGTGTCTCTCCACTACTCCAATCAGGTGACTGTCCTTTGACCATCTATGCAGGAGACTGGAGGAGTCATTTAAGGAAAAGATAAAACAGACGGGTCTCTGAACTGAAGAACCGCAGGCAGAGTTGAGGGGAGGGCACTATGCTGGAAATACAGGGAACAGAGCAAGGATATGTGAACATTTACACACTGAACTTGAGATTCCCAGTCTTCTTTCCAGAATGCTTCTACCCAGGTCTATACTCCCTGGGCAGCAAATTTGAAACACTTCTCCAGTGACTCCACCCGGCCAAAGAGAAAAAGATCTAAAGATACTGACATTGAAGGTTCTCCAAGGATATGCAGGCAGACTGTTACTCGGTTCAGTTTTGGGCAGCTCTGGCCCCATGTGCTGTGCTGTGCTTAGTTGCTGAGTTGTGTCCGACTCTTTGAGGCCACATGGACTGTAGCCTGCCAGGCTCCTCTGTCCATGGGGGTTCTCCAGGCAAGAATACTGGAGTGGGTTGCCATGCCCTCCTCCAGGGAATCTTCCCAACCCAGGGTTGGAACCCAGGTCTCCCACACTGCAGGCAGATTCTTTACCATCTGAGCACCTGACGGTGCTCAGAAGCCCATGGAACCTGGGATCTCTTGATCTGTCATTCAATCCACACCAAGGCCAAGTAAGAAAAGGGTTGCTCGCCAAAGAGAGCTTAGTTTCGAAAACCATAATTGCCTCCTTGGTGGTTCTTTTTTATTTCTAATATGTATTTATTTGGCTGCACCAGGTCTTCCTCACGGCATGCAGTATCTTTAGTTGCGGCATGTGAACTCTTAGTTGCAGCATGCGGGATCTAGTTCCCTGACCAGGGATCGAACCCAGGCCCCTGCTCTGGGAGTGCAGAATCTTAGCCACTGGACCACCATGGAAGTCCCATTATTGGTTCTTTACTTAGGGCTTGTAAGAGGGTCCATACGGTATCCTGATCTGCTACTGAGCTAATGACTCGCAAGGGCTGAGGGAAGAAGTGCCTGTAGCCTGAATAAGAGAAACATCTGTCGTTCTGGGCTCTACTTGAAACAGGCAGCTTTTCACATCACCCCCAAAACTGGTTGGGTCAACACATCTATCGTGTATATGCTTCACAAATCCAAAGGGACTCATCTGGTGTGGTACTTCTCTTTTTAATACAGGGGACAGAAAACAAATTGTTCCTTCCTTTGAAAGGATTAGCCCAACATGCCTCAAATAATTCATTGATGTGGCAGGATTCCTTACAGATTGGTTTATATGATAGATTGCCTATTATTTCCTACTTAAAACAACAATAATCTTTTATTGTCTCGCACAGTTTCTGTAAGTCAGAAATTCAGACATGCACAGAGCAGACAGATTGTCCTTGCACCATGATGTTGAGAGCCTAACTGGAAGACACAAAGGCGAAGAACTGGAATCATCTGAAGGTTATTCACTGTCACGTGGGCCTGGCCAGGGCTGCTGACCAGAAACCCACATGTGACTTCTCCATGTGGCCTGAGCTTCCTTAAAATATATTGGCTCGGTATGAAGGGCAAGAGTTCTGAGAGAGAGAGCCAGGAAGAGGCCATACAGCCTTTGTATAACGCAGCCTGGGAAGAGAGTCAGTGTTGTATCTGCTCTATTCTGTTGGTTAAGGCAGTTATAAAGGTCTGTTCATGTTCAAAGGGAGAGAAAACAGACCTCTTCAATGGAAGAAGGCCAATGTCACGACTATAAGATGAGCATGTGGGATGGGGTGTATGCCAGTGAGGCCATTTTTGGAAAATATAATCTACTTTGAAGAGAGAGCCAAATTCTCTACACACTGAACTACTGCATAGATCTAAGAGATGGCACATTCCTCAGATTGCGTAGTAAACTCACACTGATGTTCTATCACACGGAAGCAGATTGTTTCTGATATTTTTGCTTATCAGGATAAATTACTTCTCCCAAAGTATAATGTAAATAGACATATGTGACATGTCAAGCATTATCCTGATTAAATTTAATAAGGAGATGTCTTCTAGAACAGCACCCGTAATGAGGATAACCCACTTTGGAGCTATTAACCCAGAGAAGTTTACCATAAATTACTGTCATTCTTCCAAACCCATTCATTTTTTGCACCAGCTAGACTTCAAGGTGAATGGACCTGTGGTCTCTTAAATTTCCCCCAGAGATGTAATACTGTTTTGATTTACTATTTCAGTAAGGAAGAGTTCCAGGGGCTTCCTCTTCCTCCACTTTCCTCAACAGTCCTTACTTCGAAGGTCAAGTCAATGTAAGAAATCTATCAGTTGCTAAGGGCATCTTTTTCTAACTGGACACTCAGAAACTTGGGGGGAACTGCTACAGGAGGGGGTAAGATTCCACTTGGCCTATGGTGAGGCTGACTTAGGTCAAAACTCCATCAGTACCTGATCACCATACGCTCCCACTCTGACACATGGACAAAAATACTATGAGTAGGACATAGCAATAGTTAACAGCTAGTGTCGAACTGTTGCCCAGGTGCTTATGTAGTTTCCCTAGTGTATTTACCCAGATAAAATGGTAATGGGTCCCTTTGGGGAAAGCCAGAAGATAAACATTACACATTAATAAGGTTTTTACAAGCTCCATCCTCAAGAACACCTGTCTCTCCATTATTCAGTAGGCTGTGAACTCAGGTCTAGCAACAGAATATAGGGCTATATTTCTATCTTACTGACATCTGTCTCCAAACCCTGAGAAAATTTAGCTATACAGATCAAGTGGGGCTTTAGTGAGCTGCCATTTGTCTGGGTCCCTAGCTTCAGTTAATCACCTCCAAAGATCTTGGTATCCATTCTGATTATCATAAATTGCAGGTGGGCCACTGTTAAAGGCTATTATTGGAAATGCTCAAGTCCACTGAAAATAGGAAGTACACTTCGCTAGTATTCTTGGCCTACAGAGAACACCTACTAAGTCATGTTTTAGTGATTCTAGCACTTCTATAACAAAGTATGTCTCAAGCCATTGGATAAAGGGAATGCCTTCAGTGTTCTATCAGGTTGGGAAAAGGAATGATATATATGGTAATTCATCCCAGAATTCCTTGAGTTTTGGAATCTTTTCTCTACATTATACAAAGGAATTTCTGTCATCCCAGCTTTTAGGATTGGCCAATATAAGGTTTGTGTGCATGCGTATGTGTTTAGTCGCTAAGTTGTGTCTGACTCTTCGAGACCCCATGGACTACAGCCCCCCAGGCTCCTCTGTTCATGGAATTTTCCAGGCAAGAATGCTGGAATGGGTTGCCATTTCCTCCTCCAGGGGATCTTACAGACCCAGGGATTGAATCCATGTCTCCTGTGTCTCCTGCATTGGCAGGTGGATTCTTTACCACTGAGCCACCTGGGAATACCGTAATATAATGTTAAGCGTTATCTATTTATAATATGCCCGGGGGACTTCCCTAGTGGTCCAGTGGTTAAGAATCCACCAACCAATGCAGGGAACACGGGTTCTATCCCTGGTCTGGGCGGATTCCACAGTGCCTTGGGACAATTAAGCCCATGTGCCAGAACTACCGAGCTGAAGCCGGCATGCTCTAGAGCCTGTGCTCTGCAATGGAAACCCACTGCGATGAGAAGCCCACACTCACTGCAACTAGAGAAAGCAACGAAGACCCAGTACAGCCAGGGATAAATAAATAAAGATAGTTTCCCTTACTCTGAGACAAACTTTTCTACTCTTAATTGAATCTTTTGATAAACAGTTCTTAAACTTAATCTACTCAAGGTATACAGATGGCAAACAAACATATGAAAAGATACTCAACATTATGTGTTAGGTAATTATAAACTAAAACAGCAGTGAGATACCACTACACACCTACTAGAATGGCCTGAATCCCCAAACAGTGAGAAGGCCAAGTGCTGGCAAGGATGCAGAGCGATAGGGACTCACTCATCTCTGGTAGGAATGCACATGGCTCAGCCGCTTTGGGAGACACTGTCTTACAAAACTAAATATACACTTATCATATGATCCAATAACCATGTTCCCTGGTAATTACTCAAAGGAATTGGAAATTATGTCTACACAAAAACCTGCACACAGATGTTTATAGCAACTTTATTTATAATTGCCGAAACTTGGAAGCAATCAAGATGTCCTTCAGTAAGTGAATAGATTCAAATAAATTATGGTACATTCAGACACTGAAATATTATCCAGCACTAAAAAGAAATGAGCTATCAAGCCATGAAAAGACAAAAATGCACATTACTAAGTGAAAGCAGTCAATCTGAAAAAGGCCACAAACAGTATGATTCCAGGTATATGACATTCTGGAAAAGCCCAAACTATGGAGACAGTGAAAAAAAAACTCAGTAGCTTCCAGGAGTCATGGGGGAGCGATGCATGGAGAGGCAGAGCACAGCAGGTTTTCAAGACGTGAAGCGACTCTGTACGATACTGTAATGGCTAATGTCACTGCACCTTCGCCAAAACCCATAGATTACACAACACCAAAACGAACCTTAATGTAAATTATGGATTTCGAATGATCCGATCTGTTGCTATGGGTTCATTGTAAAAAATGTATTCCTCTGGTGCAGAATGTCAAAAGTGGAGGAGGCTAGGTGAGGGACAGAGGTGTTTGGGAACTCTACACTTTCTGCTCAATTTTGTTGTGAACCTAAAATTGCTCTAAAAAATATAATCTACTAACTTTTTTAAAAAAAGTCTTTACCACAGAACTTTTCAGAGCCATTTCTACTTGGATATTTATATTCTAGATGTACAAGAGCTGATATGACATGCAATCTTTCCCAAGCTTATTTTAGCATTTTTGTGCTGCACCTGTTAGCATCTCATGTGCCTCATGAGATGCTGTTCTGAGCGGCTTCATTTTTCCTACCCCCTAATAACTTGGTCCTTGTTCAGCTCTTGCCCTTCTCTGGTCCCTTAGATCTTGTCTTGTTTCTCAAACATGTTGTCAGCAAGGCAAGAGTGAGCTGCCTGAACCCCAAATCTGATTGTGTCACTCCACTGTTTACCACAGTTGAGGCTAAATTCGTTCCTGGGCTGCAGAAAGCCCCCCATGATCTGGTCCAACCCCAGCTAGGTCCTACCTCTCACGACACCTTGACTAATATCAGACCTTAGAAACATAGAACTGCCTGTGCTTCTTGGAATGTTCTGTGCTTTTGCAGGTCTCTCTCTGATCACATGGTACAATCTGCCTGGACTATTCTCCCCTGCTCCACACCACTCGATTAACTCCTAACTTGCCCCCAGGACTCAGCTCAAGTGCCTCTGTCCTTAGGAAGGTTTCCCCAACCTTCCTAGCTCCCATAAAGCATGTCTAAGAGATTCTAAGCCTGTTGCCCCATGACTCTGTGAGTGTCTTAAGAGCAGGGACTGTGATTCATCTTTTTCTCTTCAAAATGCTTTTTCTTATCTCTTCAAATTCTAAAAGCTGATGGACCTTAAGGCTCAGTCTTCTCTTCATGCTTTCTCCTTAGACAACTTCACCTGGTCTCAAGGCTTTATATACCATCCACACACTGGTGACTCTCAACCCAATACCTCCACCAAACCATTTTCAATGCAGACGTCAACCTTTGCTCTGCTCTTTTTACAGATCTCCACATAACTGGCTCCTTATTCAGGTCTCAGTTGAAATGTAACCTCCTTCTGACTGCTCCACTCAAATGGTCCCATACCCACCTTCTCCCCTAATCTTGTCTTACCTGGTGTTATTACCACCCAAAATCAGATCATTCATTTACTTGTTTATTGTCCATCTCTCCTACCCACACCATCCCATGAGATTAGGGAGTTTTGATTCACTGTTTTATTCCAGAGCCTAAGACAGTGCTGGGCACATTGAAAGCTTTCTTTAAACACTTGTTGAATGAGTTGACATAGGCCTGGCACGTAATATTTGCTAACATTTGCGGGCAAAGTGCTCTGTGTGCTAAATGTACCACAGGAATTGCTTCATTTTACACAAGCCCCACTGATACACAGGGCTTCAGTAGCCAGGTCACAGAGCAAGAAGGGATATGAACACTGGCAGTCTGGTTCAGAGCTTTCCGAGCCATTGTGCCATCCTCTCATACCCGGAAGTATTCAAAAGGTGTACTCGAAGGAAGGAAAGGGGGAGGGGCCTCAGTTTTTCTGTTGTGGGGGGTACTTCTAGTTCTGATGAGTTCCGATGGTCCGGAACTCCAGCCCATACAGACAGCCAGAATCCACTCCCTCACAACTCTAGATTCCACTGGGAAAAGGTCACCTTTCTGACTGCCTGAGTCTTGACCTGGCCCTTGGGTATGCTCCCTATGCAGTTTTTTTTTTTTTTTAATTAAAATACAGTTGATTTACAATGTTGTGCCAATCTCTGCTGTACAGAAAAGTGACTCAGTTATACACACACACACACACACACACATATATATATTTACATTCTTTTCTAAATATTCTTTTCCATTCTGGTTTATCCCAGGAGACTGGCTATAGTTTCCTAATGTATAGTAGGACCTTGTTTATCCATTCTAAATGTAATCATTTTTTAAAATACAGAAAGTGAGGGAACCGCCCCTGGAAAGCAGAAAACCTGGGTAGGACTCACCCTCCTCCACGAGTGACACACGGTGAGAATGAGCGAGCAGTGCTTCCCTGCAATATTTATTAAGGAATTTACACATACACAGGAGAAAGGCAACCAGGAGTTGTGGTTCCCACAGATGAAATCTTTTAAGCAACGTTTTCTTGTTTTAATTTTCAAGTGGGGTGAACGATGACTGAGAGGAAGGCTGCCCAGGCGTCCTGCCTCCTACACCTGGACAGATGGGGGCGCAGGGCAGCCTGGACCAGTATGAAACAGCGACTGGCAGGTCGGAGAGGGGAAAGGAGGAACGGAGCTACCAATGAGATGGCAAATTTTTTTTTTAACTAAAGAAAAACTGGCAACAGTTTTAGGCTGTTGATAAATTAACTCCTCTCTGTTGTAAATCTAAAACTAAAAAAAACAAAAACAAAAATACCCAGCGCAGACGGGGAGAGAGTGGGAGATGGAATCCACACACGCACACAAGCGTACACATGTTAAGCTCTGCATTCCCACTGGAGGGGCTGGTCCTCCAGCCACAAAGCCAGATCCTACCGGATGAAGGCAGGGAGCGGGGTGTGTGTCTTCGTGTGGGACCTTTGAAGAGTCTTTGGTGCTAAGAAAGGCTGACCGAAGCAGCAAGTCCTGAAGTCTCAGATCCAGGAAACAATTCAGCGTGAAGTAGAGTCAGATTTTTGCTCATCCTTGCCCCAGGGCTGGGGCCAAACTGCTCTAAGACTGCTTTAATTCGATTTCAGTACTTCCTTAATTTCCATAAATCAGGGGAACATGATGCCTCCTTTCTCACCCCCAAAATTTAAACCTATGGAAATACTGGGTTGGCCAAAACATTCTTTGGTCAACCCAATAACTTACCATCACATATAGAAGGACCTCTAAACTCTCCCCTCTTTGCCTAAAATACATCCCCCACAGACCTTTCTGAGCCTGACAGGAAGTTTCACCTTGTGGGAGAGGTGCTCAAAGGTGTGCACATCTATCGTGCAGTCTAAGTGCCTTCTGCCAACAGTTCCTAAGGTGCGGCTGCCAGGAGAGAAGCTGGGCTGAGGCTGGGGAGGGAATCAGGACAGCTGGGGGACAAGCAACAGAGAGGTCTGCAGGTTTGCGATGCGGTTGGGCTAGGCAGGATGCCAAGTCCTAAGTGACCCGGACCGAGTGATTTCTAAACCAAACAGAGAGAAGTAGGAGAGGGGGATGGGGAAAGAGGAAACACAGGGAGACCGGGCGATGGGGAGAGTGGTAGTCATCCAGGTGTGCTGTTCCTATTTCCACATCTGAGGGCTGAGCGTCTGATTTGCTGCCTGTCCGTTCCCACCATTCATGGACTGTCCATAGCTCAGCATGCCGTTGGTGCCACAGAAGCTCATCCCGGCCATCTGCTGGGTCATCTGAAAGGGAGAGAGGAGGCTTTCAGACAGGAGGTGGGCACGGGGCCAATTAGAGCAAAGGGCGGGAAGAAGTCCTTCCGCCTGCGGGGAGAGGAGAGTGAGACAAAGGGGAGTTCTGTCGTGGACAGAACTGTCCTGAACCTGCACAGATCATTCCGGGGACACCAGACCATGACGACGGAGGCCTCTGCCAAAGGGAGATGCTGTCTGAGACTAATGCTCAGGGAGGGGAAAGGGGAATCCTGGAGTGAGCTGACATAAAAGCGGCACAGGAGGTTATTCTGTTTCCTTTCCACTCTCATTCTGAAAAGAAGGGGCCTATTGTGAACTGGCTGGAGCCAACCCTGAGAGTATAAAGAGAAGCCCCCAGCCAGCCAGCACTCCTGTCTTTTCTCCAGCAAAGCCATTATCCAGAGTGTCAGGGAGAGTGCTGTGCATGCTCCAGCAGAGAGAAGACAAAGAAAAGGAAACTGGACTTTTCAGAAAGAACAAAGGCAGGCAGAAAAAAAACGACCAACATGTCTTCACAGTATGAGAAAGCAAGTTGCTGGGAGAAAAGGGTCGGTGGCATCAGGCCTGGGTGGGGTTGATGCCCCTTTAGGAATTTGATTAAAAGACTGGCTCCTGGCAGTGAACAGACAAAACTATTTATCAAAGAAAAATGACTTAAATTTCTCAAGTCTGGTACATTTTCTGTATAAGATCTTTTCCTTTAGGAGAAAGGCTAACTTTTTTTCTTCCACCAACTTTTAAAGAAAATTTCAAATTTACAGAAAGGTTGAAAGATTCGGGTAATGAGACCCATACATCTTTCCTTAAATTCAACAACTGGTAACATTTTTGCTTTATTTTATCTTTGATATATACATATGTATCAGCTTTAAAAAAATTTTGATAGACATTGAAAATTGCAGATATTGTTGACGTTTCACCTCTTAATAAGTCAGGAGGCATCTCATAAGAAGCTTCCCAGGTGGTGCTAGTGGTAAAAAAAAAAAAACCGGCCTGTCAATGCAGAAGACAAAGATCCCCTGGACAAGGAAATGGCAGCCCACTCCAGTATCCTTGCCTGGGAAATCCCATGGACAGAGGAGCCTGGTGGGCTACAGTCATGGGGTTGCAAAGAGTCTGACTCTTAGGTCTCATATGAAAGACTTTCCTAGAATTACAATACAATGAACATGTTCAAGATATTTCACATTATAGTATATTCTAATATACATTATATTTCATTTTTCATCTCTTTAGCCTCCTTTAACCTAGAGGAGTTTCCCCGCCATTTTTTCCTAACACCATTTGAAGAATCCAGGCCAGTTATTTTAGAGAAAATCCTTTAATTTAGATTTATCTCATGTTTTCTTATGATTGGATCCAAGTTAAATATTTTTGGCAAAAATTCTAATATATATATTTTTTGATGTGGACTACTTTTAAAGTCTATTGAATTTGTTACAATACTGCTTCTGTTTTATATTTTGGTTTTTTGGCATGTGAGGCATGTGGAATCTTAGTTTCCCCGACTAGGGATCAAATCCACACCCCCTGCATTGGAAAGTGAAATTTTAACCACTGGACCACCAGGGAAGACCCCCAAAATTCTATGTAACCACTGGATCACCAGGGAAGACCCCCAAAATTCTATGTATCCTTCTTAGTACAAGACACCAAGAAACGCATAAAACTAATGTGTCCCAGGTATTGACAATTTTATGTTTGATCACTTATCTAAGGTTGTATCCATCGTATGTCCTTTCTTTTTTTTTTTTTTCCATTTATTTTTATTAGTTGGAGGCTAATTACTTTACATCATTACAGTAGTTTTTGTCATACATTGAAATGAATTAGCCATGGATTTACATGTATTCCCCATCCCGGTCCCCCCTCCCACCTCCCTCTCCACCCGATCCCTCTGGGTCTTCCCAGTGCACCAGGCCCAAGCACTTGTCTCATGCACCTAACCTGGGCTGGTGATCTGTTTCACCCTAGATAATATACATGTTTCAATGCTGTTCTCTTGAAACATCCCACCCTCGCCTTCTCCCAGAGTCCACAAGTCTGTTCTATACATCTGAGTCTCTTTTTCTGTTTTGCATATAGGGTTATCGTTACCATCTTTCTAAATTCCGTATATATGTGTTAGTATACTGTAATGGTCTTTATCTTTCTGGCTTACTTCGCTCTGTATAATGGGCTCCAGTTTCATCCATTTCATTAGAACTGATTCAAATGAATTCTTTTTAATGGCTGAGTAATATTCCATGGTGCATCGTATGTCCTTTCATTGTAATTACTAAGTAATCTGAAGGGTATTTCTTTGTAAATATGTGAATACCCTGTTCTTTCTATAATTATTAGTTGTCATTCTTCTGCAAAGGTGGCTTTCTCTCCCTCTATCCCACATCCATTTTTTAAAAAATATGGACTCATGGATTTTTTTTCTTATCATACAAAGCCTAAAAGTTTACTGGGATATGTTCGAGGTGACCATTCTGAGTCAGTTCTTCCAGATACACACAAAGTAGTTTCTTTCAACATTATATTCAAGTCTTTTATTTCTAGGAAATGTTCTTATATTAAGTTTTAAATATATTAATCCTGTTCTACTATTTTAGCTTTCTTCTTTGTGTGAGTGCTAAGTCTCTTCAGTCGTGTGCGACTCTTTGTGACCCTATGGACTGTAGTCCTCCATGCTCCTCTGTCCATGCATGGGATTCTCCAGGCAAGAATACTGGAGTGGGCTGCCATGCCCTCCTCCGGGGGACCTTCCCAGACGTAAGAGAACCTGCATTGGCAGGCAGGTTCTTCAGCATTAGGGCCACCTTTGGGGGTCACCAAAGAAACATATTTATGTTAGATCTTCTTTGCCTAAGTTCTTTCTTTCTTTCTGATTCTTTTTAGTGCTCTCTATATTTAGTTTCTTTTCTCTGAGCTACTTCATGCCTTTCCTCTATGCCAAATATATTTTCAGTTGAATCTATTCTCCTCTAACTTGTAATTCAGTCTATTTTTAAGATAATTGTGTTGTTTCTCAGTTTGCTTCCTGAGTTCAGTAAACTTTCATTTCACAGCTTCCAGTTATTTGTCCATTTTGGTTCTAAGCTTTTCACTTTTTGATTCAAGCTGTTTTGTCTTACCTGCAAGTGTTTGTGCTGCTGCTGCTGCTGCTGAGGACACTTAATTCAGGGTTGTGTAACAGTTTTCTTCTACTTCATGACTGGTTTTGGAGAAAGAATTTTCATTTCTCAAAATGTTAGACTTCGTTTCCTATTTTCTTCTCATAATAGTTTTGCATAAATGTCACTTGCTACTTTCTGTTTATTTTGTGTGTGTGTATGCATGTGCAGTCGTGTCTGGCTCTTTGTGACCCCATGAACTGCAGCCCCTCAGGCTTCCCTGTCCATGGAATTTTCCAGGCAAGAATACTGGAGTAGGTTGCCATTTCCTCCTCCAGGGAATCTTCTCCACCCAGGGATAAACCCCTTGTCTCTTGCATCTCCTACATTGGCAGGTAGATTGTAGAACCTTATTTTTCTGAGTCAGCACAGGTGAAAGGATCTGGGGAGACTTACTACATTTCTTAGTTCAAGAGCGCCCTCTTCCTTTAGTAAAGTGAAATGACTATTTGGTGGGGAGGAGGATGGTAGATCTGATTTTGTGATTCTCACTTCTTACTTCTTCACCACAAGGTCTCCAAAGAGCACCCCCTCATTCTAAGTCATCCTCATCTCTCCTAGAAACAATGCTTTGCCAAAGCTACCCCCTATAGTCCTATCTATTTCAAGTCCTTTGTTTTTGATTCTCCAAGTAACAGAGTTATACTCCACCAGGTCTCAGAACACTTCACAGCATGTCTCTAATCAGGGCAGGGCTTTCTCTTTCTAGGGGGTGTTTTATCTATGCTCTGTCACCTCTAGCCCCCTGCTCTTTCTCCTCTTTTCACACGGTCTGTGGTGCTGGCTCCGCTTGATTTCGGTGTTTTTAAAAATTTATGTATTTTTGGCTGTGCTGGGTCTTTGGTGCTACGAGGGCTTTTCTCTAGCTGCGAGCAGTGCTACTCTCTAGTTGCAGCGTGCAGGCTTCCCACCGCTGTGGCTTCTCTTGTTGCAGAGCACAGACTCTAGAGCGCACAGGCCTCAGGACTTGCGGCACTGGGGCTCAGTAGTTGCACTTCCTGGACTTTAGAGCTCATGCTCAATAGTTGTGGCACATGGCCTCAGTTGCTCCTCGGGATGTGGGATCTTCCTGGACCAGGGATTGAACCCATGTCTCTTGCCTTGGCAGGCAAATTCTTTACCACTGAGCCATCAGGGAAGCCCTGAATTTAGGTGTTTATAATCATGTAATTTGAGGTTTGTAGTATTCTATTAGATGCAACAGTCATTGCTTTTATTGCCACCTCTTGTTTATCTGTACAGGTTCAGTTTTGTTTTGATGACTGTGTGGAGAGTTCTAGAATTAGGCAATTACCCTTATTCTACAGGAACCCAAAATGCCTCAGAAAGTCTGAGGTTATATAGACCTTCTGTTAAAATAAATAAATAAATGAAGCAAACCCAAGAATGTCTCTGGCGATATCTCATTTACACTATAAGGATTCAAAGGATAAGGGGGCAGACACTAAGTGAGACGGCCTGGAGGGAGGCTCAGAACTCTTGTCCTGAGTGAAATGGAGCACCTTACCTGAGTTAGGTTCCACTGCAGCTGCTGAGCTGGCTGAACCCCATACATAGTCTGGGGCATAGCTGCCATGCCTGCCATGTAGCCGGCCTGCTGGGTGGTCATCATTCCGTTTGGCACACCCATCATGGAGGCCTGCATGCCCCCCATATAGCCTGCAGGCATGGCCATTGGGGCAACCATCCCAGAAGCTCCCGGCTGAGCTACCATGCCTACTGGTGGGGGCATTATGCTCCCCATTAGGCTGCTAGGAGGTGTAACCCCAGGGAAGCTGGGGTAGGCAGTGGGATACGCCATCTGAGCAGGAGCCATGAACATTGCTGCCAAGAGAACAGACATACAGATCTGTGAAAGAGGAATGCACACGCGGTCAATCCAAACACTCACTGGCTACTCCTTCCAGCTAGAATTCCTCAGACAGATTCTCTACAAGACTTGCTCTGCCTTCCAGTGGGCTGCAGACCCAGGCACTTCCCCTTTAGGGTCCAGATCCAGACCCCGAGTCAGGTTTCAGAGAAGCCAGACCCCACAGAAGCATGGCTCTGAGTTACATTCATATCCATCTCCTGATACTCAGTGGCTTCACAAGAAAAGTCATGTTCAGGCTTGTTTGGAGTATGATGTCAGGGCCCTGGCACTAGAAATAATTCCTGCATGGAAGGCCTCCCGTTTCTACCTGGCACACTGCCGTGACCCCTATGAACTCTACCTTGGGTGGGCATCTGAGGCGTCTGGGATCCATACAGTGACAGGATGGAGTCTTTAGACAGCTGCTTCTTGCTTGTTTCTTCTGATTTGCTCCCTGGCTCTGGAAACAGGTTCAGGTTTTCCGGAACTGAGCCAGCACTCCCTGGGGTTGGCATGGAACCTACAACCTTAGGATAAAGGGCAGGGAGGAATTGGAATGGTCCTCCTGGGTTTCTCTGTAAGGACGTCCCTCATCTCTCTGCTGCTTCTAACATTTGCCATGAGAAAACATGGCTCGAGTTAGTAGCTTCCTGACACTTTTACCATACAAACATCTGGAAATACCTGATAGTTAAGCTCTGGTACAATTCTTTGCTCCTTAGCAAAACAATGTGATTTGGTGAAAAACTAACAAATTAAAATGACCTACAAATGACGCAGTCAGAGAGAACTAAGATCCCAGAATCACTATTTACTGGTTGTGTAACGAGAGGCTAGTCATGTAACTTTTCTGAACTCTTTCCTCATCCAGAAGACCCATTTTGCAGGATTATGGTGAATATTTTAAATCATAAGTGAAATACACAAAATCACCTAGCACTGTGCCTAGTGTACACAGCTGGTATTCCACAAATGGAGTCACTGACGGTTTCAAGCCTTTCCTATTATACAAACTCTCTGAAAATAACTCAGGCTGAGGAGCTGACTTATACAATTAGCCTTTACAATCTGACACATCTTCAACAGAAGTTCACATAAAGGGCCCACTCTTTTTGGGCAAGAGACAAAATGGAATGAGTAGGCTGTAACAGAGGTGACAGGGTTAAGGGAAGAATCAAGAAAACCAAAGTCAAACTCCACCAAGAACACATGACTTGATTCCAGGATTAAAGTTATCAAAAGCACACTTTACAGAATGCTCTTTCCTCCTGAGGCACCCACAAGACTCACCTTTCTGGAAACTGAAGAAGAGGGAGATGAAACAGAGGCCAAAAGATCTAAATCCTTCTCTAGGGTATTACTGGTCTTACCATTTGCAATGGAGCAGGATACAGGAGCATCTGGAAAAAGAGACCAAAGTTAAAATGTAGCCCTGCTTATTAAGCCCATTCCTTCCTTCTCTTCCAGACACAAAGTAGAGAAGGCCCACATGCTCCAATCACAGACCCTCAAATCTAGGCTCTGGAACCACACAGCTTGGATGAGGCATCTCACAAGATTCCCAAGAACACACTGGAAAAATCTGTAGCTCAGGCAGAGGACAGGAGGAACTTGGGCTTGAAGGCTACATTAGCACCATTGCAAAGGAGCTGGCTGGCTCCCTTCTGCTTATTTGAGGGGCAAAGCTGTGTAGGATTTATTCTCAGAGAGAAATGAAAAGTACAGAAATTAGAAGCTGAAGTAGCTAGTAATCAGCAGGAACGGACTGAAACAAAGTACAGCCATCAGTACTATGAAAGTTAAGAACAGGCTCTATTTCTGAAAGGGGCAGAACCACTAGCTCAGGGTTTCGAAAGTTTGGAGGAAAATGACTACAAGGTAAGGAGCCATCTCAGAAACAGGATGCACCTGGAAAACAAGGGTTGGGGGCAGGGCTCACAGGCGCTGGTCTAGTGAAGTTTCCAAACACTTACTGAATGCTCAGTGTGTGGGGGCAAGGAGCTAAGAGCCTTAGAGGCATTATCTCATTTAGTCCTTCCAACAACATCTCTGATGGAGACTCATCATCCTCACTACAGGAGGAAAGTAATGTTGAGAGATTGACCAAGCTACCCAAGATCACAAAGATAGTAAGTGGCAGAGTTGGGACTCTGGCTTCAAATGCCATGCTTAACCAGTACTGGATTTAACCACTCCTCTATTACTGTACTGTCTCCCTAGAGAATGTCAGCACTTCTTAGAACAACTGCTTAGATGTAAACAACAGGAAGAATAGGAGGGAACGACCTTAGTGATGAAGCCACCAACTGAAAAACCCCATCTCTACCTCCCCAGGATCACAGAGGATTCATCAACATTGGTGAGATTACAGGCGTGGAAAAGTCTAGCTCTTACCAAGTCCCAAGAGATCCACCACAGGAGCTTTGGATTTTGGCGAGGTTTTCCGAGGTAGCTGTGGATCTTCTTTTTTCTGTGGCTAGGGTTAAAATATGTTACAGAAAGAAATAAGCAGGTGTTTTTGAAGCCTCTATTCCCCTCTCCAACCGTAAAGCCGCAGGGATTCTTGTGGCATGGATGCTGTTATTCAAAGAGAGTTACCAAAGAAACAGAACTCATGAAGTGTTGTGTGAAGAAAACCAAATCAGAAGGCATAGTGCAGAAATCAAACCTAAAGTGAAAAACAAAACTGTCATCTGCACTTGTCTGGCTTTCTAAAGAGACAGATCTTTCGAAAACCAAGACAACCACAGACCAGGGTATCCAACAGAAGCAGCAGATTTTGGTCCCAGGAGAAGCAAAGAATAAAGGCAGGTGTCTGATGGTACAAAAGGTAATGGTCAACACTTCTCCTAGTGATTAGAAAGCCTTTAATACCAGAAGGGAACTCATTTTATAGGTTACCTAATTCGCTCTGCCAATATCACTACGGACTGTGTTCTGCAGAAAATACGATTCAGAATGATGCTAAAAGACCCTCGAAGGAAAACAGTAAAAAGTCTTCTTTCCCAAGATTCCAAACTCCTTTGTTAAGAGTTGGGACCCAGGGATTGAACCCTTGTCTCTTACATCTCCTACACTGGCAGGCAGGTTCTTTACCACTAGCGCCACCTGGGAAGCCCCATCTTAGAGTATCTACTACCACAGCCATAAGGTGTCCAGTGGGAAAAGAAAGGTGCCTACTTCATTATGACAGAGCGAGAGTACAAGAAGGGATGGTTTAAAACGAATTAGTATGGCCTGGCTTCTGGACTGTTCTTAACAGCAACAGGAAAATGAGGTACAGAAGGCCTAAGGAGAGAAGGACTAATGTAGCATCTGCTCAGAAGGTGTCACAGAGCCTTGGCATTCTGCCATGAAACGTGCCTCTTGCTCAGATGGGACAGGTGCCGTTCCCAAGCTCCCATCTGGACTTCAAAGGCAGTGTGACAGAGCAGATCAGGCAGCAACAAGGCGATGGGAAAGCAGCAGAAATGGCAGTGGGTGATCTAATCTGAATGTGGCCCTCTTTTAGGCCCAGGTGCAATGGTGCAATGTGCTCTCAACTAGCCCTCCCCCTCCCCACCCCTCCCCTCCCATCTCCTCCCCTCCACACATGTCAACACACCCTAACCCATCTACACAGCACACATATTTCCCCCACTTACCATTTTCACTTTCTCAAAAACAACAGGTTCCATTTTTTTCTCTGGAGCTGGTTCGCTCCCTCTTTTCCACTTGTTATCTTTTTCTTTCTATGATGATTTAAAAAAACAAGACAAAGAACAGGCCCCACGGTGACTGACAGTTCAACAAATCATAATCCTAAATGTCTCAAAAGGACACACAAATCCTTACTGAATCTGATGCAGCAGTCTGACGGACTGTGGGAGGGTCTTTTGTGGGGCATGAGCACTGGCCTCTTCCACTCTGGCCTCAAGGCTGTAGAGAGGCATCTTTCAAATTTCTTAAGTACCTCCCTCCTTGTTCTGTCTAATCCATGTATGACTGCTAGCATGAAGACTGGGTTATCTATAGAGGTTAAAACATTTCACTGGTTTGCTGTCCCTTTCGGACCCAAGTTTAACTTGCTCATCTTGGTACAGTAGTGAAAAATGTTCATCTTACTTGACATACAGGCTTCAATCAAAGGTTCTCTCCCTTACAAATATGAGTGAGCCAAGTGTGAAGTGTTTCCTTATATATAAAATGTGAGTAATAAGAGCTGTGAACTAACCCCACAGGGCTATCACCTGGATCAAAAGAACAACAGAACATAAATGTAATTTGCCATATATTAAAAGATATTGTATAAATACAATGATTAAAGTTTGAAGTCCCCCATCTGCCTCTTCTAGCCAGAGGGTTTTGTTGTTTAGTCACTCAGTCGTGTCTGACTCTGTGACCCCATGGACTGTAGCACGCCAGGCTACCCTGTCCTTCACTATCTCCCACAGTTTGCTCAAACTCATGCCCACTGAGTCAATGATGCCATCCAACCATCTCATCCTCTGTCACCCCCTTCTCCTGCCCTCACTAATCTTATTTATAAAATGCAGAACAACTGGAGCTGAAGCTTCAATACTTTGGCCACCTGACACGAACAGCTGACTCATTGGAAAAGACCCTGATGCTGGGAAAAACTGAAGGCAAAAGGAGAAGTGGGTGGCAGAGGATGAGATGGTTGGATGGCATCACCAATTCAAAGGACATGAACCTGGGTGAACTCCGGGAGACGGTGAAGGACAGGGAGGCCTGGCATGCTGCAGTCCATGGGGTCACAAAGAGTTGGACACCACTTAGCAACTGAACAACAAATACACATGAAAAATGGTCAGCCCTGATAATGATCAAAAAGTGAAATTTAAAATGTACTTTGGGGCAGAATTCCCTGGCAGTCCAGTGGTTAGGACTCTGAACTTTTAAAGCTGAGAGTCCAGGTTTGATCTCTGGTTAGAGAAATAAGATTTCAAGCCACGAGGCATGGCCAAAAAAAAAACATTTTGGGGAGGAGAAAAAAATCTTAATAATACTATCTAATATTGGTAGGGATGGAGTAAAACTACTCTACTCATCCAATGCTGAGAAGACAGTATAAAACAGTACAACTTCTAAAAAATATACTGGCACAAGTACAAAGAGACAAATATTGAATCCCTTTGACCAAGATTGTATCTTGTAATGTACCTCAAGAAAAATAATCCAAAACATGGAAAAAGTTACATATGCCAAGTTCATTCCAGAATAACATATCTGAAGAAAAACTTAACCTTTATGCCACAGAGGGGAATAGTAAAATAAACTGTGATCTAGCTACTCACTGAACAAGAGGCAATGATTACAAGTTGTGAAAAGTAACAAGTAAACAGGTGACAGGTAAAAACATGATGTGCTAAGTTAAAGGAAAGCAGGAGACATTCTATCCAACTATGTTACAATTATGCCTCCCAAAAGTAACTCCACAGGGGAAAATGGGGGAAACACATGGATGACAGTCATTATGAAGGTAAGAGTAGGCACGGATTTTCCACTTTAACGTTCATATTATCTGTAAAGTGATATTATAATCATGAAGAACACACACAGCTATGCTTGTTGCATACATAGTGTAACACTTTAATACAGAATACTTTATTTTTTCTTCAACCCATATTTTCTTTTTTTTTTTTTCAACCCATATTTTCATGCTGTTTATGAAGGGTTCAACATCACTGAATTTATGTTAAGTAGCTTTTATCTCTGATACAGGATTTACTTACATGGATGCAGCTGGAGCATTATATGTGAACAGCTCTGTTTGAACCAAGGTGATCAGGTTATTTAAACTTGGTTTTCACATTGGAAACAGTCATTAGAATAAGTTGGAAACATGTATAAACTGATGTAAATAAAAAATGATGATCTCAGTTATTTTAATCCCCAGTGTCTTGGTGGTTAGAGGTAAAGTTTGTGTTTAGATTTTTAAGGTTCTGTTGAGGTCTAAAGTATAGTTATACAGTTAACCAAAGTAAGGCAGCGTATATACAAAAATCAAGTATCAGATGGAGAAGCAATGTATTACAGTGGAAAATGAAGACATGGAAATAAATATGTCTCAAATATTAAAAAAAAAAATCTTATCTGTCCATTTAAAAAGAATACTCTTCAACAAAGCCAGTTTCTTTTAGATTTGATATTAAATGCCTTCACTTAGCAAATATTAATTCTTGGCATATAAATCTTCATGAAGATATTTTTTTTAAATCTAAATACATCAAATAAAAAGCTTTGAAATAGCTCTTTGGCACACAGGAAACATTTCCTTTCTAAGTGAAAACATTTAGTGAGTAAAACAGGCCGCTTTCATGGGTATGGTACAGCAGCAACGTAACTATGAATGAATACCATCTATCTCCATACAGCAACTCTTGCCTCTTCTCCTACCTTCTGAATTACCTCAGATACCTTTTTTTTGACCTTGTCTGATTTCACATGTTCTGGTACAAAGAACAGAGCTAAGCAGACAGACTACAGTTTTCTACAAAGGAAAGAAAATGTCTGTTTCTTTTGGTTTCAAACTCTTCTTGATGGTGCCATCCAAGCCGTAAATGCACTCTGGGTTAAGTCTTTCTTGAAAGGGATACGACACATCCCTTTTCTGGATGACTATGACGTAAGAGTCCTTCATACAAAACTGAGAAGGAATTATCGTTACCTAACCACATGTATTACCCTGCACTTACTTGCCCACATTGAAATCAACTACTGGTTAGTGCCCCTTTTCACACAAGATCAAAAGATCAGTCTTGAGCTAATTCCAATTAGTTTGACTTTATCTGGAAGGGCTTAGAGCCCTGTGTAAATGTAATGATTTCACTGGCTAGTACATCTTCCATTAAAATAAATAACAGACAGAGGACAGATGATAGGTATATGGGTCTTTTGCTAGAACTGGAGAATCCCATATTCTCCACACTTCCTTAGCTAGAGAAACAGTCAATTATTTCAAAGCAAATTTATTACAGTCTTGTCAAAGGCTTTTTGAAGGTTTAAGTTAGTCATATTTATTGGTTCCCCTCTAGCTGTCATTAGGCATATTTTCTTCTTCCAGAAACCATGTTATATTTCCTCCTGCACACTGTATTTCAGATTCTAACCACATGTCTAGGATGCAGAGTGTATTTGGCAACTGGGAGTCTCCTAAAACTCCTCTCAAGAACAAGCATTCCATTGGCGGTCAGTCCACTGACACAATGGAAATAAATATATGCTGGTCAAATCTGAGGAAACTCTGGTGATATAATTACACCAATTTTGGTGACTTCATTTACAGAAAAAAATGCACACACACGTATATATGCACACACATACTATTCTATTTGATCTAGTTGATCTATTTGATCTATGCCCAACATATCCATATAAAGAAATAATTTGGAACTGGGAATCACTGACATCTAAATTCATATCATGGTAAAGAATTCACTGATGGTTGGTTCATCCCTGAGGCAAAAGTTTGCTCCATGATATCTCATGGTCTTGATTCAATAGCTGGCTTTATTCTACAATTTTTGTTTTTATGGTCTTAGAGTATTTTGGTAGCTGTTCTTCAAATTCTCCCCAGGCCTGATTAATAAGCAAATTATTTATTATGAACAAAACTTGAAGGATTTACAACGAACCCTAAAGGCATTGATGTCCAGACTTCGGTCCATGTATTTCTTCTTCTCATATTTATCTCGAATAAATCCCTCGACCGCACTGCAAGAAGCTTATTAAGGATAAAGCAAACAAATCTTTCAGACAGAATGACTATACAAGGTCAATTGGTATCCCAAGAGCATTGTTCTCCTATCTTCCTTCTGCCTGGTTTCCCCATGTGGCTCCCGTCTCTTCTGGCCTATCCCTAACCAAAACCTTAAAATGCCTCCTTCATGGCTTCTGCAAGGAATCACCATTTCCTACGATCTTCCTTCAGAGTAATGAGAGCAGAAATGGGGTCATTCTTCATTTTGACATCAGTGGAGCCTGTGGCTGTTCTACTGAGAAGGATATAGGTAAAGCAGTCAGTTATCTATTTTAAAGTCCTTAAGTCAACAGGACTGAAACAGACATCTGAGTGCCCCTTAAAAAAATATACGGGACTCCCATGCCCCACTGCCAGATTCTGATCTGGGGTCCTCTTCAGGGTTCCAAATCTACATTTAGTATGTTCCCCCTGTACCCACCCAAATCAAACTCTAACAAGATGGTCTACAAGCCATATTTTGAGAAGCACTGCCTTCGGGGAGTTTGGTTTTATGAGCTGGGTGCTATCTCCATTTGAGGGGCTGGGAAAGTTATGGATTAACTGGTCAATAAGTTAATTCTTTCAGGTAGGGCATAAAAAGGCATTAAAAATTAGTGGCAGTTTTGCTGAACCAACATAGCACAAAAAATTCTTCAGAGATCCAAAGACTATTGGAGATGTCACTCTATGGAAGAATTCACAGTGAACCACAGCAGTCTTCATTTCTGGCTGCGTCGCCCCTGTCTGACACCACCATTCTGACATTAGAGAGTATACATGGGCTTTCTATATGTCTTGGCTGCAGGAGAGAGGAAAAGCCAGACTTCAACTCATCCACATATAAAGATGGCCCAGTCAGATCATGGGTCCTGAGTCTTCTGTAACTCTCCCAAGACACTACCACCACCACCACTACCAATAAAACCATTCAGCCTTCAAAGTTACTCCAAAAAAGATACTGGTCTATTTGAGGTCGCCGAAAGGTCTCAGGCAGGTAGGCTTCATAAAGTCGGTTTGCCTTTCCATTCCCCATCTCTTGCATGCACTGCAATCAAAGAGATGTGGAAACAAGGAATGTCACATTAGCGAAGAACTAAAAAACTTCTTATCCAACTGTATCATTTTACAATTAAAGAACCAACTGAGGGAGTGGCAGAATCGAGATTTAAACTTGTGTATTCTGATTTCCAATCCATGATTCTCTCTGCTCTGCTCCCAACCATTTCCTTCCACAGCTGTCTTTCCTGCCACTCTGTCTCCTTTTATTGAAAGATTTGTCTAACAAGATATATTTGATTCAATAGTAATTTAAGATCCCATTTGAAAGTCCAAGACATAGAGCTGCCAATCCAAATGCCTACTTGGCAGGCAATAATCAGTACCTAATCAGGCAGGCAGTAATTAGGAACAACTACAATTCTGAGTTTATAGTAGTAATTAACCTATCCACTGTATTACCAACAAATATGTTTCTCATTAGGCTTTTCAAAGACTCCTTAACATTTGTGAGAGATAAATTCCAAGATTTTTAAACATCTTCAAATTCTCAACTATCTCCATGGCATGTAATTTCCTCCATAAGATACAGTCAAGTATAACTGAAAAATATAACTAATCTTTTAGTCCTTCAGTGAATCTATAAAGATAACCTAAAGTAACTTCTAAAGCCATTTTCTGTCAAGAATAACCTCTTATTTACAACATCAACTTCAGCAACTGGTTTTCTTTGGAGCCAGGAGATTTCCCCCTGAACAAAATACATATATATATATATGTATTTCTGTAAATTACTTTAAGAAGTTTCAATGCAGGAAGAGAACAAAAAACGGGGAAGCCACATCAAGTTGCAGCTCTCCGGCCAGGCTGGACTCACTAACTTAAGTGTATCACACTCAGCCCACCAACCTAACGGCAAGCAGGATTCATATATGCATTTCTGCAATAAAAAAACATTAAAAGTATAGGTGTTGGACTTTTTTTTTTAAGTGAGTATCTAAAATTACAAACATTAGATCTGAAAATGCCAAGGGCCTTAGAAAATAATACAAAGATCCTCCTTCATGTCTTCATGGGTCCATGGGGTCCTAGGCCATAGAGCATTTGTGTTTTGAAGGAGGTAAAATATAAGTGGAATAACTTGTGTCTTAAATATAAAGATAAAAATTTTTTTAACGTGGCGCTAGTGTTGAATACTTAAACTTCCCTCCATCTTCACCTTTGTGCCCAGTTTGACTGAAATTCATCTGGAACTATTTCCACATGAAGTATGGGAGTGGTTGAGTCGCTCCTGGGTTGTGTAAGTACCTGAATCTGTTCTTGAGTCCACTGGTCGAGGTTAACCGATTTTACCCTGGATATGTGCACCCCGAGATTCCTGTGGATTCCAGCACATCGAATGCAGATGAACACACCAATGTTCCAGGAGGCCCATCGTGGCCCTGTGGAGGTCAGGAGCAGGGCAATAAAGTAAAAATTAAAACAACATTCAAGACCCAAACCAGAATTATTTAGGTTATCAGATAACATTTCAGTTAGAATATAAGAGAGAATTGTTACCACGATCACCTTTTAGATTTTTTAAAATTTTGTTTTTATTTTTTTGGCTGGGCT
The DNA here is from genome assembly GCF_023699985.2 of Odocoileus virginianus. Classification (NCBI taxonomy): domain Eukaryota; kingdom Metazoa; phylum Chordata; class Mammalia; order Artiodactyla; family Cervidae; genus Odocoileus; species Odocoileus virginianus. The sequence continues at coordinate 86,001,566 of NC_069678.1, forward strand.
GTGAGGCTTGCGGGATTTTAGTTCCCTGAACAGGGATTGAACCCCAGACCTAGCAGGGAAAGCTCTGAGTCCTAACCACTGGACTGCCAGGGAATTCCTACAACCACCTTTTTTTGGTCATTGTTTTGTTCATTTTTCCAAAAATAAGCCTTTTTTAAAAAAGGTTTAAAGTTTTTAAGTGTACAATATGGTGGTTTAGTATATTCACACAGTTATGTACCATCACCACTATCTAATTCCAAAATGTCTTCATCATCCCCAAGAAGAAATCTCAAGCCCAGTAGCAGGCACTCCCCATTTCCTCCAAACTTCCCCCCACCCCAGCCCCTGGCAACCACAAATCTACTTTTTCTTTCTATAGACTTGCCAATTCTGGACATTTCATAGAAATAGAATTACATAACATGTGGGCATTTGTGTATGGAACAACAGCTTTTTTTAGAGTCTCATAAAGGTTGAACTGCAAATATTATAATATTGTTACTTATGTTTTTAAAAATCCCAGGAGAACAGTGGCAGGTCATGTCACATTCTATTTAATATGTTTCATGAACAGCCCTCCCTCAAGAAACTTTTAAAGGTGGTGAGACCTGGATTCAGTTTTCCTACTAGGAAAAAAGATACAGACATGTCATGCCAGCTCAAGACTAAGCCTGACATTTAAAACTGTTTATCCTCCCCTCCCCACCAGGACTATAAAATATGCATCCAGATTCACTTAATAGGATCCTTTTCCCCAGGGCTAATGTCCCTACTTTACCCAACTACAGCATTATCTAGATTCAAAATTATCATATAATAAAGATGCTTACAGCAATAAAAAAAAATCTCAGATATGTATTTTAATAAAAGTCTGTTACATAATCTCTCATCCCCTGCCAACTTTGCTCACCCTAATAATCATTCTGGAAAAATTTCAAACTCCTCTTCATAATTTTTATACAGTGTAAAAGCAACTTACTTTTATATATCATCTGCCAAAGATTTACTGAAAAATCACTAATATTTCTTTTGCCACCACTCCAGTAGGCAGAAATTCACCACATAAAAGAAGCATGATGTCAAGAGCTAGAGGTTGTGAAAAAGAAGTGAAAAGACACTAACTGGTTTTCTACAGAGATAAATAGGAAGGACCTGCATTTGGAACAAAAAGGACACAAGGTTTTGGTTCTGCTGAACACAGACAATAGTGTGGTTAGTCTGAGGGTTTTGACAGAAGTTTTTTTTTTTTTTTTTATCGAAGGATAATTGCTTTATGGAATTTTGTTGTTTTCTGTCAAACCTCAATATGAATCAGCCATAGGTATACAAACAGTCCCCCCGCTTTTGAACCTCCCTCCCATCTCCCGCCCCATTCCGCCCCTCTAAATTGATACAGAGCCCCTGTTTGTTTGAGTTTCCAGAGCCATACAGCAATTCCTGTTGGCTATCTATTTTACATATGATAATGTAAGTCTCTATGTTACTCTTTCCATACATTTCAGCCTCTCCTCCCTTCTCCCCATGTCCATAAGTCTATTCTCTATTTCTGTTTCTCCATTGCTGCCCTGTAAATAAATTCTTCAGTACCATTTTTCTAGATTCCTTGACAGAAGTTTTAATGAAGGAATGCTAGAGTCATATGGAAGAAGATTACTCTTAGAAATTTGAATCTGCAGCTATTATAAATAAAAAGGTAATTTCTAGATAAAGATATCACTCAGATACTATGGTTAAAAACTGCAAATACAGAAGGCTCAAGTCCTCCTTATAACCACCAGGTGGTGTTCTCTGCCTGAAATTTTATCCCAATACCCTCTTACTGCTATAATCTTGATACACTCAGGTTTATCTTCTAAAAAGACCTTCAGTCCCTTCAAATCCCCAGATTTGCACAGTAGATCTGCCATGTAACTAACAAGCACACAAATGATCCAGACACTTCTTTCAGTGGCAGTGAGTTACATAAACACAAAGTGGAAAACCTAAATAGATGGAAATGAGATTCCTTAGGGTTCTGTGGGTCTATTTCGGGTTACAGTTTTTATAAAGGAACTCAAGATAAAATCGATATTATACAGGATTAAAAGTGGGACCAAAAGTTAATAAATATATCATGTCTCTTTACCATTTTCCCTTTGCTCTAGATTCTAGAACTCATGATAAGATAGTTAAATTGTACTTGTTTGCTACAAAATCACAAGCCAAAAACACGAATTAAAAGTTAGCTGTGAAGTGTTACGCTATTTGCCTCCTGACCCTAAGTCTGAAGAAGGTGATTCCCAAACATCAAAGCCACTGTCACAACTGCGGAATTTCTCCAGATCGCATTCCAGAGTATAAAATCTCTGAGGAACACAGAACTAAATCCTGATATCCTGGAGCTGCCAACAAGGCCTCAGTGTAGAAACACAGGCAATAATATTTTCACAAAAAGTCAAAGGAGAGCCTCCTCTGCCCCACTCACACATCTCTCCTATGACATTTTCCCAGTGAAATACGGGCCGTTCCATCTCGGACACTCAGCTTCCTTTAGTTTTACGCTGCTTGATTTGTTAAGCTGTAACTTTATGCTCCATAAAGGATTCCAAAATTAAAGAAAAGCAAAACACAGGAGAGACAGTTACTTATATGGCTGAAAATATGGGGAAACGGGGTTGTTATTGAAAGCACAATCTTTTCAGCCAGGAAAAAACTGAGGTTTGAAGGTCAGCTTCAATAACAATTAGCTGTGTCACCCTCAGAGAGACACTGAAACCTCCTAAGCCTCAGTTTCCTCATCTTCAAAATGTGTACAGTAATATTCACCTTACAGTGCTGAGACTATGGAGGGATAATAATAAAAGAGAGCAACATTAAAGAACATGGTACAGAGTGAGATTTCTGGAACCCACTTCCCATTCATCTACATTCATCAATAAGGGCATGTTAATGCACTCATATGTATATATCAACACCATGCAAGACCACAGAATGCTCTTATTAGACAGAAATGTGAGTTCCAGTCCTAAAACATCAGAACCAGAATCAACTGACTGAACAGCAGAAAGAAGAAATTTACCCTTGATACAATTTCAAAGTCTTCTAGAAAACATGAAATTTTAAGCAGTTTTCTACATCTCCCCCAAATATTCCCTGAAATGTACTCCCTAAACCCCCACCTGTTGCCCATTTCTGTTAGACACCCGCACTCTGCCTTTGTGCCCACACACGCCTCCACTACACACACAAAGGAAGACGAGAAGCTGACAACTATTTGATGTGTCTAGATTACACAGTACCCTGTATTGCTGCTACAAGGCCAACCGACTGGAACATGGCCTTATAGGCAAAGATGATCCAGTTGTTCCATACACACTGGTCATGGCAACCAAGGAGAAAATACACAAAAGATGCCATTTTGAAGTTGAAAATAAAAAGAGACTCTGAGAGGCAATATTCTGAACTGTTTTGAAACCAAAGAGAATAGATAGTGACATAAACTGGTAGCAATTAGCACAACATAAGGACAAAGTCATGGCTAAGTGAACATATTCAACAGGGGCCTATGAGCGGGCTCAGGAAGCATTAGGCAATATTAAAATTAACAAATAATCGCTCTGCAATAAGGGATCAGTAAAAATGAAGAAAGCATTTGGATTTAGCAAATCTGTCAAGAAATCGGCTCTAATAAGTACCAACCCAGTATCAGGGAAATCTGGGCTTACCCTAACTATTTGCACGCCTTCTAACAAGTATTTGGAGGGTTTATTTCTCCATTTGTAAAATGGAAAGCATATGAGTAAATCCAATTTACATTCAACTACTGGATGGTTTCTGCATAACTGAGTTAACTACTGATGCTTGGCTGCAAATTTTCCTTGCTGCTAAAATTTCCCTCATCACAAGAGCTGCTGGGCCTAGAAGTGTTCTGTCTGGGCTTGAGAAATCAGCAGAGACAAAAGAACTAGACTTACATCTGTTATAATTAATCTTAATCTGTTACTATTATAATAATTATAACTCATGAATCTCTAACTTGTAGAGTTCCAAAAAATAAATGTTGAGGCAAAAAAAAAAAAAAAACCTGCTAAATCGATGGTTACCCATAATTAGAACTGCCAGCATCTTGGAGCTGTTGAGAAGCTCTTCAACAGGAAGGGTCCAGGAAGGGAGAGAAACTCTCTTCCATCTTCCATCCAAGCCCTGTTGAATCTACCTTGGAAACTTTCCCAGAAACTATCCATTTCTACCTAGACCTTCTCCTATCTCACCCATAAGCATTCAATCTCTCTTTTTTAATGGGCGTAAGATTTTTTTCTTGTTGGAGATTTTTAAAAGTTTTTATTGAAAAATAATTGATTTACAATGTTGTGTTAAGCATTTATTCTTTTAATATCATTTATTGAGTAGATGGTAAAGAATTCGCCTGCAATGCGGGAAACCTGGCTTTGATTCCTGGGTTGAGAAGATCCCCTGGAGAAGGGAACTGCTACCCACTCCAGTATTCTTGCCTGGAGAATTCCAAGGGCAGAAGAGCCTGGCGGGCTACAGTCCATGGGGTCACAAAGAGTTGGACATGACTAAGCGACTTTCATTTTTCACTGAGTACCTTTTATGTGCCAAATACTCTGCCTGCTGGGTACCAAGAATACAAAGGCAGAGACAGTCAAGATGAGATTCCCTAACTCAAAGAGCTCATAGACTAACAACTCCAGGCTCCCACTAGGAAAATCTCTCTAAAACACAGAACTGTACAAATCAGGCCCCAAATATAAACTTTTCACATAGTCTCAAACATAGAGGTGAAAATATAAATTGGTGTGAGTTTTCTGAATGGTGTATTCCAAACTGAACTCTCAATCTCTTACCACAAAATCTTCTGTCTCCATTCTTCTCCATCTTGATCCATTCATCTCCATCTCACCTCCATTCAATCAAATGCAGCAGTCAAAAATTCATACATCATTTATACCTCTTTCAACCACCATCTCTATAGCATCACCAAGACCAAGTCTCTCTCAAATCGGTGTGTCTCCTCTCCATCTGCAACACTATTTCTCTAATTCAAACCCACCAGATCTCTTGGACTAGTGCAATGACCTCCTAATGAATGTCTCTCCACTTTTACATTCCTCTCTCCTCCAAACCAAACCAAAAACCATTCTCTGTGAAACAGTCAGCTTGAACTCCTTTTTTTTTTAAATTTTATTTTTAATGTGGTTGATTTACAACGTTGTGTTAGTTTCAGGTACAGAGTAAAATGAATCTGTCATATATATACATATATCTACTATTTTTTAGATTCTTTTCCCATATGCCAGATTAAGCTCTTAAAGAAGCAAAAGTGACCCTGTCACTCAGTTGCTTAAAACCTTTCTAGGGAAACCTTCTATCACGGTTGGATTAAAGTACAAAATCCTTAACAGGTCTCCAAGGACTTATATGATCTGGCCCAGCTTTTCAGCTCCAGTCACACCAGTCTTCTTTCATTTCCTCAAAACACCAACTTGTTCCTTACTGAGGGCTTTTGGCCTTTGTACAAGTCACTCCCACTGCCTAAATAGCTCTTTCCCCAAGCGCCATCCATTCCTCAGAGCCTGGTCAACGCCCATACATCATGAAGGTCTCAGCTGAAAAGTTTCCTCCTCGAAAGAGCTTCTCCTCAGTCCCTCAACCTAAACCAGATTATATTCTCATTTCCATCTTTTCTTCTAGTTTTTACATTTCACTATGGAAAATTTCAAACAAGCTGAGTGTAATTAACCAGCAGCTTCAGCCATTATCAACCCCTGGCCAATCTTATTTTAAACATACTTCCACATACTCAAGTCCCAACCTTGGAATATTTTGAGGCAAACCCCAAATATCATACCATTCTATCTATATATACTTTGGTATATATCTCTAGAAATAAGGACTTTTTAAAGGTTATAAACTTTCACTTACCCCTACTTTTTTCTAAGTTGTATCATATTTAATCATATATTTATTTGTGTGATTGCTGAACATGTCTTTTCCACTAAACTATAAGCGCCAAAAGAGCAGACAGATCTGTGCTGTTCATTGTCCCATTCCCAGCACATAACACAGTTGCTAGTACATAACAGGGAGGCAAAATTTGTTTAAAAATTAATTAAAAGTAAGTAAATCCTTTGAACCCTCCTTTTCCCCCCTTGTAAGAATTCATCAGAGAAACAATAGGTCAAATACACAAAGAAATACATTAAGAATATCCTTAAAATATTCATGTTCTAACAAAAAATATCAACAGATTATATAAAAGAACTATGATATCACTATAAAATTAAGGGGAAAATTTGTAGCTCTTTATTTAATAAAGAAACATGTACAAGTTATAGTAATTATATAAAATCTGATTTTCTTTTTCCTTTAGCCATGGACTTCATTGTTTGAATATTTGCAGCTATTATTCTATACACAAATTTTAATTTCTCACCAAACTCTACATTCCATATTTCTAAGTCACTTCACTCTCCATTTTATGCCACATTTCCATCAAGAGCTACTTCCCCAGGTCACAGTCTGCCTGCCTGTGTGTTGTTGTTCAGTTGCTGAGTTGTGTCTGACTCTTTGTGATGCCGTGGTCTATAGCCTGCCAGGCTACTCTGTCCATGAGATTCCCCAGGCAAGAAAAGAACACTGGAGTGATAAAATCTGATTTTAAACAGCAGACACAGAACAAATCAATCCGTTTTTAAGGATGTGAATAAATGTATATGTATGTACAGAAGAAAATGTCTACAAGAATATATGTAAAATATTAGAAGCTATTTAATATTTCTGGGTAGTGGGATTGTGAAATATTTGTTTTCTTATTTTTTTATACATTCTCTGACTTATTTGCAAGGAACTTGTATTACTTTTGTAATGAGAAAAAACAGTACAGGTATTTTAAAAACAAAATAACACAGTCATCTATCTATCTGCAAGATAACGCTGAAACACTTCAGCATGACTGTAAAGCCCTTTAAGAGACTGTGCTTCATGCAGGATGCCCAAGTCATCATTCTGAAATATGTCATGACTCATGCTTCTCTTTCACTACACCTTGTTCATACCTGGAACGGCTTTCTCCCCTATTCCCCGCTGGACAAATTCCAAAGTCTAGTCCAGTGGCACCTTTTTCTGTGAGGCCATCAAGGAAATAAATCTTGACCTTCGCTATGGCTGCATGCTTTGCTCTTCCCAAACTGAATATCTTGTTACAGTTAGCTGCTTACAAGACTCTCTTGCCCTAAATAGACTATCAGCTCTGGAAGGCAACAACCTCATTTCTTCATCATTTATCCCAAACATCTAGCACAGCGCTTGCAAGCAGTACATGCAAAATGTACTTCCTTTGGTAAATGAAGTCACCAATTAGCAAGATAAAAAGCATACCATTTTTTCCTGTTTTGCAAAATGAAGGGAAAAGTTTTCAAACACCTGCAAGGCCAAGATATTACACAGGAAAGGGATTAGGTTACTTTGATGGGGTTCCAAAGGCAGCACTATTACCAATGAGTAGAAGTTGATTTTGGCACACTCTGGGGAAGAATTTCCTAACTCATAATTAAGGTTGTGTGAAAGCAAATGCAGCATATCCGGAAATAGTGGAATACCAATAAGAGTAAGTGTTCAAGAAGAGGCTGGATGATCAACTCCCAGGGAGATAGAGAAATGATTCCTGCTCAGTGGGTAGGGTAAGCCATTAACTATAATGGTTCTCCTGCTACTACAGTTCTACTGGCTGATCCTTTCCTGTTGGAAATTCAGTGGTTCTGAAAGTGTAACGTGAGCTAACATACAAAGATGTCTTGATGAATCTAAAAATATGAGATCAAATTCAGTTCATGAAACCTATGACTGGCACTGAAATGTGATAGGCAATAAGGAAGAACCTCCATCAACATGCTCTGGTCTGAAAAACAGACCTCAGTTTCTCTTGGACTTGGCCTGTCATTAACCGCAACATGAAACTGGGGTCAAAGTGAAGAAGAGGCCATACTTGTCTTAAGAACAATTCTAAAGCTAGTTATCTCAGTTCCATTCATTATATCCCTTCAACCCCTGATTTACTACAAAGAAGAATACACGTAAACACCAGTGGCATCTTGGAGAAATTACATAGGGCTACTCAGGAGGTATGTTTACCAGCCTATTTCTATCTACCCAAAAGAGAATTCACCTAGTTCCCTATTCCAAAATAACAATAAACAGTTACTTTGAACTTCTGTAAGCACAAACATTTTAAGGAACCATGAGGCCAAAACAAGAGCTTACTCAATCAACCACTTCTCTCAGATTGCTCTGCAAGAGAAGTCAGTCCCTTTCCACCTGGTCCATCTTGCAAAAATGTTATTTCCTTCTGTCAAAAAGAGACACTGTCCACATTCACATTTTTGAAAAAAGAAGTTAGAGGCTTTTTAAATGTTTGAGACAAAACAAATTGAAAGACTTCTGAGACTGATTAGAGAATAAAGGTAAATACTATACCAAGGAATTGAAAGTTGGAAAATCAGAGGTGGAAAGAACATTAGAAGTCACTGAGTCTAGGGACCTCCCTGGTGATCCAGTGGCTAAGACTCTGTGCTCCCAACCGGGGTGGGGGTGGGGGCAGGGTTTGATCTCTGGTTAGGGAACTAGATCTCACATGCCTCAAGTATGACCCGGAACAGCCAAATAAATAAATAAATAATTTCCTTAAAAAAAAACAAAAAACAAAAAACAAGGAAGAAAAAGCCACTGAGTCTAAACTTCTCATTAGTTACTGAGATCCTTCAATCTGGTTCCTCCCTGAATGGAAGGCCATTTTACTGCTGGATGGCACTGAATATTAGTGATGTCTTCTTTATACTGCGTCCCATTAATTTGCCTTCTTATCACTTTTACCTCCTGGTGCTGCTTCTATACTCCTCCCATATTTATATAAAATAACAATAAATGTAAGATAAAGATAGAGGTTTGGAGATTCTAGAGAGAGCAGCTATTCTACACTCAACCAAAATACAAGCCAGTTGAACCAATTTAATCCAGGAGGTCAACGAACGATAGGACAGACGACGCAAACAAACTGCTATGACATCCATGGAAATGAAGCAAAGCAACACTATCCTCCCACCAGGTAACCAGAAAAAGGTGGCGAGTGAAGTATAACACTGATGAGCAATCACTGATGAAATAAGGAGTCAATTTACATCTAAACCCATTTCAGTAGTTAACTTAAAATGGTCTTTCTCTAAAGACATTAAAGCTTGCAACACTAGGAAGTCAACAGGGAAGCAGACTGGGGACTAGTGGGAAAAAAGGAGACATTCTTTATCTTTCTCTTGTTGTTAAGCAGAGCTTGCTTAGAGACAAAACACCAGCCTTGACTTTGCTCTGGAGGCGGGGTGGTGATACAGAAAGTTAAATATAACTGGAAAAGAGCCTACAGAAAGGAGTAAGTCTAAAACAATAAAACAGTCAAAGGGCCAGAGCTAAAACAAGGCACCTGTCTACAGCTTCTTCACACACTGGCTATCTATTTTCTTTAAAGCCTAGGAAAACCAGTCCTTGCTGTGAACTAGTCCAGTAACATGCTTGTACATATCTCATGTTATTTAGCTAGCCACAAAGCTATGGCCTAAAAGATAGTAACTGTATCTCTAAAATTCATTAAACTGCTCTGAAAAGACCAAAGGAAGGGCAGTTAACTTTCAGTAAATTTAGCTTATTTGCCTTATTTTATTATTCAGAGAAGGCAATGGCACCCCACTCCAGTACTCTTGCCTAGAAAATCCCATGGACGGAGGAGCCTGGTGGGCTATAGTCCATGGGGTCGCGAAGAGTCGGACACAACTGAGAGACTTCATTTTCACTTTTCACTTTTATGCACTGGAGAAGGAAATGGCAACCCACTCCAGTGTTCTTGCCTGAAGAATCCCAGGGATGGGGTCGCACAGGGTCGGACTTAGCAGTAGCATTACTAGATGGCAGGGATTGGCTTAGAGGGGGTAAACTGTCTACCTACAATGTGGGAGACCTGGGTTCGATCCCTGGCTCGGGAAGATCCCCTGGAGAAGGAAATGGCAACCCACTCCAGTACTCTTGCCTGAAAAATCCCATGGACGGAGAAGCCTGGTAGGCTACAGTCCATAGGGTCACAAAGAGCGACTTCACACGACACACGACTGAGCGACTTCACTTTCACTTTAGGCTCTAACTCTTCCTTTCTGGTTATCCCATCAGTGGATGGTAACATATACTCAGGTGATATTTCTAGTACTAAAGAACTTTTAAACTCCTAAATCAACCAATCTGTACCATTATTACTCAATTCTACTTCCCAGAATACTTCAGAAGGGAAAGGACCAGGTCCAAGTTTGAACTTTGTTGTTTGTTTGGCTTTGAAAAGGACATTCTGCCAAGGTATGTTCTAATGATGTCACTGTCCCATTCAAAGACATGTAACTTACACCCCCAATGTTAACTGAACTCCAAACTTCTAAATGTGGCTTAAATTTTTCCATGATTTGGGCCTTTGTAGAATCAACTTTTATTACTCCTTTTCTCACTTCTGTACACCAACAAAGACATCACTTCCCCTAAAACCGTGTGTGCAGCTGCCAGTTGCCAGGTTCCAGCCAAGCAGAAAAATTTGAGAGGGTAACTCCTACCCACAGACACCCAGATACCTTTTTCTGATTTGAGACAGACTGTGGGACTCCTTCCTGGACAAGGTAAGTCCCTGATTCTGCCCAGAAGGTCTTCAACTGCCACAGAGGTATCTTTCCAGCCAGTCCTGGAGCAGCAGCTGTGCAATACTGCTAGTGGTGCTCTCTGAAAGCTTGAGACAAAGCCCAAGTCTCCTGGAGTCTCCCTGGGAGGTTCTGGTATGTGATGCTATGGTTGTTTTCATAATGGAGAGCTGATATATTCTAAGGAGAGGGAAAGAGCTGGCCAAAACATCTTCTGCCGGGGTGAAGAATTTCACACAAGTTGATGCTTCCCTCCACTGGAGTCCAATCCTCTGCTATTACAAACCCTGAGTATGGCAAAATGTAGTAAAAATCTAAACAGGTCCACCTCTTTACTTGAGGACACAGCAGATTTTCTCTAAAAAGAACTAAACATGAGCCCCCTAAACTTTCATTTCACGGAGTGATGGTGGCTTGCTTTCAAAGACATACATGGCCACTCAAAGATACATCAAAATCTCTCCAAACCCTAGTGACTGGTGCCAAAACACCCTAAAAGCATCCCAGAAGAATGCATAACTTCAGAGGGAAAGAATGGATGGTATGGTTGAAAACACTCATTCTAGAAAAACCTAGGATTGCTTTCCCAACAAGCTGCATGATGGAGGCAAAGAGTGTGGGAACGGAAGGGGAAAAAATGCTTGAAGACTCAAATACATGGATGAAATAGACTGTAAATGATAAAAAGAGCCAGCTAAAGATCTGTGACAAATAGGATAAATTTCCCTGCTCTCTTTAGAGATTTTATGGATGACAGTAATTTGGAATTACATAAAAAGAATGGATCCTATATTTAAAATGGTTAACCAGCAGGGGCCTACTTACAGCACAGGGAACTCTGCTCTGTGGCATGTGGCAGCCTGAACAGGAGGAGAGGTTGGGAGAGAATGGATACATGTATATGTATGACTGAGTCCCTTCACTGTTCACCTAAAACTATCACAACATTGTTAACTGACTATGCTGTTAAGTCACTTCAGTCATGTCCGACTCTGTGCGACCCCATAGACAGCAGCCCACCAGGCTTCCCGTCCCTGGGATTCTCCAGGCAAGAACACTGGAGTGGGCTGCTATTTCCTTCTCCAATGCGTGAAAGTGAAGTCGCTCAGTCATGTCCGACTCTAAGCAACCGCACGGACTGCAGCCTACCAGACTCCTCCATCCACGGGATTTTCCAGGCAAGAGTACTGGAGTGGGGTGCCATTAACTGACTATGCTGCTGCTAAGTCACTTCAGACGTGTCCGACTCTGTGCGACCCCATAGACAGCAGCCCACCAGGCTCCCCCGTCCCTGGGATTCTCCAGGCAAGAACACTGGAGTGGGTTGCCATTTCCTTCTCCTGACTATACCCCAGTATAAAATAAATAGTTAAAAACAAAAAAAAGAAATGGATCAGAAAATGGAGACCACCTAGACTATGAGTGAGAAGTCAATTCAAAGAAACTCATTATGCTGTTATTTAAATACTTCCTTAAAAAGGTTTGAAAGAGAAAAGCAAGGAACATTTTTAAAATTACGTGAAGACAATCAAATGAAAAAGAGCTTACAAGTCAAACGAGAAATTTCCAAACTGAACAAGCCTCTCTGCAATTTGAATATTCATAACCTGAAAGTGAAATTCAAAAACTTCTGCTGAAACTTGAAATACTGACTGAACCACACCAAGAACATATAATGAAACTTTGCTCAAAGGTAATCAAGCAGAGAATTTACTGCTTAGAAATAACAAAGAAACTGGACTTCCCTGGTGGTCCAGCGGTTAAGAATCAGCCTGCCAATGCCGGCCGGGGACACGGGTTTGACCCCTGGTCTGCGAAGATCCCACATGCCAGGGAGCAACTAACCCTGTGTACCACAACTTCTGAGGCCAGTGCTCCGAAACAAGAGAAGCCACTGCAGCGAGAAGCCTAGGCACGACAACTAAAGAATAGCCCCTGCTTGCTGCAACTAGCCCACACACAGCAATGAGGACCCAACACAGCCAAAAATAAACAAACTAAAAAAATTTTTTTTGAAAAACCACAAAAACTTAAAAAGAAGAAACTTCCTAAAGTGTACAAAAACATCAGCAGTGTACACCAGAAGTGCAACTCCTACAGAAAGCTGGCCAAAGACCTCGAGAGAGAATTGGAAAGCAACACTTCCTTCTATCAAAGATGGATCATGTCCCATGAGAAAAAAATCCTCAACAAAGTTGGCTGGCATCTCCGTTGACTGAGAGAAAGCTCAATGAGCTAAGAAAAGAAATGGAGACACAAATTGGCCAAAGCAGAATTTAAACCCTAGCATCCCCCCCACCCACCCTCGACCAGCAAGCAGAGGCCAGAGAGGTCAGGGTATCCCTCTCTTTCATCAGGTTCCCAGGGAAGGAGGAGTTAAACCCTGAGGGCTGAGAGACCCAGGGTCATGTCTGGCTTTAATTCCACAGCGGCCATGTCCTCAATATTCACAACCACAGCAGGACATTTGTCTGTTTCCTCTCTTCAAAAGTCACCTCGTTTTCTCTCTTTTTACTTAATGGCTGTTATTCAATTGATGTTACATTTGCTCTTATTATAATTTCTAAGATAGGATTTAATATAATGCTTGTTGTTATTGTTGTTAGTTGCTAAGTCATGTCTGACTCTTTGTGACCCTATGGACTATAGTCTTCCAGGCTCCTCTGTCCACAGGATTTCCCAGGCAAGAATACTGGAGTGGGTTGCTGTTTCCTTCTCCAGAGGATCATCTCCACTCAAGGATCAAATCAGTGTCTCCCGCATTGGCAAGCAGATTCTTACTAAGCTACCACTAAGCTACCTGGGGAGCCTAATATACCTAAGAACATAGTAGTCCTACTTTATTGGACTCTCTAGAATTAGATAGTATAACTGTTGTACTTTGGCTGCAATAAAAGACCCTCTATTACTTAATTCATTAATTCAAGCTTGATATGACTGGGTGGAGGCATGTGAAACAATACAAGAAGTGCAATAAACTGTTATTAAAAATCTATAAAAGTAACAATATTTATCCCAAAAATCTTTGATTGGTTTTTAAAAGAATGTAAAAACAAAACAACATTCCCAGCTAAAAACAATACTATTTTTATTGGTTTTGCCATAAATGCATAGGTTAGGAGAACTCATTTTGCAACTTTTGTTTCTTGATTTTCTAATTTCTCTTTAACCTGTTATTTTGTTTAGCATATGTTTTGCTGTTTAAATGTTTTAAAATTTTATGCCATCAAAATAAAAGTTTTACCTTCTTAAAAAAACAAAAACAGTATGTTCACAGTTCTTTTTAAATAAATGCTCCCACGAGAGACCAATATGAAAGTTGTGGTACAAAGCACTGGGCCTCCAAGTGGGAAGACCCTCAAGATCCTCCAGAATCTTGAGATCCACCTGCAGGACCAGGTCTTTGACTATGCCAGTAACCTTAGGAAGAGGCAAGATTTCTCTATCCGCTGAGAAATGAGTAAAAGGGCCTTAAGTGAGCAGCAGCACCATAAGAAGGCTAGTTTGGCTTTATGCTCTGGGTCGAGCTCTTTCGAGAGAAAATTCCTGGTTGGTGGGTCCTTAAATAGCACCATTCCCATGGAGGAGGGCCTGGTGCTGAGGAAAAAAAAAAAAAAAAGCAAGGTAATTAAGCATCTACACTGGTTAGAAGCTAAGCAAGCGACCTCAGGATTATGAAGCTGAACATGGACTGGGAAGAAGTCGAGGCAGGATAAGCAATTAAACTTTCAAAGAGTGACTGTTTTTCAGTTTCATATATTTTGTGGTAAGTTTTCTTTTTTGCTCCCTCTTTGTACTCAGAGTTCTGAACGGTGCTAACTGGGCTAAGAGCAAAGAATCAAAGGAAATGATCGGTGTCTATGTACGAGCCAGAGCTTTAGCGCAGAGGCAGCAGTGTGCTGAGAGCATTAATAACCCAGGAGAGGCACATAACAATGGAAGAGAAGCAGGACATGCTGGGGTCACCTGGATGCCTTTCCATCTCTACCTGTGGATTCACTTTCCTGGATTTACGTTTTGGAGGTTCTCAGTTTTGACAAGTAAGGAAAACTGGATTACTTACACTTTCTGAATGAACTTAACATAGCTCACAAACAGCTCTACATGAGCTATTACTTGCAAAACATCATTTTGTGAAAATCTTGCTCCATCCACTTTCTCCAGCAAGTCTTTTTCCTTCCTATTCTGACTCTCTCAGTACTCCTATGGCACTCATGTACAGTTTTTCTGTTGCTGGGTTCTATATATTTTTATTTTGTCAGCTCCTTTAGGTAATAACTGCCTAAGATGGCATACTTTTAAAAAAACATAGTATGAGTATTTCTCCTATGTGGACCTGAGGTTTGAATCCCTTATTACTCAGAAAACCACACAAAGATGATTTAAATATCCTACGCAGAAAATTAGGAAGAAGGATGTCCTTAATGTTCCTTGTATCCCAGTTAGCCGGGATATTTTGGCTCTAGCTAATTTCCTCTACACAAAGACCCTGCTTAAAGCATTTATGAATAAGCTAGAAGAGTGGTAGCTGAGGCATGGCTTCTCTGAAAAGGGGAGGGAGGAAATAAAAAAGAGCTGCTTTCATTGGGGGCAGGAAGGAGATTATTTCATTAGGAGCTAAACAGTGAGACTATCTCAGTACAAACAATTGTTTGGCTTGAAGGCTCCATGTGGCCAATTACTCCCGCGGAGGCTCAGCTGGAATGGAACACAGAGCCTGCCAGGACTGAGGGACGGACACTGACACAGGCTCACGTGTCTCAGTCATGGCTCTGGGGGCCCAGAACATCCCAAGGATGCTTACAGAGCTCACTCCACCCGAACCGGCAAAGAGCATCATTCTGCACCCAACCTAGTCAAGAATGTGGGTTGAAAAGAGGTGAGAAAAAGATGACACTGGGGACAAGTAAAAGTGTATGCTCAGTCGCTCAGCTGTGTCTGACTCTTCTGTGTCCCCCTGGACAGAGGAGCCTGGCAGGCTACTGTCCAGGGGATTTCCTAGGCAAGAATACTGTAATGAGTTGCCATTTCCTTCTCCAAGGGATCTTCCTGATACAGGGATTGAACCTGCATCTCCTGCTTAACAGGCAAATTCTTTATCACTGAGCCACCTGGAAAGCCCCGGGATTAACATATACACACTACTATACATAAGATAAACAACAAGAACCTACTGTATAGCACAAGGAACTATATTCAATATCTTTAATGATCAATAATGGAAAAGAATCACACACACACACATATATACAAGTATAACTGAATCACTTTGCTGTAGATCTAAAACTACACAATGTTATATTGTACCTCAAAAAATGGTCAAAAAATTTAAAATATTTTAAAAGAATAAAATAAAACCAACATTTTGTAGCAAGAGTAATAAGGATAAAACCCAGATCTTGTAAGAAAGCTACAACATTTCGGTCACTATCTCAAAGGCTTTCATCAGGCTGGGGGGAGGAGGCATATACAGACGGATCACTGAGCTGACAGCTGGGCAATTATTTCAAGGCCAGGTGGACCTGATATTTCAAAACTTGACATTATAATTAAACTAATTTCCTATCACTCATGACCTCACTTCAGGAAACGGACGTTAACTTGATTCACCAGAAGGTACTGTCTTCACCCTCTGGAGACAGTTAATTCTTTAGTTACTTCCGGTTAAAGCTTTAACTTCCTCTTTGCAACAACCAGTATCTATTCATATCCTGAAAAAAATACTGAAGATGCAAAGTGAGCCTGCCCATTTGGGGGAGGCATATCTTTAGAATAAGCTATCAAAGAGGGGTGATAGAGCTCTTGACCAATGCTTCAGCCTCCATTCCCACTCTTCTTCCTCCATAGCAGTACTTCTCAAACGAAGTAACCTCCCCCCAAGGGGCAATGTCAGTGTCTGGAGACATTTTTAGTCGTCACAACTGGCAGACAGTGCGACTGGAATCTAACAGGTGAGGCCAGGGGTAATCCCTAACCTCCTACACAGGACAACCTCTGAACAAAGTATCCAAACATGAATAGTGCTCAGGTTGAGAAGTTCTGCCCTGGAGAAGCCATCTTTATTTTAAGCCATTTAGTTTGGAGCATGTGAGATATAAGAATATACCAATCCTGTGGAAAAGCTGCCTCTCTTGTTCCATAACAAAGAGATAAACACTGAGATACAGAATTCCAAAGCTGGAAAGAACTTTAAGAATTATCTAGTCCAAGCACAACTGGAGAATCTAAGACCCAGAGAGGTCAAGTCATTTACCCAAGTTCATAGAAGAAATCATCAGATGGACTGGAATTAGAATCATCTTTCTCCGCCTGAAATGTGTTATACACAGAAGATGCTCAATAATAGTCACTATATTGATACCCTGTTCTTCAAGGGCTCTTTTCTCTTACCACATACTTTTTACTCTCTGCTCCTGGAAAGCCCAATGCCTGAGCTTGTGTATGAAGGTTCATCTCCCACCCCTTCTCACCCACAGTCCTCCTCCTCAGAGGAAGCCCAGAAGTGGAGGACAGCGAAGAACAAGCGGCCAGGCGGAACTCATTTTTCAGTTGTTTGAAGGGAAGCTCATGCTTTTCACACAGGCAGAGAGAGGCTTTAGACAAAACCTTCCGAGTCAGCAGATGAACTCGTGCACAAGAACACAGACATGTGAACTTCTCCCTCCCACACTGGTGTGCAGCTCTCCCAGCACATCAGAGGAGCCCCCAACCAACAGCAAATCGATGGAAAACCAGTGCCAGTTTAACTGCATCACAACCGCATGCAAAAGCTAGAGAACTTTCATTCCTAAACAAACAGCAGAACAGAAATGAATCCTGGGATCAAAGTACAGCCAGTTAGTTTTGGGACACATAGAATGTTAGTCATCGAAACAGCCCTGGCTTAAGGGAGCGGAGAAAAGGTGGAGATCTACCCTTCCAGAGGAAGACATTCACTACAAGGTTTCACAAGCCAGGTGTTTCAGAATCGGGTATGATGAGGTACAGGTCAGAAGGGGGTGGGGCAAGATGCCAGCTGTGTGGATAGAAAGTTCCTGCAAAGGGAACTTTATGCAGGGGAACCCAGGGCAGGTCTCAAGGAAAAACCACAACTTCAAAAGAGCCAAAGCGGTTTTCTTCAAATTAGACAAACCTGTTCCAGCAGGGACAAGGACAGCTTCTAAAAGCTCTGCAAGGTTATGATTAATTTCTATAGCACCTGAGAACAGTGTCTAAATATTCACTCCCATCCCACAAAAAAGGCTAAAGGGCTACTATTTCAGCCTCCAGTTTCACGCCCCCTGCTACATCCCGCCCCCTTCCCCCACCCAATGATGTGTCACAATAAAACCTCCTATGGAAAGGACAGAGTAATAGCTTTGTGACTGGCTCCAGCTTTCAACGTGGCACAGATGCCAGGAGCATACAGAAGAAATGGCACACAAAAGCAATGACCACAAAGCAACCACGAAATTCACCTGCTGGGCTTCCTGCAATGTCACAGAGCTTCAAATATCTGAGTTGAGAGGATAAAGGTGACTTTCAAGAAATAAAACAGGAAAAAGAGTATGACCTTAACATGCATGACTAGGATAGTGCTCACAATGCTCACAGAACACACTCTACCCCATTCAGCAAACAACATCATTCTGCACCAACCCAGTCAAGAGTGCGGATTGGAAAGAGATGAGAAAAAGATGATACTGGGGACAAACGTAAAGTAATTCAACCTAAAAGCAAAATTTTTGTGGGTAGGAAGATAAATTAGGAGTCTGGAATTAAGATATACACACTACTATATATAAGATAGATAAACAACAAGGACCTACTGTATAGCACAGGGAACTATATTTAATATCTTTTAATAACCTATAATGGAAAAGAATGAAAAAGAATGTGTATACACACACACACACACACACACACACATATGTATGTGTGAGTGTCTCTGTGTGTACCTGAATCATTTTGCGGTACATCTGAAACTAACACAATGTTGCAAATTATACTCCAAAAAAGTGGTTACAGAAACAGACACTATGCAGCAGATGTTCAGCATTAGGTAACAGGGAAACATGGAACACAGTCCCTGTCCTTATGGAATCCACAATCTAAAGAAAGCCTTGTAAAACAAAAACCAAAACCAGTGGCTGTTATCCCCTTTCCACCATAGTAGGGCTTCTAATCCTTCTTCCCAGTGGCCTGAGTTTAAGTGAAGGAGGCCTGTACGAACAACATAAGATGCTGATCAATGGCCCGACAGAACAGTTCCACATATCAAGGACATAATGTGCAAAGTGCACGTCAGATATAAAAATATATCTTGGCCCATCTTGCAGTGATCATGTCCTGTAAATCTGTTCCTTATGGTTAAGCCTAGATTCTCCCCAGCTCTTTGCTGTCTCAAATGTCCACTACAATGAGGCAGTTCAAAACGACAGCCCCCACAGCAAGGCCACCTCTCAGTTCAGGTCAGTTCAGCCGCTCAGTCGTGTCCGACTCGGCAACCCCATGAATCGCAGCACACCAGGCCTCTCTGTCCATCACCAACTCCCGGAGTTTACTCAAACTCATGCCCATCGAGTCGGTGATGCCATCCAGCCATCTCATTCTCTGTCATCCCCTTCTCCTCCTGCCCCCAATCCCTCCCAGCATCAGGGTCTTTTCCAATGAGTCAACTCTTCACATGAGGTGGCCCAAAGTACTGGAGTTTCAGCTTAAGCATCAGTCCTTCCAATGAACACCCAGGACTGATCTCCTTTAGGATGGACTGGTTGGATCTCCTTCTCCACAGGGGCTCAATTGGAGAACTCCCTGACAACTCCTTAAAATTAAAAGGCACACATCACTACTCAACTCTGAACGCATAAATAACCCATGAGTCTAACAGCAACACCAAAATTCACATTGTCTCATTACAAAAAAATTTATAACACTGAAAATTTAAGACCCAAATGTTCAACAACTGGGCAAGAATTAAGTAATGATATATTCAAACAATGGAGTACAATAAAGGCATTTAAATGTTTTTAATGTCAGGAAAAATGCTTATGATAAATATTAAGCAAAACAATAATGATATAAAATTATATTACAGTATAAGCTGAAGTAAAAATGGGCGATAAGGATTATATGAAATATCTTCTACATTACTATACTTTTTCACACTTTCCAATGATTTCCATCACAAATATGAATAACTTTCATAATGAGAAAAAGATAGTTTTTCTTTTTTAAAGAAATAGCATTTAATGATGTTTAGCTAATAAGCACAACTGGCCTGGGAATCTGTTCCTACTGATCCTTAATTTGAGTCACTTATGTTAGATGCCTATTCACAGACAAGGCTCAAAACCAAGTCAGAAGGCTCAGAGGAGCTGATTTGGAATCTTCCGGATTCCAATGCTGTATTTAATGATGCTTCCTTTTTCTCACAGGAAAGCTAGGAATGTTAACACAGCACTCACACTACCAGAAAGACCTCAAAATTCCCCTTAGTCTGAAACAGTTCTTCTAACTCAACTCCTGACATCTACCTTGGGAGAGACAAAGTTCCCAGTCCCTTACAGCTATTCTCTCAATAAAAATGCTTTCAACACAGCAGAAGAGGCTGAGTCTTTTCATTCCTTCTTTTTCAAATCGGCTGTCACACTTCAAATGGTCTCCATTAAGTCCATTGTTTCCAGCTATTTTGAACACAAGCATCATGATAAGAATAGGGAGTTTCCTTCCTCTTTCTCATCAGAGGGCTTGGGTCAGTGATAACCCAAGTGGTAAAGTGTCAACATGAAAAGACACTAATGTCCCCTCCATCAACAGCACAGGATGGAAAATTCTGTAGGTAACTATTTTTTTAAGGCACTTAAACAAGAACCGTCTAAATAATATTAATACACAATTTTTAACTCAAGACTTGAAACACTAGAGAATGCATTTCTAAATTTACACACACACAGAGGGGACTTCCACTAAGATAAGAAAAGAGGAAGGAGTTAAAGTTCACTGTGTGCATTCAGGAAATAACACTGTAGGACTAACATGTAAACCCACATCTCAAGATGTAAGCTCTGTGATACAGGCGTGGGGATATTTATGGACTTCCCATCACCAGCAACTGCCATGAAAGACAGTGTGGCTGTTTGCAACAAAGGGAAAGAAAAGGTGCTCTATTTCCTCACATCTCTATGTGGGGACAGGCTTATCAGCTGCAGCTGAGAGTAGGTCTCTCCTCCTCCTGTATTTGCTCTATTATTTTCAATATGTCATAAAATGGAAAAGTTACATGCTTGTTCCTTGGGTGAGGAGAAATGACAAGGAGCATGAGGGATCCAGTTCTCATTGTTTCTGAATAAGACAGTTCTTTTTGAACGTTTTGACTTGAAATTCAGTAAGGATAAACAAAGCGTTCTCCAAGTGTACTTATGAAATCCAGTACTTTCTAAATAAACCATATCCAACAGCTATTTAAAAAGCAAACCAGAATACCCATAGGAAATATACAAATGGGGAAAAGAGGGCTATGGTCAACAAAAATGGTCAGAAAACTACTTAACATTATTTGAAAACGAGCAGCAACAATAAAACCCCAGCAACAGGCTGCAGAGGTGGGACCCCAGGACAAGTTCTAGCCACACGAGAGGGAGCATGGGGCTTCAGGGGAGTGATGCACAAACTGAAGACGACCACCAGGGTGACCTTACGCTGATGGGTGGCCACAGCTGAAGGCAGATTTGGCTCATCTCTGGGGTTTTCCACTGGGAAGGGACCTGCAGTACAGCCATCAATGGAGCAGCATCCACAAAGCCTGTGGGGAAAATACAGGATCCAGAAGAGTGGGGTAGGAAAAGAGAAAGTTTGGAAAGTGGAAGAGTCAAATACAGTAGTGAAATATTGTAATTAATAAATATGAGGCTTCAAGAACACATAGGTGTACCTCTTAAGGTGAAAGGGACTGGCTGGGAAGAACTGGTACTCTGGGAAGCAGGCAGATATGCTTTTTACAATATCAAATTACACTTCAATCACATGTGTGAATTACAGTATTACTTGCTATGAGGAAACTAATTTTTGGAAAAGAAGAGAAAAACAATGAAACCTATGCAATTTTTACCAAAGGTAACTTTACTCAATGAGAGGTCCTTACCCATAGCTTCTGCGGGAAAATAACCACCTAAAAGCAAAAGCATGCTCACACTCCACTGAAAAACCCTTGCTGGCCTAGTTCCACAAATTCCAATAATGTGGCAGGTGCCCAAAGGCAGATGACCTGATTGACAAAAAAAGCACTTCTACAAAGTGCTCAATTTGTATCACATAACTCATTAAACACCTCATCATCAAGAAGAAAACTAGTAGCAATAACCTGAGAAGCTTTGTCTTTATAAGGAGCAGCAGCAACCTTCTGAATAAGACAAAATATTTTTCAGGTCCAGTATAGAAGACAGCAAACTTCAGCAAACTTCGGGAGACGGTAAGGCCTGGCAGACTGCAGTCCATGGTGTCACAAGAGTCGGACACGACTAGGTCACTGAGCAACAACAACATAGAAGACAGTATGTCCAGCAGTCTCACCTCTCTCACCCAGTGGTAACTGATCTAAGCTTGTTGAGGGAGGGGAACAAACCAATCAAACTATTTTAAAGAGATACCCGACACAAGGAAAATTGGCTCCAGCTTAACAATCAGAAAAGTCTAATCCATACCATGTTTTAAGGCTGCAATCCTCAAAACTCTTTGCACATCTTAAGTGCTACTGACTTGAGTGTTTAGTTGTGGATGGGGCAAGCTCAGGATCACACATCATGCCTAAGGCTTCCCAGAACTAGCAGGGTGGGAACTTATTTTCCAAGTAACCAAACGATAAACTGCTCCTGGCACAGATGGAAAGTCAAATACAGATTTCACAGAAGTCATGCATCCTAATTAAACAGGCAATGACTGAGTTGTTACATTACTTCCCAGGACTAATTATTGTTTTGGCAACAGTTAAGCTCCTTTAGAAGCATTGGCCTGAACACCCTTCTTATCCTTTATCCAAAATAACTCAACTGTTTTCTTACAAGCAGAAAGAACTGCATCTTGGAGATTTAAGTGCCTTTGCCTGTCTCAACCTGGACCCTCCCCTTCCTCCACACTATCATGGGGAACTACATCTCCCAGGCTCCCTTGCCAACTAATTTCTTGGTAAGTTCCATCAATGGGAGGCACTGATAAGGATAAGAGGCAGGAGAAGGGGGGAAGCCAGGGTAACACTCTCTATCTTATTTGGTCCGAGTTCCAGCTGCCACCAGACAGCTCTACTTTCGACTCTTCTTGGTCACAGCGGATGGCTCAGGCTTCTGGCCTTTGCTGACATCAGCACCTTCTAATTTCCTTTGGGCATAGGAGGTCCCAAGTGTTGCCAATCTCTGGGTTGTCTCACCAGCCCACTGACCTTCTTGGCTCTTTAATCACCTGTGGAACTTATTCCATATTAAATTCCCTCTGCTTGTATCTCCTATAGTGTTTTTTGTTTCTCTGAAGGGTCCCTGACTTTTAAATATATTTTTAAAACTTAGATTTCCTAAGAATTACACATTCAGATAAATTATAAAGGATTTCTTTTAATAAGAAACAAAGGATTTGTATCATTCAAACAAATATTTACTGAGAGCCTGACCTGTGCCCGGCAATACTGGATGCTGGGAATACTATATTGAACAAAACGGGCACAAAACTCTTGCCCTCATGCAGTTTACTTTCTAGTGAACTGCAGCAAATTACAATTTTAAGAAGTTAACTAGCATAGGAATATTTCTTTAAAAATAGAGGAATTTGGTAAAAGTGAATTAACTTTAAGGGGTTCTACTCTACACAGATGTGGTTCCTACCTTTTCAGCGTGGTATGCTGAACTGTCACATTCCAGGGGCCAGTAGAGAACTTCTTCAAAGTTAGTATCTACTTAAACTGGCAACATGCTCAAACAAAAATACAACTGTGATAAGGATTTGCTGCTGCTAAGTCACTTCAGTCACAATAATAAAAGTTAGGCACTGTATGCTTTAATGAAAAACACATGAGTGTTTGATGCAGATTCTTGCTGGGCATCTTTCTCACAGGAGCTATCACTTGGAGGAATTGAGTTTGAGTCTATTTAATGTCACTTTATCTCCTCCCTATGGTGCAGGTAGCTTCCAGTATCACACACAAAGCCAGCCACAAGGCACATAACAAGTCAAGTGTTGTGGTCTCCAACTGCATGACATTATTTCCAAGATGGAATTTTTAGGCAGAACAGAAACAGACAATGACTCATGTGGTGAACAGTTATACAGACAACTCTGCCCAAGAAAGCTGCCACCTACATACCATGATATCAGATGAAAAATGCAGAAAGAAGGTAGTTTTCTGATTTATTTAAAAGCAATAGATTTGCTGAAAGGTATACTGAGAGAGGTGGCTGCAGCTGCCTGTTTACACATCTGGCTTCCCAAGTGGTGCTCTTGGTAAAGAATTCACCTGCCAAATACAGGAGACACAAGAGATACAAGGTTCGATCCCTGGGTTGCAAAGATTCCCTGGAGAAGCAAAAGGTAACCCACTCCAGTATTCTTGCCTGGAAAGTTCCATGGGCAGAAGAGCCTGGAGGGCTACAGTCCATGGGGTCGCAACGAGTCAGACAATGACTGAACACACACACAAGCATTGAACAACCAAGGGCTCGCATGAAATATTCTTAGACTGCTTGAGTGTGAGAGCATGCTCAGCCTCAAAAATTCAACGTCATCAACTCCAGAAACGGCATGACATCTCCGGCTGGTATTTCACTAGACTTCTTTCAGATAAGTGAAAGCACTTATGAAGGGAAATCTAGCGGGCACAATACTCTGACCCTCCTTACTACTCAGCAATTAGAAAACATTTCACGTTTGCTATATTTACAACTCCATTTGAGTAGCAGGTGGACTTCCAATCCTGTGGGTTTCTTATATAACAGAGTCTAATGCATATTTATAACTTCAACACCACACAGCAAGTCAATTACAGAGCTAATCTGACATGTCTCTGCCTACCTGAGCCCTTGTCAATCCCCAACATGTAGTGAGAATATACTAAAGAACCTCACACACACCTTACAGCACGTCTTGGAGACTTTGCACATTCTTCTTCCTCAGCTTGGACTGCAAAGTCCCCTAAATTCACCTGACAAAATCATGCTTATCATTCAAGACATAGCCTTCTTGTCTCTCTGAGCCATGACTTCCTAAGCAGACTTGCTTGCTTCCTTCAACTTGCTTCCTTCCTTGCTTGCTTTCATTTCTCCCTGCACACAATGCTACAATGATAATTACTACACTGCATCATTCATCTGTTTACACATCTGCTTGCCCATTAGACTATAAAATCTAGAGACCAAAGGCCCTATCTTTTAATCTACATGTCTTGGTAGTGTCTGACACAAAGCAGGTGCTTAAGAGCATTTTCTGAATGAATACATACAGTGTGGGATTGCACTCTCAGAAGACAAGGCATTTTGTACTATCTATCCCACTGCCACTGGATGATATTTAAAGGACAGGGAGAACGAATAGGAAAGTGTCTCCCAGGGAACAGGTTGAACAAGTTGATATTAAAAGACAACCTAGGGACTTCCCTGGTGGTCCAGTGGTTAAGAATCTGCCTTGCAGTTCAGAGGATGCCAGTTCGATCCCTGGTGAGGGAACTAAGATCCCACATGCCGCGCGGCACCTAAGCCTGTGAGCTACAGCCAAGATCTGGTATGCCTCAACCAAATAAATAAGTAAAATAAAATAAATGACAACCTAATGACTTTAATTACTTTCAGTATAACTCTGTCAGCCTAATACAATGGTCAGAGTCAAAATGCATGAGCTGTAAAAAGATAAGAGAGTTATTTGATCTTGGCTGGAGAAGGGTGTCTAACAACTAGAGATGGAAGGAAAATACCTTCTACTGTCCAGGTCTGTGGCAATTAAGAAAAAAAATCTCTTAAAAGATGCCACAGATACAGCTAAAATAATTAAAAACTGATAACAATGGTCATATTCTAAGGAATGATATTCAACAAGCAATGATTTAGCTATTGACAGAAAACAAAAGTAAAGCAAAACTAGAGATGAATTTACCACAGTTAGAATTTAGGACTAATATTTTAAAAATGTCTACACAAAGATATCCTGGTCTAATCTTTCATACAACTTTTAAGTGTCAAGCAACATCCAGGGACCATCACCAAGAGTACATAAAGTACATTTGCAAAAATGCTAAAAACCCATATACAGGAGATGGTTTGGGCTTAAAAACTAGGTGCATTTTATTATTCAGTGAGTTATTCAGTGAGTCATTCTAACTGTGGCTTCCAGTAACTAGGGTATTTAAGGGAATAAAGTCTGAAAGTGGAATGAATGAATAAAATTAAGATGAAATAAATGAATTCAGCAATAGTAATGATAAATAGTGCTTACATGTGTGTAACACTTTAGTTTACAAGGTATTTTTATTTTTCAAATGAGGAAAACTAAACTGAGAAAGTCAGGTGGTATGCTGAAGATCCCAAAGCTAAAATAAGCAGAATAATAGACTTTAACTGGATGTTCCAACATCAAAGGGCTTCCCTGATAGCTCAGTTGATAAAGAATCTGCCTGCAATGTAGGAGACCCCAGTTCGATTCCTTGGTCAGGAAGATCTCCTGGATTCGGGATAGGCTACCCACTCCAGTATTCTTGTGTTTCCCTTGTGGCTCAGCTGGTAAAGAATCTGCCTACAATGCGGGAGACCTTGGTTTGATCCCTGGGTTGGGAAGATTCCCCTGGAGAAGGGAAAGGCTACCCACTCCAGTATTCTAGCCTGGAGAATTCCATGGACTGTATAGACTGTGGGGTCACAAAGAGTCAGACGTGACTTTCACTTTCCAACAAAAGTCTACAGCTCTGGGACTTCCTTGGAGGTCCAGTGACCCATTGGAAGTCCTTCCATTGGAAGAATCTGTCTTCCAATGCAGGGGATGTGGGTGTGACCCCTTGTTGGAGAACTAAGATTCCACATGCCTTGGGGCAACTAAGACCTGAGGAGGTCAAAAATAAATAAATAAATACATATTTTTAAAAGTCTACAGCTCTGATTCTTTGAACCTGAAAGGTGAGCTTACATGTGCTATGGATGGGGGCTAGGGCACTGTCAAAGATGACTTAAATGAGAGCAGATGTTTCCAAATCATGCATATCTTTCAGCTTTATACCCTGAGAGAACAAACACTCCTTACTGTGTGTGGAGAGGGAATCTCCATGCCCTTCATGTTATACACTTGACTGAAAATGTGAAAGGATGGGACTTCCCTGGTGGTCCAGTGATTAAAAATCTGTCTGCTAGTGCAGGGATGCAGGTTCAATCCCTGGCCAGGGAACAAAGACCCCATATGCTGCAGGGCAACTAAAACCTATGTGTTCCAACTACTGGACCCACTGCAGCTACTCAGCCCAAGCACCACAATGAAAGATCCGAGGGCTGCAACTAAGACCTGATGCAGCCAAAAAAAAAAAAAAGTAAATATTAAAGAAGAAAAAGAACACAGGGTGCCATGGACTTTGGGTAACATGCTATTATTTGCATAAAAGCACTGAAAAGGAATATACTTAAATGAAGTTATCTATGTATGTATCATCTCTTAAAAGTCATATAACAGCAGGGGTTACCTCCAGAAGCACTGGGAAAAGTTGGTTAAGGGGTCAGGGACAGGAACACAACTTTTCACTGAATATATTTCCTTTTGAACTTTCTGAATTTTGAACCACATGAAAGTGGTTTTTCAAAAAGGAAATTTGAATTTAAGAACACGTAATGGGAGTTGGAACAAAGGCAGTGGCCAGGAGATCTGAAGTGAAACATTTCTGAGATGGGGATTAGAAGAACAGAGAAGTAAAAAGGTATTACAAAGTTTCTGTCAGACTCCAGAATTCTATGTGGTATTTCACAGTTGAAAGTAAATATTCCTCAAGACCATCAAATTTCTTCCATTCTAATTCTTTGCTCATTAAACAGCTCTCAATTTTTCACGAACCTTGATACCGAGAAAGGAACATCCCAACACTGGACCTAAGTATGCAGGTCATCAGAAAGGTAGATCCTTTCATGGTAAATAGGATAGTGTCCAGCTTAAACCACTCTCTGAAGAGGCTGATTAGGAGTTATTCCAGGCATACAGATAAAATATGGAATTGCAGAGCTACAGACTAAACCTCCAAAAATGGGACCTGGCCTCAACAAGGTGGAGTTAACCATTAACATATCTGAAATGTTCAGTATGTTTGTTCTCTCTTCTACCACAACTTCAGTCAGCCCCAAATTTTACCCTAAAGGTCACAGTAAGTTAAAGGCTTTGGGTGATGAAACCACATCTTTCAGCCTAAAGCAAGTTGAAGCATTTGTTTTAAAGGCAGTACCAAAGTAGCCTCCATTCCCACATAAATTATTTCAATGCCTTAGAGGTACTGGAAACTTGTGAGTCTCATGCTCAAGAGAGTTAAAAACAAAAACAAAAATCCCAGAACCAACAAAACTTATACTACACAAAGAGAACACATGTTTATTCTCTATTCTGATATTCAAATTATGTATCTTATAATATTATTCTTAAATCAGTATAAGATTCTTTTTTAAGAATTACTGCCAAAAAAAAAAAAAAAGAATTACTGCCAGAGTTATTTTGAAACATTACACAAATACCTGTTCATAGGTCTGCAGTTCAGGGTTACATCATCTGATTTTATGTTAATGGATTAGTAAGCAATCACTCACCAGGTCCTATACAATTAAGCTCTCAATTTTCTCAATAAGAAAGGACATGAGACCTACAGATAAATACCCAAGTACAAACCTCATTTTAGCATGCAGCTTTAAAATTCCTCCTCCCACTAAATGTGTTTTTTACCAGAGCTAAGAGATAACTTAATCTACGGATTCAAGTGTCTCTTCCTTCCACGATCTGACATTTGTCCACATGACCATTATGACAACCACAATCAGGA
Source organism: Odocoileus virginianus (assembly GCF_023699985.2). Classification (NCBI taxonomy): domain Eukaryota; kingdom Metazoa; phylum Chordata; class Mammalia; order Artiodactyla; family Cervidae; genus Odocoileus; species Odocoileus virginianus. The sequence continues at coordinate 86,030,270 of NC_069678.1, forward strand.
AAAAGGAGAGGGAAAATGAATGGGAGGAGTTCAAAGAGTAGAAGGGGCTAGCTAATTCACAAACTGCAAAAATTGAGGCCACAAATATCTCATTGACCTGAACTGAACGATGACTGACTGACACATTGTCATCTCATTTTTAATAGAATGGCCAAGTCACTGAAGCCACCAAGCCAAAATGTAAAGCTAATTCGTGAAAAGAAATCATCTCAGGACCCAGGATTCTACTATCAAGAGCAGTTAATAAAGTTTACAGGCCAGCAGTTACCAATTCTCATTAAGAATGAACTGACTAATGTTTTATTACCTGATCCCCAGTAATTCTGTTGATAAAGAGCAACAGAAAATTTGGAGGTGATGAATCAACCTCTCTTCCATGTGCTATGTTTTGTTGGAATATGAGTAAGTACAAGAGTGGTATGGGAAATGGGGGATGGGGGTGGTACCGATTATCAAAATGGTATCTGACTCCCCAAACGGAGCAGTGCTCACTCGGAGGGTTGCTTCACTGTGACTCAAGATCTGTCAACTGAGGACACAGGGAATTTGAGTCAAGTCAAAGAGATATACTCCCAAACTTTAAGCCAAATCTTCCCAGAGAGCTAGCAGAAGACCTCATGAGAGTCAACTATAAGAAATTAACCTACTCAACATAAACTGATTCTATAATACTTTTTAAAATGAATTCTTGCCAATGCAAAAATTCAGGAAAGAAGGCGGGGGATCTGCTTTCCTAATGCCACATGCCTTTTACCCATTGGTAAAGGACACTAAAATATACTACTGGGTGTCCAATGTCTCTCTCCCCATCTCCTTACATAATCTTACTTCTTCAAAATAAAAGGTAACTAAGTGAAAGTATCAATTAAGCATGTAATTCCTTTCTCAATACTGATAAAGACAAATACATTCGAATCTTTGTTGTGTACTATATGCCCAACATGCTATATGGCAAACAATCCAGGTAAATTCACTGCGTTATGAACAAAAGTAAATTAGCAATAGCTCCCAAACCAAAAAAGGAATTTTCCCAACTCCAATTTATATTCCAAAGAATTCAGAAAGAAAATAAGGAAACAAAATATTTGTAATCTATCAATTTCAAGTGCAAATATTTCACTAATAACCAAGCTTTGGTAGCATACTGATTTGTAACTGTATCAAATCATGAATCTTTGAGGACACAGAAAACAAAGACTAAACAGCTCTGCCATGATCGTATTTCACCTTTAGAAGGATGAGCACCATGCAAGTAACAAATTCGATGCAGCCCTTGTTCCCTTCTCTGCACTGATTAAACCGACCCTGCACTACAGCCATAATCTGCTAGTTCCTGCCACCACACACTCATCAGGCCTCCAACACACTCCACAAGCCAGGGCTAGGCTGTCTAGAAATCCGCACTGTGTCACTGCATAAGCCAGCTCCCCCCTCCACACATCCTGGAAGAGGAAAGCCACCTAAGCACTCTGTCACATCTCAGCAAGGCTGTAAAATGACAGAAGGAACTGCTAACCAAATAGCAGGCAGCCACGCTCAGCACCTTTAAAAAACCATTTAAGCAGTTTTCCTCCCCGTCATCTCACTTCCCTCTCCTCCCCACCCCCTCCGCGCCCCGCTGCAGTTCACCCCCCAGCTCTCCAAGTGGAAGGCTGCGAGATGCAGCGACAGTCGGCGCAGAACTCATTCAGAGCCCTGAAATATAGACATTCTCACCCACACACACCATGCCACTTCCCCCAACCCCGACCATCCCCGCCCCGCCCCCCACCCCAGCCTCAACACACACACTCGCCCTCGCAACCTCTCCCCACACCAATCCCGGCGCCCCAGAACACCTAGCAGCCTCCTCAACAAGGGTAGCACGCGTTACCATTTAGACGATCGGGGCCCCCTAAGCTCTAGAGACCCCCCCGTTCCCACACAGGTCGCCTCCCCCGTGTCGCCCGGAGGCTGGACCCCTCGCCCGCTGGGAAGGATGCGCTACCTTTAGACTGGCAGTCCGCACAAAACTTGTTATCCTCCTCCAGCAGCAGGTTGGCCAGGACCGCCTGGTACCGATCCACGTCCTTCACCGATTTGCCCGTCATAGCCAGGGTGCCGGCGGGGGCAGAGGGCGACGCGCCCTCCTAGCCCCCAGAAACCCCTGCCTCAGTCCGGAGGTGAGGACTCCCGGTCCCCGGCCCAGGGCACCTCTTGAGAACGAGGGAGCCCTCTCCCCTTGCCCAGTCCAGTGCCCCTTCTCCAGTCAGCCGCGCCCGCCCCCCAACTCTGCAGCCCCCTCAGAGCGGCGCCCCCTGGCGGGCTAAGGGAAAGGCCCGGGTCCCAACGAGGCAGCCGGACTAGACAGGGACCCTCGGCCCAGGCAACAGGGACTCTCGGGCCTCCTGCTTTTGCCGGGCGCAGAGACGACCCCGGGTCTGCCTGTCAGCGGGCTACGGCTCCCGCGCCTCGGTTTCCCTGGCAGCTGCCGCCTGCTCTACCACCACCTCAGCCGCCTACTTCCGGCAGCTCTTCCTCTCCTCCTCCACCCAGCCCAGCCCGCGCATGCGCCCCGCCCCCACCGCTCCGGACTGGGCTCTTCCCTCCGCTCCGCTTCTCAAGAACCAATCCGGGCAGAAGTGAGGGGTGGGGCTTGGATAGGGCGGAGAGAGGATTGGGCACGCCCCCTGCAAGTCCTTGGAAAAGAATGAATGGAGCAGGCGGAGAGCGGGTGGAGGGAGTGGAGGAAAGTGAAGGGAAACAACAAATAACTGAGCTCTTACTATGTGCCAGGCACTGTGCCGAGCGCTTTGTATGAATGACCCCAATATAATCCCCCAAACCTCTCTATGAGTTAAAATTTTACCATCCTTATGTAATCTTTGGGTTGTGAATGCTCCAAAGCTTATTCTTTCCTTCAACAGCCAAGTAGAAGGGTCCTACCTTCTTTGGTGGCTCAGACGGTAAAGCGTCTGCCCTCAATGCGGGAGACTCGGGTTCGATCCCTGGGTCGGGAAGATCCGATCCCCTGGAGAAGGAAATGGCAACCCACTCCAGTACTCTTGCCTAGAAAATTCCATGGATGGAGGAGCCTGGTGGGCTACAGTCCATGGGGTCGCAAAGAGTCGGACACGACTGAGAGACTTCACTACCTTCTAAACCTCTTAACAAAGTTCCGTATAGCCAAAGCTATGGTTTTTCCAATAGTCATTATGGATGTGAGAGTTGGACCATAAAAAAGGCTGAGAGCCGAAGAATTGATGCTTTCCAACTGTGGCGCTGGATAAGACTCTTGAGAGTCCCTTGAACAGCGAGGAGGTCAAACCAGTCAATCTTAAAGGAAATCAACCCTGAATATTCGTTGGAAGGACTGATGTCATGAAGCTGAAGCTCCAATACTTCGGTCACGTGATGCAAAGAGCTGACTTATTGGAAAAGATCCTGATGCTGGGTAAGATTGAGGACAGGAGGAGAAGGGAGTGACGGAGGATGAGATGGTTGAATGGCATCACCAACTCGTTGGCCATGAGTTCGAGCAAACTCCTGGAGATGGTGAAAGGGAAACTTGGCGTGCTGCAGCCCATGGGGTCACAAAGAGTCGGACACCATGTAGTGACTGAATAGCAACAACCTCCTAACACAGAATAAGGGAACATCAGTCACAACCTCCCCCAAATTTTCAGAGGATTCTGGTTACCTCTTACTTGGTATGCCTGCTCCTTCTGAATTCTGGGTTTCTCTGTTCATTAGGTCTCCTCTTACGATTATTGACATCTTTGGACATTGTTTTGCTTAAACACTTTCTTGTTTAATTCCTCAGTTCTCCAAAAATGTGGAGTTTTGTGCAGAAGACCTTTATTGAAAGTTATTTGGAGAGGTGAGGTGAAGAGGAGGGGTGATTACAGTAAAACACAAGAATAGATAACTAATTAAAATGATTATTAAGCATCATTGCCTATAACCATCCTTACTACAGAGTGGAGTAAGTACAAAATTTCTCAGTGGCTGTCCTTTTCTTTAGGGACCCATCTGCCATCTGGCAAATATTTTCATTCACTCATTCATTCTTTCAATCACCTAATAAATTGTTACTGAGAAACTTCTAAGTATGAGGCACTGTCCTGGGGTGGGGTGAGAGGGAACAATGTGATTCAATTAATGGTTTTAAGAGGTCAGTCTGGTTGCTATGGGAAGAGTGGATTTGGGAAGCTGGTAAGACCAGATGTTCAGAATTATCTCTAATCAAACTCTCCTCCATCTCTGCTTCCCTGATGGCTCATCGGTAAAGAATCCACTTGCAATCCAGGAGACACAGTTTCAATCCCTGGGTTGGGAAGATTCCCTGGAGAAGGAAATAGCAACCCACTCCAATATTCTTGCCCAGGAAATCCCAGGAAAGCCCATGGGTGGGCTACAGTCCATGGGGTTGCAAGAGTCAGACATAACTTAGTGACTAAACTACCATACCATCTCATCACTTTCCCCCCAAAGCAAAACTTTCATCAGAAAAAAACTAAAATTTTCTACTACTGTATTAATCAAAACAATCTGATTCTCTGTCTAAACGTCTTTCCTTCTAAACCACTAAGGAGATTTGACTTTCATAAACACATAAGTTCATTAAGGTATTTTTCCTAAATAAATTTTCAGTTCTTTCTCTAGAAGAAATTCTGCCTTCCTCTGAAACTAATATTCTCAACCTATGTCCCATTTGTAATCATTTTTCTTCCATTAACTTACTTAGATTTTCTTATTTTAACACTTATTTTACTAATGAGCGAACTGAGACTTAGAATAATAAACTCCTTCATCTAGGGAGTAGCAGAGCTGGAATTTTTAACCTAGATCTCTGTGATCCCACAGCCTTAATACTGTCAGAGTTTTTGCTTATGTTATCTATCATAATCCAGAGAAAGCCCCAACAGGATAGGTAATAATATTAACATAACAATTTTTCAAAAAAATGATGAAACAGAGTCTCAAATGGATGAAAGAAAGGCTCAGGCTTACCCAGTAAATCATGATCACTGTGCCTTAGTTCAAATTCTCATCTTCATCCCAACGCTATGCAAATAGACTTTTTGCTTTAGTCTCATTTTAGTCAACCCAGTCCAGTATTCTTGCCTGGAGAGTCCCAGGGATGGGGGAGCCTGGTGGGCTGCCGTCTATGGGGTCGCACAGAGTCGGACATGACTGAAGTGACTTAGCAGCAGCATTTTAGTTAATTTGATCCTTCACTGTACTCTTTGGAGTAGTTGTTGTTCAGTCACTAAGTCATGACCACTCTTTGTGACTCTATGGACTGCAGCCCAAGAAAAGAAAATCTGTTACTGCTTCTACTTTCCCGCTTCTATTTGCCATGAAGTGATGGGACCGAATGCCATGATCTTAGTTTTTTGAATGTTGAGTTTTAAGCCAGCTTTTTCTCTCTCCTCTTTTACCCTTAAGAGGCTCTTTACTTCCTCTTCACTTTCTGCCATTAGAGTGGTATCATCTGCATATCTGAGGTTGGTGAGATTTCTCCTAGCAGTCTTGATTCCAACTTGTGATTCATCCAGTCTGGCATTTCGCTTGATGTACTTTGCATATAAGTTAAATAAGCAGGCTGACTCTATGGAGAGAGCTTTCCAAATGGCAAATCTGGTTGACTGTCTCCTGCTTAAAAACCCTTTAGTGAGAATGGAAGGAGGGAACGATGACGCAAGAAAGCTAAATCATGATCCGAAGGAAGTAAAGAGAGAATGTCTAAAATTAATAAATGATGATTAAAAGTGAAAAAAAAAAAAAACCCTTTAGCGCCTCTCCATGACTTATGGCACCACTTCTCAAAATTTCCCATCTTGAGAGAGATTGTCTAGTCTAGTAGTTAAGCACATAGATTATGGGACCAGAATGACTGGGTTTAAATCCTGAGCTTTACCGCTTACTATATATATGACTTCCACCAGGTAACCTAACCTCTCTGTGCCTCGGTTGTTTCATCTACAAACTGTGAACGACAGTGATATTAAACACCTCTTTCACAGGATATTTGTGAAGCTTAACTGAGATAATGCCTGTAGTATACTTTGAATAGCTCTTGGCACACAGTGAGTGATAGACAATCAATGCTCTTCACTAAATATTTCTGGCCTTCTGCCTTCTGGGTGCATGGTAGGATTTTATTTCCTGGCTCTCTTACCAGTGGGTGTGGCCAATGAGTTTGAGCAAAAAGGTTATGTGTCCCTTCATGCCTTAAGCATTTAATCACTGCTTTGAGACTCCTCAGATTCTCTTTCCCTCTGACATGGAAACCATCAACATTCAAGATGGCGTTTGTCTTAGTACCATGACAGAATACCATAGACTGGGAGGCTTATAAATAGAAATGTATTTCTCATAGCTCTGGAGACTGGGAAGTAAAAGATCAAGGTGCTGAAAGTTTCTGTGAGAGCCCACTTCCTGGTTCACAGCAGGGCATTTAACACTGAGTTCTCATAAGTTGGAGGGCTTCCCTGGTGGCTCAGAGGTTACAGTGTCTGCCTGCAATGTGGGAGACCTCTGTTCGATCCCTGGGTTGGGAAGATCCCCTGGAGAAGGAAATGGCAACCCACTCCAGTATTATTGCCTGGAGAATCCCATGGACGGAGGAGCCTGGTGGGTCCACGGGGTTGCAAAGAGTCGGACACGACTTCACTTTCACTTTCAGGAAACTAAAATCCCAGGCGATGCAATAAAAAAAAAATGCAGAGGAAAGTGAATGCATATTCCAGGGTCTCAGAATACGGCCAAAGCAAACTTCTTCTCTTCCCAAGTACACATATTTGTTTTGAAGTCTTGAATTTTTCCTTGACAATTCTTGCAAAAATGTTCCCTCTATTCCATACTGTGACTGTGTTATCTTGTCATTAAACTGTTTCACATTAGCTACCACCAGAGAGGAGTTTCTAATCTGTCTCAATAGCTACTGGACACAGTTTGGTTGCATTAACCTATGGAGTTCAGGAAACTGGGATAAATTGAAGAGACCTGACACCACATATACTCAACTTCCAGGTGATTTCTCCTCTTGGTTTTTATATCAGAATATTTTGAAACCCCAGCTCACATAAATACAAGTACAAAATAGAAACTTGTTTTTAAACTGTTATGTTAGAACAGTCACTGTGGTAAAATGCCCAGAATACTACCCCCAAAAAATGGTATGGTGAATATTTTGGGATTGTTGTTATTGGAAACTATCATTAGTGTATCTGCTTGCTAAGAGATCAGATCTCCTGAGTCATATACTGAAATAAAGCAGTTTCTAATCCGCTGGTCAGACACTTTGCCTATTCAAGGTAATACTCAATAAAATGACCTTAGTCAAGAAAACTGAGATAACCAACCAGGACCCACAGTATAGGTGGGAACCCGGAACTCTACTCAGTACTCGGTAATAACCTATATGGTAAAAGAATTTGAAAAAGAATAGAAATATGTGTATGTAAAACTATATCACTTTCCTATACACCTGAAACTAACACAACATTATAAATTAATTATACTCCATTATAAAATGGTGGTTTAGTCAGTAAGTTGTGTCTGACACTTGGAGTCCCATGGACTGTAGCCTGCCAGGCTCCTCTGTCCACAGGATTCTCCAGGCAAGAATACTGGAGTGGGTTGCCATTTCCTTCTCCAGGGGATCTTCCCGATCCAGGAATCGAACTCAGGTCTCTGCACTGCAGGCAGATTCTTTACCAACTGAGCTACAAGGGAAGCCCTCCAATATAAAATAAAAATTGAAAATAAAGCTGGATAATTAGGTTTCCCACTTTATTACCATTTTGTCACATGGAAATGAACTCAGTGTCTCAAGTGAACTCATAATCTGTTCAATAGCTTTCTTCAGTCAACTCTCAATTTTTTCTCAGTGTAGAGAACTCGTGATTATTTAAAAGCTTCTACTGCCTTGCAAACACATGTCTGCTCTGTAGGCCAACTCTTTGAGCTCTGAGGCTGAGCTGAGCTGTGTGCCCTCTTCTGTTGCTCCAGTTCCCCTTTGTCTATTTCCACAGCCTGAGACTCTAAGAAGAGCCTCCATTTTCTGTTGTTCATGGGATGCTCTGTGAGAAAGCCATGTCTCTGTCAACAGCACTATTTCTGGCTGTTCACAGCACTTTTCAGGACTCCAGGTGATCAGCTGTAGTCCCTGCAAGGACAGAGAGATGGCTCCTCTCCAACTCCTTCACACGTTGTCATCTGGGCCCAAGTGACCAGTGTGAGTCCTACAAGGTCTTGCTTAAAGGCAGCTTAGCTGGTGTTTGACCCTCTCCCTCTCACCTAGGGGTTCAGGCCCACTGTCCAGAGACCCAAGGAGTCTGAGGGGCACAGACTTCAATGCTGTAGCAACCCACCATTTTTCTCAAGACAGCTTGAGCTTCTGACCTCTGCTAAACGTCTCGACCTCTCTTCTCCCTCTAGGTGATGGTGGTGGTTTAGTTGCTAAGCCGTGTCCAACACTTGTGACCCCATGGACTATAGGGCTCGTCTATCCATGGGATTACCCTGGCAAGAATACTAGAGAGGGTTGCCATTTCCTTCTCTAGGGGATCTTCCCGACCCAGGGATCAAACTTGAATCTCTTGCATCTCCTGTAGGCGGATTCTTTACTGACTGAGCCACAAGGGAAGCCTCGTCTCTTTCTTAGATTCACAAGAAAAGTTCCCATGACTATCATCAACCACTAGTAATCTGGGAGAGGAGGCAGAGAGCTCTCTGTGCCAGCAGTGTCTGAATCCCTGCCTAATTCACCATCACAGCCTTCTTGCTATGTTGCTCGCAGGTGCATAATGGTGACCAGACATCACATGTGAGCAGTTGGATTTGCAGCTATGGAATAATGCAGGAGAGTGGGCACCGATATTTGTATTTCTTGCATTTTCAGGGCCTAGGAGGAATTGAGCAAGTATGCCTAACCTTGCCTGGCCTACTCTGGGGAACCTGCTGTATAATAACAGAAACTTAACTCTCATCAAAGAGCAGAACACTGGGGGGAAAAGAGGATCCTAAGTTTCCAGAAAGGAAAAACAAGTCACACAAAGAGAATTCAAGAATCAGAATGGCACAGAGTTCTCATGAGCAACTCTGGAGGCCTGGGGACAATGGAAATTGCCTCCAAAATCCCAAAGGAAAAAGAATTGCCAGCTCAGAATTCTATACTAGCAGAACTATTGCTCTAGAGGCAGCACTGAGTAAAGACACTTTCAGATACTCTAAATTTAAAAATTTGGCTTCCTATGCTGGCTGTGCCTCATTGCCTCCTCCTGCCCCCATATCCACTCTCCACCCTTCACCCTGCCTTGTGCCCTAAGAGGCTCTGTGCCCAGTATCAGCTCCTCTACACACTGACTTCTGGTTGGATTCAGCCAACTGGAGGCATGAGTAGAATATCAGAGGGCAGGAGCAGATAGAAGCTGAGACATCCAGGGAATTCCCTGGCGGTCCAGTGGTTCAGACCCCACAGTGTCAACACAGGGTGCATGGGTTAGATCCCTGGTCAGGGAACTAAGATCCCACGTGACATTGCAACATGGCCAGAAAATTGAAAAAAGAAGATGATGAGTTATTTATTTTCTCTGCTTTCTCCCTGCTGACAGAACTACCACATTCCTAAGTGACGGCCAGAGTGCCTATGAGACAGCCCTCTCCTGTAGCTGTGGTTCTCGCCATGTTCTGGGAACACCCGCTCCTCTTGTCCCTTCCGGCTTTAAGGGTAAGAGCTTCCGGTTGTTGCTAACCCCAGGGTACATCATACCCCTTGGTTTTTTTTTTTTTTTCTAAACCCTGCCCACATTTTGTAAAATGATTCCTTCTTTAAATTCTCTTCAATTGCCCTCTTTGTGTTGGCCACATGCTTCCTGTTGGAACCCTAACTAATTCATCTCCCAGAACCCTTACTGATGCATACTTTGTCCAAAATGACAGAGTAAATCAAGAAAAATGAAAACACTAAGTCCAAAAAGGAGAATATTTAGGAGGACAAGGACAGAGGCTATTCCCACGGTGAGGGTGAAGGGAAATTCCAAGGTGACAGTGATACAACAGAATGGCCACCCTAGACTGCAGCACTGAATGGCCAGGGCCAAGAAAAGTGAAATTCAGAGATTAGCTGAAGTGACTCTATCATAGATTCATAGAAAATTAAACAAATAAAAATGGAGCAGTTATTGACTCCAGAGGGGAAAAATTAGCCAGAAAAATGTGATCAATGAATACAAGACTCAACTGTCAATAATATTTAGTCACAATATGAGAGAGATTGAGTATTAACTGAACAAAACATTGTTATTTAACTACACTGGGGAAATGTTGGACAGGAAGCATGTGGCGTGGAGTAGGGAAGGATATAAAGAAAGAAATCTAAGTGCTCATCTTCCACAGCAGGACATGAATAAACAAAGCCCAAAAGGTATATAATTGCAGTATAAGCATGTCATTTAGGTAAACTTGTAAATTCCAGAAGAAACAAGAAGAATTGAAAATGGTTGCCTCAGAGGAGTAGGGACAGGATATGTAGGGGTGGAGCAGGGCATTCTCCTTTGTCATTATAAGCTTCATAAAATCAGATTTTTTTAATTTTATACATGTTTTATTTTGATAAGAACATTTTTAGTTAACATAATATTTTTAAAAACCCACAGTCTTTCTATGATCAATACCCATGAACTCTGAGAGATGTTTCAAAACATTTCCTGTTGAAGCGGTTTTTACTCCATGCTAAATTAGCCTCAGATAAGCATCCGCCTGGATTTTTCTCTCCATCTGCCCTCCGCACAGAGTTCCGCTCTCTGTAAATTCAGAATGCTTTTGAACGTGAGTCACAAGAAATCCAAATAACCATGGCTTAAACAAATAGTGGTTTATTTTCTCACAGAACAAGAAGTCCAGAGGCAGGGCAATTATTTACATTGATTCAGCTGCCTGACAAGGCCGTCAGCACCCACACTCTATCTTTCTGCTGTGCCCTCATCAGGCTATTGAATTTTCACCTTCATGTTCAGTGGTTCTCAAGGGTGGTCCCCAGCTCAGTAACATCAGCATCACGTGAAAACTTACTAACCATGCAAATTCCCAGGCTCATTCCAGACCTAGGAATAGGTCTGGGATAGGTTCTAGCAGTCTGTGTTTTAAGAAGTCCTCTGGGACTTGCCTGGTGGTCCAGTGGTTAAGAATCCTCCTGCCAATGCAAGGGTCACAGGTTCAATCCCTGGTCCAGGAAGAGTCTACATGCCTTGGGGAAACCAAGCCTGTAAACCACAACTAATAGATCTGTGCTATAGCAACTGTGAGCCACAACTACTGAAGCCCGTGGGCTCTAGAGCCTGTGCCCCACAACAAGAAGTCACTGCAGTGCCCTCAGGTAAAGATTAGCCCCCAGCTGCCACAATGAGAGAAAGCCACGTGCAGCAGTGAAGACCCAGCACGGCCAAAACTTAATTAATTAATTAAACATTAAAACAAAAGAAGCCCTCTGGGTGATTCTGGTGCACACTCAAGTTTGAGAACCATGCTCATGTTCATCACCTCATGGTCACAAAACGGTTGTCACAGTGCCAAACATCACATTATCTTTGAAGATGGAAAGAGGGAAAAAGAATGCTTTAAATTCCTTTTATCAGGAAAGCAAAAAATTTCCCAGAACTTTCCAGCATACTTTCCCTTAAGACTACTTAGCCAAAATCAGACTACATGACTCAACCCCTTACTACAAAGATGATGGGGAAGGCATGTATAGTTTTCTAGGCCCTAGACTTGAAGGCAGCAATAGAGAAGAGGGCTGGGAATGGCTGTGTACAGTAAGCAGACAGCATCTGCCACAGGGTTGATGATGGTCAGGACGAAAGACAGCATCATTCCTGACCCCATCATGGAAAAGCAGCAGAAGATCTTGTCACTCTTCTGCAAAAATAGCTTTCTGTGTGTACTCACGCAGTCATGTCCTGCTCTTTGCAGTCCCCTGGACTGTAACCCACCAGGCTCCTCAGTCCATGGAATTTTCAAGGCAGGAATACTGGAGGGGGGTGCCTTTTCCTTCTCCAGGGGATCTTCCCCACCTAGAGATGGAACCGGCATCTCTTGCATCTCCTACATTGGCTGGAGGATTGTTTATCACTAGCGCCACCTAAGAAGTCCCCAAAATAGCCTTAGAACTTGACAAATTCTTCAGATGGGAGAATCTACAAGACATAGAAATTGAATTCTTATTAATATTATCTGCTTCTCATGGCATGGTGTTTCTTACCATAATTCTTTATGCAGAAAGAATCCCTGCCCAGGGGAAAGAGAGGACAGAAAATCCTGTCCTGCCACACTGGCTGAAAGAAACTGTGTTTTTACATGTCAACATGGAGATTTGACAAAGTGACTACTTTGATACCATTGATCAAACAGCCCATCAAGATGCCCTATTTTGGTACACATAACATACAAAAAGGAGTGCTTAACTCTATCTTAATAGAGTTAGTTTCCAGGCAATCAAGCAGAACAGTCCAGGCAGGGAAAAAAAAAAAAAAGAGTATTCCTGAAAGAGCAGAGGTGGGAAAGGAGAACAGTGAATTGTTAGAAAGAGTCCAGGTGATGAGCATTAGGAGAAGCTGGAGAAAGAGCAAAGGGCCATATTATAAAGGGCCTTGTGTGCTGTGCTGAGGAGGTTGAGCTCTACACTATTCCTAATATCATTAAAGCTTGGAGGATGTCTTAACCTGGGCCCACAGATGGACTTTAAACCTTGTCAATCCTCTGAAATTAGAACACGGATTTCATTAGAACACTTTTCTGAGGAGTGGGCCCTAAATTTGGGCCCTAAATACACAACCCAAACGAGGTTAAATTTGTGTATTTGGGCCATAAATACACAACCCAAACGAGGTTAAAAATCACTTCTTTGAGGAATCAAAGAATTAGTCATTAGATTTTGTATTTATCACCAGAATAAATTTAGACTCCAACCAGATTCGAGGTCCAGGTTAACTAGAGAAGGACAGAGCTCAGACTAGCACCAGAGTTCCATTTTCCTGTCCAGAGTCCTTTCCTGTGAAATCTCTGAAATGGGCACTCTCCAACAGATACCCAGAGAGATGGGTATTCCTCCAGTGTGTGAGAAACACCTGCTAGGTCCTACAGTTCCTCCTCTTTCCACAAACCTCTCAGTCCTGCCCTCTATTGCCTCTTTCAAATGATGAGAAGGGAGGAGATGGAACATCTACAATGTAAGAACCACTGCTATCCATCAAGGCTGGGACACTCCAGAATGGCACCTTTTGCACCAAGAAGTCACCAGAAAAATAGAACAGGAGTGAATGTTTCCAAGGCAAGTGGAATAAGTGCAAAAGAACTTGTCACCTGTGACTTGTCCCTGTGATTCCCCATAAGCAGTAGGATTAACTGGGGACTTGCATGGTGGTGCAGTGGGCTGAGACTCTGTGCTCCTAATGCGTGTGTTGCAGGTTCCACCCCTGGTCAGAGAACTAAGATCCCACATGCTACAATGAAGATTGAAGGTCCTGGGTGCCGCAACTAAGATCTGGTGTGGCCAAATGAATATATGTACTTTTATTTTTTTTAAAGAGTAGGATTAGTTGGATCTCTTCCCTCCCTTGTGTCTTCAGAAGTCTTTCAACTCTGGCAGCTTACAACCATTACTTATGATGAATGAACCAGCATAGTAGGGCAGAATATTATTACTTATTTTTCTTAACTCAGAGAAATTACTTTATAAAAAATGTTTTAGAAGATTATACAGAAACATTCTTCACAGGACTAAACTGTTTGACAATGGTGTTCTTTTGGTTCTTTTCAATCAGTTCCTGAGTTTAAGAAGGCTTTTAGGGTCTTAGCCCTTCAAGTACCATATCCTTAAAATATTCATCCAGTAAACTCAACAGACCTCCAGGTAACTGTCAGCACCCTTGAGCTGGTTGGGAATTTCCCTTGATCTAGCAAGGCGGGGCCCTATTACCCAAATATATTGCACAACTCATGCCTAAACAGGAAGTAGCCCAGATTTGCCAATTGCCACACAAGTTCAGTTTTGCAGCAGTAAAACAATCTTCCTCTTGGTTTTGTCTCTTGCCAGTAAACAGATGTATCACCATTTGTTGACCTTTGGTCTGCTCTTGAAGTACTCACCGATTTCTGGACCTCATCTGGCCAGGCTCTTACGGTGTCATAGGCAGGGATCTCAGATTTGTGCGATGCCTTCTGTGCCTTTTGCTGATCTTCAGAACAGTGTGATGGGTCTGACCTGATTCCTATATATCCGGTGCTGAGGTTCCCTGGGGTTCAGCTGGTTCTCTTTGAGTACCCTGCTGAAGGTCATGGCTGGGGGAACTCGTGACTTCTCTTCTGGCTCCTCTGGCCTGGTCTCTAGTACTGGATCCAGTCGGGCAGCTATTCCCTGACTTCTTGAGACAGGAAACTCATGACCAGACACCTGCTCCCCCTTACTGGTGGGGAGTTGACCCCCACATCCTCTGGGAGGGCCTGTGGGGAGTACTGTCCACCCCACCAACCTGGACTCTCTGGAAAGGTTGGAGAAAATTCTTGCTGTCTATCTGACTCACTAGTCCTCTGCTATTTCCAAAAGTGCCTGTGAGATGCCATAATGGAAAAGGTGCTCCTGTGAGTGACCGTAGAAAGGATGGAAAATGGGTGTTTGAATTGCAGAGAAAATAACACTGCACATGTTGTCATGAGGATGAGAAATAATGAAGAGATTTCCACTTACTCTCTGCTTGACTGCAGGCAACCTACTTAACCTCTATGTGCCTTGGCGTCCTCATCTCTAACATGGGATAAAAGGATGATTATGGGACTTTCCAAATTAGAGATACCAAGGGAAAGTTTCATGCAAAGATGGGCTCAATAAAGGACAGAAGCAGAATGGACCTAACAGAAGCAGAAGATATTAAGAAGAGGTGGCAAGAATACACAGAAAAACTGTACAATAAAGATCTTCACAACCCAGATAATCACGATGGTGTGATCACTCACATAGAGGCAGACATCCTGGTATGCAAAGTCAAGTGTGCCTTAGGAAGCATCACTATGAACAAGGCTAGTGGAGGTGATGGAATTCCAGTTGAACTATTTCAAATCCTAAAAGATGATGCTGTGAAAGTGCTGCACTCAATATGCCAGCAAATATGGAAAACTCAGCAGTGGCCACAGGACTGAAAAAGATCAGTTTTCATTCCAATCTCGAAGAAATGCAATCCAAAAGAATGCTCAAACTACCTCACAATTGCACTCTTCTCACATGCTAGTAAAGTAATGCTCAAAATTTTCCAAGCCAGGCTTCAACAATACGTGAACCATGAACTTCCAGTTGTTCAAGCTGGTTTTAGAAAAGGAAGAGGAACCAGAGATCAAATTCCCAACATCTGCTGGATCATCAAAAAAGGAAGAGAGTTCCAGAAAAACATCTATTTCTGCTTTATTGACTATGCCAAAGCCTTTGACTGTGTGAATCACAATAAACTGTGGAAAATTCTGAAAGAAATGGGAATACCAAACCACCTGACCTGCCTCTTGAAAAATCTGTATGCAGGTCAGGAAGCAACAGTTAGAACTGGACATGGAACAACAGACTGGTTCCAAATTGGAAAAGGAGTATGTCAAGGCTGTATGTTGTCACCCTGCTTATTTAACTTCTATGCAGAGTACATCATGAGAAATGCTGGGCTGGATGAAGCACAAGCTGGAATCAAGATTGCCGGGAGAAATATCAATAACCTCAGATATGCAGATGACACCACCCTTATGGCAGAAATAAAGAAGAACTAAAGAGTCTCTTGATGAAAGTGAAAGAGGAGAGTGAAAAAGTTGGCTTGAAACTCAGTATTCAGAAAACTAAGATCATGGCATCTGGCCCCATCACTTCATGGCAAATAGATGGGGAAACAATGAAACAGTGGCAGACTTTATTTTCTTGGGCTCCAAAATCACTGTGGACAGTGACTGTAGACATGAAATTAAAAGATGCTTGCTCCTTGGAAGAAAAGCAATGACAAACCTAGACAGCGTATTAAAAAACAGAGACATTACTTTATCTACAAAAATCCATATATTCAAAGTTATGGTTTTTCCAGTAGTCGTGTACAGATGTGAGAGCTAGACAATAAAATAGGCTGACCGCCAAAGAACTGATGCCTTCAAATTGTGGTGCTGGAGAAGACTCTTGAGAGTCACTTGGACAGCAAAGAGATCAAATCAGTCAATCCTAAAGGAAATCAGTCCTGAATATTCACTGGAAGGACTGATGCTGAAGCTGAAGCTCCAATACTTTGGCCACCTGATGCCAAGGGCCAACTCATTGGAAAACACCCTGATGCTGGGAAAGATTGAAAGCAGGAGGAGAAGGGGACAACAGAGGATGAGATGGTTGGATGGCATCAGTGGGACATGAGTTTGAGCAAATTCCAGGATACTGTGAAGGAGAGGGGAGCCTGGTGTGCTGCCATCCATGGGGTTGCAAAGAGCTGGACGTGTCTGAGTGACTGAACAACACAGTATCCCATTGTATATATGTACCACGCCTACTTTATCCATTCATCTGTTAGCGGACATTTAGGTTGCTTCCATGTCTTGGTTATTGTAAACAGTGCTGTTATGAGCATTGAGGTGTATGTATCTTTTTGAATTAGAGTTTATGAGAGATGATTTCTAAGCCTATTTCTGCCATTTATGGTACAGTTTTGGATAACTCATTGGAACTCTGGAGGAATTGAAAATATTAGGTCTGTAAAACCCTGGGTACAATTCTGATTAAAACACTCATATTCATAAACATAGAGTGAAAATGTCAACTTCATCAAAATTGTGTCATTGAAATGTCTGGCACAACCTCCCTACTAATAAAAAGAAAAGCAATTACTTGGCTAGAACATGTTTTTCCTATCACAGAAGCAAACAGATGAAAGATAGATAAGGTCTGGTGTTGGTGAGGGTGTAGAAAAATGGCCAGGCTCACAAACCATGGTGGGAGCATAAAAGGGGCTACAAACTTTTTGGAAAGTGGTTTGATACCTTTTTTGGAGTGATATTTAAATGCACATACTTCTGAACAAGGGAGTCCTCATCTAGCGATGGATCCTACAGAAATAATAGCAAAAACACCTTAAGAAGCACATTCAATGGTATCCATTGCAGTATTGTTTGGTAATCCTCACACATCCAAACAGGCCAGTCTTTACATGGAGACACATTCAAAGATGCTCAGCAATCATGCATGGACCTAGAAGTCATCATACTTATGAAGTCAGACACAGACAAATATTATATGATATCACTTATAGGCAGAATCTAAATATGATGCAAATGAATCTATATACAAAACAGAAACAGACTCATAGACATAGAAAACAAATTTATAACCATAAATGGGGGATAAATTAGGACTATAGGATTAACAGATGCACACTGCTATATATAAAATAGATAAACAACAAGGATTTACTGTATAGCACAAGGACTATATCCAATATCTTGTAAAAAACTCTAATGGAAAAGAATCTAGGAAAAAGAATACAGATATATATGTATTAATACATGTGTATAACTGAATCACTTTACTGTGCATCTGAAGCTAACACAAGATTGTAAATCAACTATATTTCAGAAAAAGTGCTCAGCAATCAAAATCAAGTGCCAGTTCAT
Source organism: Odocoileus virginianus (assembly GCF_023699985.2). Taxonomy (NCBI): domain Eukaryota; kingdom Metazoa; phylum Chordata; class Mammalia; order Artiodactyla; family Cervidae; genus Odocoileus; species Odocoileus virginianus. Next base: position 86,047,931 of record NC_069678.1, read on the forward strand.
GAAAAGATGTTCAACATCACTAATTATAAGAAAAATGCAAATCAAAGCTACAATGAGATATCATCTCAACCAGCCAAAATGCCTATTATCAAAAAAATCCGTGAACAATAAATGCTGGAGAGGGTGTGGAGAGAAGGGAACCCTCCTGCACTGTTGGTGGGAACGTAGATTTGCAGCCACTCTGTAGAACAGTATGGAGGTTCCTTAAAAAACTCAAAATAGAGCTACCACATGACCCTGCAATCCCACTGGCATATATCTAGAGAAAAACATGATCTGAAAAGATACATGCACCTCAACGTTCATTGCAGCACTGCTTGCAATAGCTAAGACATGGAAGTAACCTAACCTAAATGTCCATCAACAGAGGAATGGATAAAGAAGATTTGGTACTTAGATACAATGGAACATTACTCAGCTGTTAAAAAAAAAATGAAATAATGCCATTTGCAGCAACATGGATGGACCCAGAGATTGCCATACTGAGTGAAGTAAATCATACAGAGAAGGAGGAATATCGTATCGCATCTCTTATATATGTGGAATCTGAAAAGAAATGATATAAATGAACTTACTTATAAAACAGAACCAGGCTCACAGACTTAGAAAACAAACAGGGTTGCCAGGGAGAAGAATGGGGGTAAGGGATAATTAGGGAGTTTGAGATGAACATGTACACACTGCTATATTTAACATGGATAACTGTCCTCCTCTATAGCACATGGAACTCTGCTCAATGCTATGTGGTAGCCTGACTGGGAGGAGAGATTGGGGGACGATGGAGACACGCATATGTACACCATGTCCTTGGCCGTACACCAGAAACTATCACAACATTGTTAATCGGCTATACCCCACTACAAAATAAAAAGGCTTTTTTTAATTAAGAAATTTTTAAAAAATCAAGTTCCAGTAGAAAAAATTTCAATGCTTTATTTCCCAAAGGGAGCTGAAGGGAAGCCACAGCCACACTTCATCTCCTATTCTCCAGGCCTTTCGCTGGCCAAACCTCCAAAAGGCTCGAGGCTTCAACCTTTTCCTCTGACCTCTTCCACTTCCTCTCTCTACCTGTACCTGGTTTGGAATAAAAAACCTGGGAACGGACAGAAATTTGTGTAGAAGGCAAGATAGAGGCAGGGTAAGAGGAGAAGCTGAGCAAAAACAGACTTGAATTTGGTTGAGGATGGATTGTTCCTAAGGTTCAGATTGAAGAACAACATTGGTAACTGCAGAAAACAATAATTGGAAGCCACAATAGTGTCCTTCATTTGTGGAATATGGTTTTAACATTACATGATTGCGTACAATAGATGCAGGCATTAAAAAAAAGAGTATGTACTGATCAATGAAATCCATGATAAGTTGATATGTTGAAGAAAAGCAGATTACGTTTGTGTGTCTGTGAATGTGGAGAGAGAGAGCTTGAGAAAGAAAGAATTTTTAAGAGGTGGGAATCTGGATGTTACTTACTATTTTGTTTTTCACAAAAAACAAAGTTAAAACAAATAAATGTGAACTCTCAGAATTGAGAAGTCTCCATTCCATCAGCAGAAAGGAAACTCCTTGAATATCCTGGGGTGTGACAGCTGGGGCTGGAAGCGTTGCCTTCTGAGCTGGGAATCAGCAGCAATCATTAAAAAGGCAACAGTCTGGCCTCCCAACACTCTCACTTCTGCCTCTGTCGTTCAAAGCTCGCATCACTCCCACAAGCACGGTGACTGCCTTGGACACCTCTGCCAAAATCCTCCAGCATACCCTGCAGTGAGAGTTCACAGAACAGAATGTGTGAGCCGGAAGGAATCGTGTCCATTACTTCTCAAAGAAAACTCAGGAAGAGCCTACTTCATAATGAACCCTAGTGGGACCACACAGAGAAGACACGGCAGCCGGGCAGGCACAGTCCCTGCCCTCACAGACTTACAATCTGGAGGGAGACACTGAAAAGTCCACGGGTCACTCCAATGCCATAAAATACATCCTGCCTTGGGAAAAGTGCTGGAAGGTGTTGCAGGGGGACACCTAGCCCAGGGAAGGTCCAGAAGAGGATGATGCTCAACTGAACCTGACACTGACCTCGATGAACAGTGACCGCGGTCATGGAACTGTGTAGCAGCAACATTTCAGTGTAGCTGTCCAGTAGGGTGCTTGAGGCTGGACAGAGGGGGACGGTGAGAGTGTCCAGGAGATAGGGATGAACAGATCGCAAAAAGTTGCTTTATAACAGCTACAGTAGGAATCTGATCAGTAACCCAAAGTCTGTGCTCAGTCACTCAGTTGTGTCTGACTCCTTGTGACCCCATGGACTATAGCCTGCCAGGCTCCTCTGTCCATGGGATTCTCCAGCCAAGAATACTGGAGTGAGTTGCCACTGCCTCCTCCAGAGGATCTTCCTGATCCACGGATCGAACCCACGTCTCCTGCCTTGCAGGCAGGTTCTTTACCACTAGCACCACCTGGGAAGTCCATGCCGAAGTCTACAGGGAGCCACTTAAGAGGTTTTTTCTATTGTTGGTTTTGGGTTTTTAAATTGGGGTAAAATTGACATATCACGTATTAGTTTCAGGTGTACGGCATGTTTTGATATTTATATATATCATGGAATGATCACCGAAATATGTCTACTTAGCATCCATCACCTTACAAAGTTTCAATTTTTTTTTCTTGTGATAAACGACATTTAAGATTTAGTCTCCTAGCAACTTTCACTTATGTAATACAGTACTATTAACTATCACCATCATGCTGAACTCTACATTTCCAAGGATTACTTATTTTACAACTGGAAGTTTATAACTTTTGACCGCCTTCACCTATTTTACCCACTCCACCATCACCAGTCCCTGCCTCTGGCCACCACCAATCTGTTCTCTGTATCCATGAGATTTTTTTGTTTTTCATTTTTTGGTTCCACATATAAGTGAGATCATATGGTTGTTTTCTTTCTCAGTCTGGCTTCTTTCACTCAGCATCATGCCCCCAAGGCAAAACTCATTTTAATAATTTTAAACAGGAGACTAACCTGATCGAATTTGTCTGGGGAGGCCATGCTGGCTAAAATTTGCATGGGTGTGGTGGTGGGCAGAATAATGACCTCCCAAACATGTTCACATCCTCATCTCTGGAATTTATCAATATGTTACATTATCTGACCAAGAGATTTTGCAGTCATGATTAAATTAATGCTCCTGAGATGTGGAGACTATCCTAGATTAAGCAGATGAGTTCAATGTAATCACACACATTCTTAAAAGTGAAAGTGTGGAGTGAGGAGCGGAAGACAGAGGCAGAGGAGTTTTTGCTATGGAAGAATGGTAAAAAAGATGTAACACTACTGGCTGTGAGAAATGGAAGGGAGAGACTGAGCCAAGGAATGTGGGAAGCCCTTAGAAGGTAGAAAAAGGAGACTTCCCTGGCGGTCCAGTGGTTAAGACTGGGAGCACAGGTTTGATCCCCGGTCAGGGAACTAGGATTTCACATGCCACATGGCATGGCCAAAATAAAAAAAGAGAGAGAGGGAGAAGGTAGAAAAGGAAAGGAAAAGAAATAGACTCTCTGCTAGAGTCTCCAGAAAGGAAAGCAGCTGTGCTCACCTCTTGATTTTAGCCCAGCGTTGGACTTCTGACCCACAGAATTTTGACATAACAAACTTGTGTTGTTCTAGGCCACTGAATTTTGGGTAATTTTTTACAACAGCAATAAGAACTAATAACATCTGCTGTAACAGATACCTAAACAAGTGGAAGTGACTTTGGAGTTGGACAGTGGGAAGAGGCAGGAAAAACTCTGAGAGACATGAAACAAAAAACCCTGGATCACCTTGGACAGACCTTAGGAGAAATATGGGGGGACTGCCGGTGAGGACTCAGAAAAAAGCACGGCCAAGAAAACATAAACAACTGGAAGAATACCTAAAGCACATGAATATACTTGTAGCAATACGGGTGCTAGAGGCGCTGCCTGTGAGAGCCGCCGCTCCGCTCGGAGGAGATGAGGGACATGTCACTGGAAACTGGAGGAAAGGGTCATACTCAGGAGCTCCCCACCCTCCGGCCCAAATTAGAACTGTGTGCCCTGCAGTTCTGAGGAAAGCAGAACTGAATCAACAATGAACTCGGATATTTAGCTGTGGAGATTTCCAAGCAAAGAGTTGAGGGGTGTGGCCTGGTTTCTTGTTACTTTTGGTAAAATGAGAGGGGACACAGATAAATTGAGGGAAGAACTGACCAACAAATAAGAACCAGGACTTGATTTGGGGAGTTCTCAGCCCATCTAAATTGCATATGATGTCAACATGAAAAGATTCACTGCCAGGAAAGCTCCTGGAGGGGAAAAGCTGAGGATGTGTTTGACAATCTCTTATTAATTTCTCTGAAAGATCAAAAGACTGGAGTATTCAGTCACACAAGGTGTTTTGGAGACAGAAAGTATGTAACCCACAGATTCCCCTCAGGTATCTCAACAGAAGCCAAAAATAGAAATGAAATTATCTAGGGAAGATCTATGGATCTTCTTGTCTAGTGGAGTGCATTCTTGGGACGTACATGAGAGATCTATAAAGTTCTTGAGAATTTTACAGCAGGAGAAACAGTGGAACTTGGGCTGAAAGGGACAGAGAGAATGAAATAAAAGACTACACAACTCCCAAAATTCTATAGGCAAGAAACGGGCTGATAAAACTCTGCTTGAGGGACTTCCCTGGTCGTGCACTGGATAAGAATCCACCTAACAATGCAGGGTACCTGGGTTCAACCTCTGATCTGGGAAGATTTCACATGCTGCAGATAAACTGAGGCCATGTGCCACAACTACTGAACCTTTGGGCTGCAACTACTGAAGCCCGTGCACCTCGAGAATGCGCTCCACAAGAGACACAACCGCAATGAGAAGCCCACGCGCCACAATGAACACTAGTCTCTGCTCGCTACAACTAGAGAAAGCCTACACACAGCAACAAAGACCCAGTGCAGCTACACATAATAAATCAATAAATATTCAGTTCAGTTCAGTCTCTCAGTAATGTCTGACCCTTTGCAACCCCATGAACCACAGCAGGCCAGGCTTCCCTGTCCATCACCAACTCCCAGAGCTTACTCAAACTCAAGTCCATCAAGTCGGTGATGCCATCCAGCCATCTCATCCTCTATCGTCCCCTTCTCCTCCCGCCTTCAATCCTTCCCAGCATCAGGGTCTTTTCTAATGAGTCAGTTCTTCATATCAGGTGGCCAAAATATTGGAGTTTCAGCTTCAGCATCAGTCCTGCCAGTGAATATTCAGGACAGATCTCCTTTAGGATGGACTGGTTAGACTTCCTTGCAGTCCAAGGGACTCTCAAGAGTCTTTTCCAACACCACAGTTCAAAAGCATCAATTCTTCAGCACTCAGCTTTCTTTATAGTCTAACTTTCACATCCATACACAACCACTGGAAAAACCATAGCTTTGACTAGACGGATCTTTGTTGGCAAAGTATTGTCTCTGCTTTTCAATATGCTGTCTAGGTTGGTCAGAGCTTTTCTTCCAAGAAGCAAGCGTCTTTTAATTGCATGGTTGCAGTCACCATCTGCAGTGATTTTGGAGCCAAAAAAAAAAAAAAAATCTCTCACTGTTTCCATTGTTTCCCTATCTATTTGCCATGAAGTGATGGGACCGGATGCCATGATCTTAGTTTTCTGAATGTTGAGTTTTAAGCCCACTTTTTCACTCTCCTCTTTCATTTTCATCAAGAAGCTCTTCAGTTCTTCTTCGCTTTCTGTCATAATGGTGGTGTCATCTGCTATCTGAGGTTATTGATATTTCTCCCAGCAATCTTGATTCCAGCTTATGCTTCATCTAACCCAGCATTTCGCATGATGTACTCTGCATATAAGTTAAATAAAGAGGGTGACAATATACAGCCTTGTTATACTCCTTTCCTGACAAAATGTGGTCCACTGGAGAAGGGAACGGCAAACCACTTCAGCACTCTTGCCTTGAGAACCCCATGAACAGTATGAAAAGACAAAAATAAATATTAAAATATACATATATAATAAAATCTTTAAAAAAAAACCCTAGCCTGAAAAGTGAAAGTGAAGTCGCTCAGTTGTGTCTGACTCTTTGCGACCCCATGGACTGAAGCCTACCATGCTCCTCCATCCATGGGATTTCCAAGGCAAGAGTACTGGAGTGGGTTACCATTTCCTTCTCCAGGGGATCTTCCCAACCCAGGATCAAACCTGAGTCTCCTGAGTTGTAAGCAGATGCTTTTACTGTCTGAGCCACCAGGGAATTCTGAAACAGGTGCTATCTTTAAAGAAAAAGGAAAAATGACTCAGAAGGCAAAGCTGTAGGCCCAGAGGGCTGAACCTTGAGCTTCAGAGTATTATTCCTAAGCCTTGAAATCTAATGGAGTTTGTCCAACTTAATTTTGAAATTGCTTGGGACTGGTGATTCCATTATCTTTTCTTTTTCTCTTTTTTTGCATGCAAATGTCTATAACTATTGCCTTATGCCAGCACCACCATTCTATTTTGGGAGCAGAAAACTTGTTTTCTAGTTTCACAAGTCCACAGATGGAGAGAAACTTTGCCTCAGGATAGATTATACTGAGTGTCATCCAATTTCTAACACAGATAATTTCAATGATGAGATTTGAGACTTTTGAGCTTGAAAGATTTGGATGAGATTTTTGGAATTTGAATTGATAATTTAAAAGGCTGAGACTTTGAAGGAACTTTTGAATAGGTGAATGTATTTTTCATGTAGGACAGACACGAATGTTTCAAGAGCAGAGAGAAGACTATGGTAGGTTGAATAATAGCCCTCCAAAGATGTCCATTGGAAGGACTGATGTTGAAGTTGAAACTCCAATACTTTGGCCACCTCATGCGAAGAGCTGACTCATTTGAAAAGACCCTGATGCTGGGAAAGATTGAGGGCAGGAGGAGAAGGGGACAACAGAGGGTGAGATGGTTGGATGGCTTCAACGACTCAATGGACATGGGTTTGGGTGCACTCCGGGAGTTGGTGATGAACAGGGAGGCCTGGCGTGCTGTGGTTCATGGGGTCACAAAGAGTCAGACACGACTCAGTGACTGAACTGAACTGAAAGATGTCCACATCCTAATCCCCAGAGTCTGTGAATCTGTTAAACTACATGGCAAGAGGGTCTTCGTAGATATCATGAAGGTAAGGATCTTGAGATAGAGAGATTACCCTAGATTATGCCAGTGGGTCCAATGCAATCACAAGGAAATGTGATTTAAAAAAGAAAGGTAGAAGAAGAAAACAGAAGACAGAAGCAGAGAGGAATCTATGAAAGAATGGTAAGAGAGATGTAAGTCTTCTGGCTTTGAAGATGGAGGAAAAAGGTTATGAACCACGGAATCGGGGAAGCCTCAAGAAGCTGGAAAAGGCTAGGAAATAGACTCTGCCCTGGAGCTTCCAGAAAAGAACACAAGAAACAAACAAGGGGCCAAACCCAGGCAAAGAGTCAGATTCAGACAAATTCAAACAAAAAACTCAAATTCAAGCAAAAGAGAATGGAGTCTAGGGTTGCAGTGGGGACGGACTGATAAACATATAGTCCATGGGGTCGCAAAGAGTCGGACACAACTGAGCGACTTTCACTTCACTTCATAGCTCAGGGAAATCCAGCACTGCAGTTTATCAATGTCATACCAGAACTGAGAAGGACTCAGATGGAAAAAAATAGGGGGAGACATGGAACCAGAACCAGAATTTGACAGGTCACAGGAAATTGGAGGAGATTTGTTGAAGCTTGACAAGGAAGTATGATGGTTGGCATTTTCTGTCCAGTTATATATGAGGACTGCCAGAGTCCAGGGGAGCAAACCTGCTTAACACGGGGGCTCAGCTTAGAATACACAGCTGATTCCAGGAAGGGCTTCCAGCTCCCCCCATTTGCTGTGGCTGAGAGACCTGTGCCCCCCACCCCCACCCCACTCCAGCAGGGAAGAGGGATCATGTCATCTACCTGGTATTCTGAACATTCATCCTGTTCCCTGCCTTTGCTTACAAAGTTCCTTCTACCTAAAACAACTATCGAAAGCTTGCTGGGCATTATGCTAAGCACTTCATGGCCATCAAGAGGCATGAGTGTTCCCTCCATTTACAAATCAGGAAACAGGCTCAAAGAGGCGACATGACTTGCCCAAGGTCACACAGTTTGTGGTAGAATCACGACCCAAGTCTAGCTGAATACAAATTCTAAGTCGCAGTTCCCCAGAAGTCGTGGTCTTTCCCTCACTGAGTTCCCACCGTGTTTTATCTTCTCTCTCCTTTCCATCTCCCTAGAATTCTGCCTGAGAAAAGGGCTTTCCATTCACCTTGTTTTCAGCATGGTGTGATGCGGTAGATAACCACTAGGTGGCGGCAGAGTACCAGAAGCCTGATTTCAGCAGGCCAGGAGAGCGGAAGAAGATGCTTTTGAGCCGTGGTGTTGGAGAACTCTTGACAGTTCCTTGGACTGCAAGGAGATCAAACCAGTCAACCCTAAAGAAAATCAATCCTGAATATTCATTGGAAGGACTGATGCTGATGCTGAAGCTCCAATACTTTGGCCACCTGATGCGAAGAGCTGACTCATTGGAAAAGACCCTGATGCTGGGAAAGAGTGAAGGCAGGAGGAGAAGGGAACCACAGAGGACAAGATAGGTGGATGGCATCACTGACTGAATGGACATGAGTCTGAGCAAGCTCCGGGAGATGGTGAAGGACAGGGAACCCTGGCCTGCTGCAGTCCATGGGGTCGCAAAGAGTCAGGACTGAGCAACTGAACAACAACGAAGGAGTTGGGCTCTCCTAGGGAGGGAGGAATGGGTGGGGAAGGGAGCCTGCCTTTTCTTCTGGACCTCCTTCCCATAAAAAGGCAGAGAAAGGATCAGGAGATTGGAAGCTTAGAGATAAAGAGGTCTGAGGATTGTAAACTTGAGTGCTCCAGGCCTAAACTCAAAAAGACTTAAGAATTTGCCTCTAAGGAGAGCAGTGCTGACGCTCAGTCTCTCAGTCATGTCCGACTTTTTGCGACCCCAAGGACTGTAGCCTTCCAGGCTTCTCTGTCCGTGGGATTCTTCAGGCCAGAATACTGGAGTGGATTGCCATTCCCTTCTCCCGGGGATCTTCCCAACCCAGGGATTGAACCCGTGTCTCTTGCATCTCCTGCATTGGCAGGCAGATTCTTTACCACTAGCGCCACAAGGACTAGGAGCAGCAGTGAAAGCAATGTCAGGCTTGTGGCAGGGACGGATTTCATTCCACACCTTGTTCTGTCATCCACTTTTGTGCGGAGCTCAAATTGCACAGCCATACACTGTGATCTCAGTGGGAAAGGGAGAAAATGCACATTCCTGGTACCTACCATAAGGCAGAAACTGTGGAAACCCAGCTGAGCATTCTTGGGCAAATCACTTCTCCAAGCCTCAGTCTTCTTTTCATGAAATGGGAGTAATCAAGGGACCTATCTCATTGAGGGGTTCTGGAGACTCAACCAAATGCACATAACACAGGAGTGCAATGTCTGTCTTATAGCAAGTGCTTTGTATATTCTTATATAATTATATTATTACAATACAAATATATACATGATGAATGTTGTTCTTAATAATCATTTCTAGCTACCATTTTTATGATTTTTGTCATTTAATTAATTCCTCACACTTCAGGCCTGACACATACTAAGAAGGTCCTTGGGAAATATTAATGAAATGAACATTTTTTAAAACAATGTTAATGTTCTCTGGGCTAATCCAGGTTGTAGAGGCTTAGTTTCTGAGGGTGGAGTCTTTAAGGACCAGCTAAATATACCCACACCCTCTGTAGTGTACAGCACAGTGTCTGTGTACAGAGATAACATGCTGTGAATATTTTATTTTACTTTTAAATATTTATTTATTTATTTATTTTTGGATGCATCAAGTCTTAGTTGTGGTGCACAAGCTCTTTTATGTGGCACATGGACTCTTGTAATTTGCAGAGCATGGGCTTAATTGTCCTGGGGCATGTGGGGCCTTAGTTTCCATCTAGGGACTGGAACCCATATCCTCATTTTGGAAGGCAGATTCTTAACCACTGGATCACCAGGGAAGTTAGTATTTTACAAAAGTGAAAGCTGCTCAGTCATGTCTGACTCTTTGAGTTCTCCAGGCCAGAATACTGAAGTGGGTAGCCTTTCCCTTTTCCCAGGCTATCTTCCCAACCTAGGGATTGAACTCAGGTCTCCCACATTGCAGGTGGATTCTTAACCAGCTGAGCCACAAGAGAAGCCCAAGAATACTGGAGTGGGTAGCCTATCCCTTCTCCAGCAGATCTTCCCGACCCAGGAATCAAACCAGAGTCTTCTGCATGGCAGGCGGATTCTTTACCAGTATTTTAGAAAGAAGAAAGTAAAAGAGGATGAAAGGAAGGAAGGAAAAGAGGAAGAGCATAATGAAAAACACAAGGAACTTTTTTGGTTGCGCTAAGCACATCTGAGAAGGAGCTATCAATAGGATCCCTAGTAAAGTCTTCACTAGAGTCGACATCAATAGACCCTGGGCCTCCAGAGGCCTCCAAGTTTCCCTCACACCGCCTCCAGTAGGCTTCCTTTTTACCTGAGCTCCCAGCCCCAGGTGTGAACTCTGTGAAGTGTCTACCTTGTTCAGTTATAACTACCCTGTATAAAGCAGGTGTTCACTAAATAGTTGTTAAATTCCTAAAATGGGCTGAGTTCCAGTTCTGGTAACAGTGGATGTCAAAATATTTAACATAACAACTGAACTATGGAACAGGAAAGTGACCAGAAGCAGGCATAAACTGAAGGAAAAGTTTAGCATTTAAAATAAGGGAGGGACTCCCCTGGTGGTACAGTGGATAAGAGTCTGCCTGCCAATGCAGGGGACATGGGTTCGAGCCCTGGTTCGGGAAGATCCTACCTGCTGAGGAGCAACTAAGCCCGCAAGTCGCAACTACTGAGCCCACAAGTTACAACTACTGAAGCTCGCGCACCTAGAGCCTTCGCTTCACAGGAGAAACCGCTGCAAGAGAAGCCCATGCGCTGCAGCGCAGTGTACTCCCTGCTCTTGGCAACTAGAGAGAGCCCATGAGCAGCAACGAAGACCCAACACAGCCAAAAATAAAATAAATAAATAAGTTTAAAAATAAAATAAAGGAGCTACACTGAATACGGATTTTCTGCTGAAGGTATTCCCCAATCTTCACAGCACAGGGAAGCTAAATTTCAGGCAGAAATCCAGAAACCTATTGTTCGATAAATCAGAGGACAAAGTTCAGGATTATCACAGTGTCTAAAATTGAGGGGGAAACTCCAAAACTGAAAGAGCCAAAAGGAGAGACGGCCAAAACTCTATGCATAAACTGCCCTCTAATCCTTCATTGTTGTTCAGCCTGTCAGTCTTGTCCTACTCTTTCCAACACCATGGACTGCAGCACACCAGGTCTCCATGTCCTTCACCATCTCCCAGAGCTCGCTCAAACTCATGTCCATTAAGTTGATGATGCCATCCACAACATCTTGTCCTCTGTCATCCCCTTCTGATCCCACCTTCAATCTTTCCCAGCATCAGGTCTTTTCCAATGAGTCGGCTCTTTGCATCAGGTGGCCAAAGTATTGGAGCTTCAGCTTCAGCATCAGTCCTTCCAATGAATAGTTAGGGTTGATTTCCTTTAGGATTGCCTGGTTTGATCTCCTTGCAGTCCAAGGAACTCTCAAGAGTCTTCTCCAATACCACAGTTCAAAAGCATCAATTCTTTGGCGCTCAGCATTAAGATCAAACTCTCATATCCATACGTGACTACTAGAAAAACCATAGCTTTGTCAGCAAAGTGATGTCTCTGCTTTTTAATATGCTATGTAAGTTTGTCATAGCTTTTCTTCCAAGGAGCAAACATCTTTTAATTTCATGGCTGCAGTCACTGTCTGCAGTGATTTTGGAGCCCAAGAAAATAAAAGTGTCACTGTTTTCATTGTTTCCCCATCTATTTTCCATGAAGTGATTGAAGCCAGATGCCATGATTTTAACCTTTTGAATGTTGAGTTCTAATCCTTAGCTAACGAATAGCACATGCATGAACAGGACTCCAAGTACCCCACAGGGAAATCAATAATGAAGGATGAGAGAACTGAGCAAAGATTTCAGCTACTGCCCAAAGTAAGAATGACAGTTTGGAGTTAAATTATGCCAAGTTAGAAACTCTTAGTAAATACCCAGGACATTCTATTAAGGTCTCAAAAGGACCACACCTTGGGAAAAAGCTATATATTCTATAACTAAGAGTTAGACCCTAGAACTAGGAGCAAAACCAAAAGTAGACTTATTTAACAAAGAGTAAAACTAAACATCCACAAATTCAAGATGATCATCCAGTAATTTAACTGTTGGCCGAAAAATATTTGACATTCTTTGGAGGAATATTACAAAATTCAGAGTCTCTATAACACATCACTCACATTCAGTATATGTACATATACAGCAAAATCAAGAAAATGTGGCTCATAGTCAAATGGAAAAATAAATCAATAGGAACAGAGCCATAGGCAACTCATATACTGGAATTAGCAGCCAAGGACTTTAAAATAACCATGAGAAATACGTTTAAAAGTCCACAAGAAAGGATGATTACTTACATTAGGTTAAAAAATGAGGAAGTTTGGGGAGACTTGGAAACAGTAAAAAAAAAAAAAAAAAGAAGAAGAACCACATGGAAAACCTAGAAATGAAAAAATAGCATCTGAAATTTAAAAATGTATTGGATATATTAATAACAGATTTGAGACAAAAAAATAATCCATAAATATAAAACAAAATAGTAGGAATCAAGCAACCTGAATCACAAAGGAAAATAAAAGATTGCGGAAAAGTAATCACAAACTTCATGACCTATGGGACACTATTGAAAGCTCTAATATGTGTATAATTGGAGTTTCAGAAAAATTTGAGAGAGATTATGAGGAATAGCAAAATTTTGAGGAAATATTGCTGACAAGCTTCTAAATTTAATTTTTTTTTAATGCAGCAATCTATAAACTGTGGAAAATTCTGAAAGAGATGGGAATACCAGACCACCTGACCTGCCTTTTGAGAAATCTGTATGCAGGTAGTCAGGAAGCAACAGTTAGAACTGGACATGAAACAATAGACTGGTTCCAATTAGGAATAGGAGTACGTCAAGGCTGTATACTGTCACCCTGCTTATTTAACTTATATGCAGGGTACATCATGAGAAATGCTGGGCTGGAAGAAGCACAAGCTGGAACCAAGATTGCTGGGAGAAATATCAATAACCTTAGATATGCCGATGACACCACCCTTATGGCAGAAAGTGAAGAAGAACTAAAGAGCCTCTTGATGAAAGTGAAAGAGGAGAGTGAAAAAGTTGGCTTAAAGCTCAACATTCAGAAAACTAAGATCATGGCATCCGGTCCCATCACTTCATGGCAAATAGATGGGGAGCCCAGATTTTTCTGGGCTCCAAAATCACTGCAGGTGGTGATTGCAGGAATGAAATTAACAGACATTTACTCCTTGGAAGGAAAGTTATGACCAACCTAGACAGCATATTAAAAAGCAGAGACGTTATTTTGTCAACAAAGTTCAGTGTAGTCAAGGCTATAGTTTTTCCAGGGGTCATGTATGGATGTGAGAGTTGGACCATAAAGAAAGCTGAGTGCCGAAAAATTGATGCTTTTGAACTATGGTGTTGGAGAAGACTCTTGAGAGTCCCTGGGACTGCAAGGAGATCCAACCAGTCCATCCTAAAGGAGATCAGTCCTGGGTGTTCATTGGAAGGACTGATGCTGAAGCTGAAACTCCAATACTTTGGCCACCTCATGCAAAGAGTTGACTCATTGGAAAAGACCCTGATGCTGGGAGGGACTGGGGGCAGGAGGAGAAGGGGACGACAGAGGATGAGATGGTTGGATGGCATAACTGACTCAGTGGACATGAGTTTGGGTAAACTCCAGGAGTTGGTGATGGACAGGGAGGCATGGTGTGCTGCGGTTCATGGGGTCGCAAAGAGTTGGACACGACTGAGTGACTGAACTGAACTGAACTGATAGATTCAAATTTTGTTTGGAGGTTGAAGCAAAAATTGTAACACTTTCTGATGTGTTTCTAGGTATATGTCAAAAAAACGTTTAGGATAATTATATTATAAATGAGGGAGGCTAAAAGGACATACAGGGAGATAAGTTTTATACATTTCCCTGAAACTGATAAAATATGATGTTATTTATTTATAATGTAATATCTCTATAGTTTTGCTTTCAGACCAATGGAAGCTTCCTAAAGTGACCTGAAAAGTGTTTTCTCCTATTTTCTGGAGAAGATTGTTGAGTTCTTCTATATTCTTGCTGATTTTCTAGCTGTTGTATCAGTTGTTGAGAGAAGGATGTTGAAGTCTTCAACTCAAACTGTGCATTTGTCTATTTCTGTTTTTCAATTCTATAAGTTTTTTAAATAACAGTTTTGTTGAGATAGAATCCACATTCACACAACTCATCTACTTAAAGCATATAATTTAACAATATCTAGTATTTTCACAAAGTTGTACAATCATCACCACAGTTAATTTTAGAATATTTTCATCATCTCAGAAAAAGAAACCCTGTACCTGTAAGAGTCACAACCCATTCCTCCTCAACCACTTCCTTCTCTCAGCTCTAGTCAATCATTGATCTATTTTCCACCTTTACAGATTCACCTATCAATCAGGAACATTTTGTATAAATAAAATAATAGAATATGAGGTCCTTTGTGACTGGCTTCCTTTACTTAGGATGTCTTCAAGGTTCATTCATGTTGTAGCATGTATCAGTACTTCCTTTAATTGCCAATTAATATTACATTATATGTATATGCCATTGTATATATATATTACATTGTACTTTATTGATTCATTCATTAGTTGATGGACACTGGGGTTGTTTCCACTTTTTGACCATTGTGAGTAATGCTATAATGGACATTTATGAACAGGAAACTGCCAGGCTGTTTCCAAACTGGCAGTGCCATTTTACATTCCTCTTAGCAGTGTATGAAGATTCCAATTTCTCCTCATCCTTGCTAACATTTTCATTATCTGATTTTATATTATAGCCACACCAGTGAGTGTGATGTAGCAGCCCATTACTAGTGGTTTTGATTTGCATTTCCCTAACGGCAACCCACTCCAGTATTCTTGCTGGAAAATCCCGTGGACCAAGGAGCCTGGTCGGCTACAGTCCATGGGGCCGCAAAGAGTCGGACACGACTGAGCGACTTCACTAGTGACTAATGATGCTGTGTCCAGGCTCTGAGCACCCACTGGGAGAGATGAGAGTGAAAGAGTGTGATGTCATCGTTTCCCTCTGGTCTGGTATCTGGCTTCTTGGGCCCCCGTTTTCAGGTTATTCTTGCAGAGGTAGTGACTATGGCAGGTGGAAAGACAAGAGCAGACATTTGAGTTTCTTTTTTTGGCATTTTGAAATCATCTTAACTTCTTTAATAATGTGGTGAATCACATTAATAGGTTTTCTAATTTTAAACCCGGTATAAAACCAATTTGGTCATGATGTTTCCTTTAATAGATTGCTATACTCAATGTGCTAATATTTTAAATAGGATTTTTCCATCTGTGTTCATACGACAGATTGGCCTCCAATATTCTTTTCTATTACAGCCCATCATTGCTTTGGATATTAAGGTTTTATTAGCCCCATAAAATGAGCTTGAGAGTATTACTTATTTTTCCATTCTCTAAAAAGTTTGTAGAAGATTCGAATTAGATAATCCTTTGAAGTGTTTGTCAGAGTTTGTTTTATTGACTTGTAAGAATCTTTTGTGTGTTATTCAAATTAAGTCTTTGATAATGTACATGATGAATATTTCCTTTTATGTTTTTAATTTTATCTAAACATGTTTACTTATTTATTTTTATTTAAATTATTTATTTATTTTACTTTATAACATTGTATTGGTTTTGCCATACACTGACATGAATCAGCCATGGGTGTACATGTGTTCCCCATCCTGAACCCCCCTCCCAACTCCCTCCCCATCCCATCCCTCTGGGTCATCCCAGTGCACCAGCCCCGAGCATCCTGTATCATGCATCGAACCTGGACTGGTGATTCGTTTCACATATGATAGTTTACATGTTTCAATTTAAAAAGTGTTATGAAGTCAAATTTAAACATCTTTTCATGGTTTTGTCTATTGCTCAGAAAAGTTTTCCTTACTACAAAACTGACTTCTTCTCTGACTATATATCCAACTGCTTCAAAAATTTTTGACTAATCTACGCTTTCCTTAATGATGTCAAATTTAACATTTATCATAAACTAAATATATAGGCCTTTATCATAGATTAAATGTGTGTGATGAGTGTGAATATGTGTTCTCTCTCTTTCTTCTATCCTTGGGTTGATAAAACTCTACTTGCTATAGAGTATGTTTTGATTTCTGGTGGTAAAGATGTTTCTCATTTACTTTAAAAATTTTTTTTGGCTATTTTCATGCCACTTCTCTCCTAGAATCTCTTTAGAATCAGTTTGTCAAATTTCATAAAGACTACATTCCAGGGTTCCCCTGGTGACTCAGTGGTAAAGAATCCACCTGCCAAGGCAGGAGACACGGATTTGAACCCTGGTCTGGGAAGATGCCACATGCCACAGAGCAACTAAGCCTGGAAATCACAACTCCTGAGTCCATGTGCTGCAGCTACTGAGGCCTGCACGCTGGAGAGCCTGTGCTCGGCAACAAGAGAAGCCAGAGCAATGAGAAGCCCAGAAGAGTAGCTGCAGCTTGCTGCAACTAGAGAAAAGCCCGCCCAGCCAAAAATAAATACATAAAATTATTTTTTAAAAACCGCATTCCAATTTTGATTGGGATTGCATGGAATTCATAGACTAAGCTACCTCTTTGCAACGTTGAGTCTTCCTATCCAGGAATGTCAATATAGGACTCTCCATTGATTCCCTGCTCCTTAATAACTATATGAGATTGGCTGGAACCTTTGGTTCATGACTTGTGTCTAAGATTTCTCTTGATCAGCTCCTGCTTGGAGCTTAAGCTTCCACTGAATTGGTTCATTTTATAAGCCCAAGTGTGGTCGATTGTATTTTCCCAAAATAGCTGAACCAATATATGTTCTATCTTCCATGCTTTTTTTTTTTTTTTTTTTTGCTTAAACAACAGAAGTTCCTTTTCTCACACTTCTGGAGGTTCTTAATTCAAGGTCAGGGCGCTGGCAGCACTGGTTTCTCTTGAGACCTCTCCCTTCTCCTGTTGCAGTGGCTGCCTCATCACTGTGTCTTCACGTGGCCTTTTATGTATGTGCATTGCTTGTGTCTCTGCTTCTTCCTGTTGGTCTTGGAGGGTCTCCTGGGGAGGCTGCGGCTCTCTCTTGAGACATAAATGCTGGTGGCAAGCATACCCAGGAGTACTCACCCAAAGGCTAAGATCTTGCTTGGGTCCCCATGCTCTTGAAATGTGTCAGTGACACTCCGGCAAGAGGTGGGAGTCCCTGTTCTTTCCCCTTGAAACTGGGCAAATCTTTGTAATTGCCTGGACCAAAAAAATGCAGTGAAGTTGATGCTGTGTGACTTCCAAAACTAGCTCCTGGGTGGCAATTCTGCTATAGTCTGGTATTGTCCCACTATCTCTGAGCTGCTATGTAAGAAGTTCAGATACACCCATGTAAATCCATGGCTGATTCATGTCAATGTATGGCAAAAACCACTACAATATTGTAAAGTAATTAGCCTCCAACTAATAAAAATAAATGGGGGGGAGGAGAAGTTCAGATACACTGAAGCTGCCACGTGGGAGAGACCCTGTGGCAAGCCCACCAAGGATCAAGGAGACAGCCACTCAAGAAATTCCACTTATTCCAGCCCCAGCTATTGAAGGATTCCCAGTACAGATTACCAGACACATGAGTGAAAAAGCCTTCTAGTGACCCCAACTCCAGCCGCCATCTGACTGCAACCTCAAGTCAGACCTCAAGTAAAAAACCAACCAAAAGAGCCATTCTTGACTTTCCATGCTAAGCAGTGGTTGTTTTAAGCCACTCAGTTTTTAGATGGTTTGTTATGCTGCAATAGACAATGAATATGCTCATGTGTGCTGTTCAAAGATGAAGCTCACCATTTCCACACACAGGAAAAAAACAGTACTTACTCCCCAGAGGCTTTTGTGTGTTCAGCCCACAAACAGAGGAAGAAATGAACAACATGAAACCAACAACTTTGAACATCTTGTTACTTAGACATCCTTTACATATAACTCCACGCACCCGGGCAGTGCCCATCAGCTCTCTCTCTCCTCCTCTCATCTTTCTTCCTACAAACTCCAAATTCTCCATCACTCTGTTAGGCAGAGCAATTCAGTTCTCTCAAACCCTTTCCCCCAAACTCAGGAACACTTTTCAAAATCCAGGGCCCTTTGCCAACATGCCCAATGGAGTTGAACTTTTCAGGGTTCCAGAGAGTATTCTCCACCGTTTTAGCTGACCTGCTTGTGATCGTCTTCCTCACACAACAGGACTGACACAGAGTCCTCAATAAATCATAATGAAAGCAGAAATGTAGCAAGCACCTACTATGTGCTGCTTGTTAGGTTAAATACTTCACATGCATCATCTCATTCAATCTTCACAAAGCCCCATAAGATAGGAACTACTATTGTCCCCTTTTACAGAAGAGCAATCTGAGACTTACCAAGTGGCTCAATGGTAAAGAATCTGCCTGCCAATGCAGGAGACACAAGTTTGATCCCTGGGTCAGAAAGATCCCCTGGAGAAGGAAATGGCAACCCACTCCAGTATTCTTGCCTAGAGAATCCCATGAACTGAGGAGCCTGGCAGGCTACAGTCTATGGAGCTGCAAAAGAGTCAGACACAACTTTGTGACTAAACAACAACAGCAGCAAAGCCTTCATATAGTTTTAGGGCCCATGGTCATACTTAGTGACAGAGTCAGATACCAAAGCATTAAACCAACATTGCTTATGTGAATGAAAGAGAAGGCAGGAGGCTGGAGAGAGGCTATACTTGACAAGTAGGTTTTGGAAACTTTGGTAAATAAGGTGTGGGTTGTTTCTGTGGACATGGAGGAGATCACCTGGAGGTAGAGGCATGGTCAGCCCTACAGACCCTGGTCCTTAAGGGAGCTGCAGAGAAGAAAAAGCAATAGAAGAAGAAGGGCTTGGGATTTGCCTGGTGATCCAGTGGCTAAGACTCAGCGCTCCCAATTCAGGGGACCTTGGTTCAATACCTGGTCAGGGAACTAGATTCCACACGATTCAACTAAAGATTCCACACGCTCCAGCAAAGATCAAAGATCCGGAGTACTATAGCTCAGACCCAGAGCAGTCAAACAAAAACAATTTTTTTCTTTAAGAAAGATGAGTAAGCCAAAGGAGGGGGAGGAGGGTTGAATGGTGGATACCTGGGCAGTGAAGACTTCAAGGACAGAATGGCCAAGGCAGACCCAGATGCCAGCAGCTTCATGACTGGAGGACTAAAGAGCCTCACTGGTCTCCCAGCTGGGGTGGAAGCAAAGAGATGAGAGGGAGATGAGGAAGTTTAGAAATGGGGTGCAGACAGCTTGGCTAGTATTAGCAGTGAAGCCGGGGGGAGAGCGTGACAGAGTATGCATAGCAGGGCTGATCCAGGAAGGGCCTTGGTTGTTCAGTCGCTCAGTCTTGTCCAGTTCTTTGCTGACCCCATGGACTACAGCACACCAGGCTTCCCTGTCCTTCACTATCTCCGAGAGTTTGCCCAGACTCACGGCCATTAAGTGGATGATGCCATCCAAACATCTCATCCTCTGCGGTATGTTTTAATAGGGACGAGGCCTGATCGATCGTACCTGGAGAGAAACGAGGTGGATGGAGAGCTGGGCAAAGCCTGCTACAAGGTCGGCAGAACCTGCGGTGTCCTCGGCCTGGGCCCTGGAGCAGGGCACCCAGGCCCGGGCTCGCAGGCTGAAGTGGCTGAGGACAGGCGCAAGTGATGGAAGGCAGACTGCGGGTCGGGAAAACGGGCTCCCGGACCCGGAAAACTGGGTCCCGGAGATCAGGCTGGACAGGCAACGCGGACGGTCCTCTTCCTCTTCATAGAGGAACGGAGCTGTGGTCCCGGTCCCGCATCCTGGCCACTGTTCGGATCACCCGGCCGAGGCCTCCGGGAAGCCCAGGGCGAGGATGGAGGGTGGGCGCTGGCGGCTGGACAGAGCGGGGCGGAGCTGGGCCGGGAACGCCAGCCTCCGTCCCCGGGTCCTCTCAGGTGACAGACCCCGCGGGCCCCCCGCCCCGCCCCGCCGCATATTCAGGAGGCCCGGCCCGCGGGGTCCGAGAGCAGCCGGAGCCGTCGCGCCGAGAGCTTCAGCCGTCGGTGCGTGCGTGGTGCCCGCCTCAGTCCACCTCGAGCCCGACACCCGCCATGGCCCCCGCGGCCACCCCCCGCAACCTCCTGGTTCTCCTGCAGGTGCTGGGGCTCGCCCTGGCTCAGATCGTAAGTCCTGCGGCCACTCCCGAGCCTGGCTCCGGAATGCGGGTTCTGGGCCCGGGGTTCCGGATCCTGGGGTCTGGTGGAGTGTTCGGCCTGACCCCCACCCTCTATTGACACCCCGTAGCCTGAGGGGCAGCCGCTCACGTCCCTTCAGTAGGGGCACAAATGGGGGTAGGGGGTTGGCTCTCGGCACCGCGAAAAAGGCGGACAAGCCGGGGAGCCGGAGGGACCCTGTCCGGAGATGCTCAGCCTTGCCCGGGCCCGGCGGCGTGGGGCAGGAGCTGGCGCCGGGTCCTGGCAGCCTGGAGAGCCCAGGTGGCGGGGGAGACAATGGTGCCCATTCACGGGGCTCCGGATCCTCCGCCCTCGCCGCCTCCCAGGGGGCGCCGGCTCCAGCCAGACGCCGCTCCCCCTCGGCTGACGCTCTCCGTCGGGCTAGCGCGCCCGTGTCTCACTTCCGAGGGCCGGCTAGGGGCAGGGGGCCTCACGGGATGCGGGCGCGGGGGGGTGGGCAGGGTCGGGGCGCCATCTGGGGCCTTGGGCGGTTCGCAGCTCGCCCATGGGGCGCCAACCTGGCACTTCTCGGTCTGGAGGTGGGGGTGGGAGTGCGGGCACCTGGCAAACGCCGGATCCCTGCCTGGGTCTAGAATGGATCGCGTAAGAGCGCCATTCAACCGAGGATGGAGGAGGGGTGCTGGGAGAAGGGTGCTCTGAATAGGAGGAGAGAAGAGGCTTGCCCTCCTTAGACACCTCGCCCCCTAACGGCCCCTCTCTGCGCCTCCCCAACTTTCCCGTCGGGCTTTATCCGCACCAGGGGGAGAAGTAGGGGGTTCCTATCCATCTTCAATATCTGTCGTCCATCTAAAAATAATCCAAGCAACCAGTAATTGAGGATCAAGCATCTCTAGGTACCATCTTCCGTAACCATCCGTTATTTGAGTCATCGGCATCTCCTATTCTCCGCCCACGACCGCGCAGCGGCAGCGCGGTACAGTGGAAGGAGCTGGGCAAACCTAGGGCGGAATTCCAGCTCCACAGCTTACCTCCTGTGATCATGGACCCCTGAATCTTAGGGAGCCTGTTCCCTCACCTGCAAACTGGGGCTCGTTAGTTTCGGCTCACAGTTCTGAACCAGTCAATAAGATAATATATGTAAAGGTCCACAGTGCGTTCTCAGCGAAGGGGAGTTCACGGCTCCTCAGGGGGGAGGTGCGCCTCTGGATGCCCAGTTCCCTGCAATGTCTGAGGGCTGCCCTCTGTGTTTTCAGAGAGGTCCGCCAGGAGAGCCGGGGCCTCCGGGTCCCCCAGGGCCACCGGGAGTGCCTGGATCCGACGGAATCGACGTGAGCTCTCTAACCCGGCACCGGGGCTGTGGGGGGTGGGGCGCGGGGAGGCGAGAGGCTGCGGACAAAGGGGAACTTTGTGAGCTCTGGGAGTGGAGGCAGGGGGTGGCGGCGGTGAGGTCGGTGCCTGGAGCTGCAGTGCCCCCTGTTGCCAGTAGGCAGCGCCGGCCCGCCCCACAAGGAGCCCGTTTGTTCTACAAAAACCTCAAACCAGCTTGGAGCGGCAGAGCCCGTTATAGCTGCCCGCTGACAAGAAGCTGCTGTTCGGTCTACCTGCCACAGATCACAGCGATTCCTCTTCCCCCGCCCTCTCCTCCCTTTTTTGGGGTGGGAGACGCCTTAACTCCTCCGGGCACGTCTGGATGCTTCTTCAGGGTAGCTTGGGAGGCTTAGCCAGACCGCTGTCCGGCCGGGGCCAGACTCCAGTCTCTTCCCTTTACATTTTTCTTCCCGATTTAGAAGCAGCTGGGCTGGTTCCGTGCTCTCCCCACCGTGGTGAGAGTTAAATACATAATTCTGGATGCTCCCCCATATTTATGGGTCAGTCCCATATTTACCCATCTCCACAGCTTTCTATTCAATTTGGTGCCCCCACCCTTCAAACAGGGGCGCTGGGCCCCTGCCAGGTTCTCTGGCCGCCTTGGGCCTTGAAATGCCTGGAGGCCTCTCTGGGGCTGAATGTGATTCCACAGGCCACGTCTGTTCTCTACCGAGGATCCTTTGTCACAGGGGAAGGAGGTCCTTCCTGCCTTGGGGACAGATTGAAGCTGCCCCCTTGGTCCCTGCCCCTTCCCCATCTCATTCTCCTGACTCCAATCCACCACTTCCCCCTTCGCTTACCTCCTCTTCGTGTTTTCCTAAAAGCCCCAAAGTTTCTTCCCACACTTGCTCAAATTCAAGAGGCACTGCTCTCCAAGGCAACCCACTCACAGATCTCATGACTGGCACCATCCCAACGCTGCCATGTCTGGAACTCACTTGTATGTTGATATCACCCTCTCCAGCATGCATGGGGTTGGTCTCGATCCACCTATGGTTTTCTTGAAGGAAAGGGGGCTATTTTCCTAAAAAGCACGAGGTTTGAGAGGACCCAGGACAGAAGAGGAGAGGAGCATGTGGGCAGGTCAACCGGGGCTTGTGTGTGCCCATCTGGAGTAGCACAAGCCGTGGTAAGCTTTCTCAACAACTTATATCTTGCAGGGTGACAAAGGGCCCCCTGGGAAAGCTGGCCCTCCGGTGAGTGCTTTTTCCCTGTTGACCTTTGATGCTTCCAGGTCTCTCCTGCCTGTGGCTAATATTTGCTCCACCTCTGTTTTCAAGGGACCTAAGGGAGAGCCTGGCAAAGCAGGGACAGATGGACCAGACGGGAAGCCCGGGATTGATGTGAGTACCTACTGAGCATCAGGTAGAGTAGGCTAGGGCTCCAGCCCCTGACTTCCAAAACCTAGTTCTGGCATCTTCCCTGATCTGCTGTGCAGAGCAGGATGGAGACTCTACAGCTGCGAGCTCCCCTTATCTTCATGTGACTTGTGACCTCACACCCACGCCAAGAATACTCAATCAAGGGCAGATGGAGGTCCAGGGGGCTCAGCAGCAGTCAGAATTTAGCCTCACATTTCTGGCCTCCAAGTATGACACTTAATTCCCTGGGCCGAGCTGTCCTTTTGCATCCTCTCCTTTCCTCCCCTTTTCCCTTCCCCACCCCACCCCCTTACAGCCCCAAGCACTATTCAGGAGAGCATCATTTGGCTGAGAGCATGCAGTTCTAGGGGTTCATGGTCTCAAGGTCACAAGCTCCTGGACACAGGCTCCAAGGTCACTGACTCCTAGACAGGGTCATTGGGAAGTCATCTGGTTGGGGAGACACTTGAGTCAATCACTAAAAGATGGGAGGAAAAAGTGGCCCCCCATGAATGGCCTGCTGGCTCAAGAAGTGCCCATTAGGGCTGTGAGCAGCCACAGGGTCACTCCAACTCATCCACACCCTGCAAAGATTACAAAGCATATTGCCTTACACATCGATTTTCATAACCACCCAGAGAAGTGAGCATTGATTATTAATCCATATTGCAGATGAGAAAACCAAGGCTCAGAAAAAGTTGTCAAGGGCAGACATTAAGAAAATGGCTAATCCAGACCCATGTCTATTTAGGTTTTCTAGACTTCTAGATTTCTAGACTGGAGATGTGAGGTCTGGGCTGACAAATCATTGGGCCTTGGTTTCTCATCTTTCAAAAGAGGATAATCATCAAGGGCTAGTGTGGGAACTGGAAGAAAGGAAAGTGAGGTGTTGATGCCCATAGGCCCTCCCGGAGTGTGGTGAAAGGCAGCCTGGGCCCAACCAGGAGAGACCTCTGGATCCACCCTGCCCCATGGGTCAGGGAGAAGGTTTGCCCCTCACAGATGTATCTTCTCTTTCTTCCCCAGGGTCTAACTGGAGCCAAGGGTGAGCCCGGTCCCGCGGGGATCCCTGGAGTCAAGGTAAGTGGCCTGCTAGAGGTTCAGCATGGGCAATCTAGGTACCAGAGTCTGGGAGGGGCTGTGGCAGAGAGGAGCAGAAATGTAGGAGACCCCAGCCTCTGAGCCTCTCCCATTGCTTTTGCAGGGCCAGCCTGGGCTCCCAGGGCCCCCCGGCCTGCCAGTGAGTATAACCTGTGATGGCTTTAAGGGACCCTTTGTAGGTAGGGGGACTTGGAAAAGGAGCCATGAACTTAATCTTTCCTTCTGTTTCAGGGCCCTGGCTTTGCTGGACCTCCTGTAAGTCCTCAGGGATGGGGCAGGGTCCCTGGGACTCTCAGAGGAGGATGGTAGAGAAGGGCTTCCAGCGTGGGCAGGGGCCAGCATACTGTGATGGTGTCAGAAATGGGCAGACTTGTCAGAGAACCCTGGGCCTATCCACTGGCTCTGAGATTCTCTGGTCCTTAAAGGCCTAATTTGTCCTAATTTGTCAGCTTCTCTGGGGCTGGTTGCAAGGCAAAAGTGGGGAAAGGGGCTCTGGGCCCCTGTTGCTATCTTTGTGGCAGGGCTGGGCTAACCCTCTGAGGCATCCTAGCCACTGATGTCTCTGCTCCTAGGGACCACCTGGACCTGTTGGCCTCCCGGGTGAGATGGGACTCACAGGCCCCAAGGTGAGCCCCAGCCACCCCTCTGCTCACTCTGTCTCCTGCCCTCTGCCTTCAAGCGCAAGCTGAGCACCTCCAGGAGTTCCTGGGCCTGCTTCTGGCCACCAGGAATCTCCTCCAGGTCTGGGCAGAAACCCCTCCCGCTGAGCACACACCAACCGCAGGCTGTCCTCTGCAGATCAGGCTTTGATCTCCCCAGATCTCAGGAGGGGACCTGGAGGGCAGGATGGACAGGGCAGTAGCAGGAACTGGAGCAGGGGGGAAAGGGTGACCTAGCCAAGGCTGGACAAGGGTATGATTTGGGCCTCTCTTGCTTCCAGGGGGATCCTGGACCAGAAGGACCATCAGGGCCCCCGGGACCCCCTGGGAAACCGGTAAGTGTCCTCAGACCTCCCACTGGCAGGGTATGGCTGGGGAAGGACAAGGGTCTTCGGCACAAGCCTGGGGTGGGGACGGTTCGAGTCAGGTGCCATCTCCATACGTCTTTTCTCAGGGCCGCCCTGGAACCATTCAGGGCCTGGAAGGCAGCGCGGATTTCCTGGTGAGAGGCGGGGCCTGGGGCGGGGCTAGTCCGGGGAAGGGGCGGGTCATCTTGAGAGGGGCGGGCAAGGAGACAGGTTCCATCGGAAGGTAGGGTCCCTGGGAGATGGGAGAGGCTGCAGCGGAGAGGGGCAGCCTGGTGCGGGCGGAGGAGCGGTCTTAGGAAGCACTGCCCTGTTGGCCTGGGGCAGGCCAGTGACACAGAACCCTGCGGAATTTCTCTTCCAGTGTCCAACCAACTGTCCCGCGGGCGTGAAAGGGCCCCCGGGGCTGCAGGGCGTGAAGGTGAGCTTCTGGCCCAAGTCTTGGGGGGTGGAGCAGGGGAGCGGGGGACAGGACGCACTCTGAGCTGTCTCCTTCCCCGCAGGGGCATCCAGGCAGACGCGGGCTTCTGGGAGATTCCGGCCGCCAGGGGAAGCCGGTGAGTGCGAGGGCGGAGGGCCAAGGGAGAGTGTGTGGAGAGGGCCCTACTGGAGCCTCCCCGCATCCTTCTCGCTTCCCATTCCCTGAATGGGGCTCCGGGAATGAAGCCTTGAGCTGGGAGGCAGGAGGCCTAGGCTCTAAGTCAGTGTGTCCCTGGGCAAGCTCCTTCCCTTGCTGTGCCCCCATTTCCATATCTGTCATCCCTGGGACCCTATGCTTTCCAGGACGCCTTCCTGTCTGCTCTTGCTGAGAAGACGATGTTGTCTTTGGTTGTCTGAATATTTGTCTCTCGATCTGCCTGCCTATCTGATCTCTCTTTCCTGGCCCTTAGGGTCCCAAGGGAGATGTGGGTGTCTCTGGAGAGCAAGGCATCCCTGGACCACCGGTAAGGAACACTTTCCCTGCCCCACCCCCACCCCCCCTAGGAGACCTCAGTGGAGTTATTCCCTTGCTCCAGCCTCTAACTGGTGGAAGAGATACCTGTGTCCAGCTGGTGAGGCTCTGGATGAGGCTGGCTGTGAGACACTGGGGGACTGGAACCAAGGCTGCTGTCAGCCAAAAGGCTCAGCTGAGGCC
Source organism: Odocoileus virginianus (assembly GCF_023699985.2). Lineage (NCBI taxonomy): Eukaryota > Metazoa > Chordata > Mammalia > Artiodactyla > Cervidae > Odocoileus > Odocoileus virginianus. Next base: position 86,074,424 of record NC_069678.1, read on the forward strand.
CTGGTTCTGCCACTGTTCCTTTGAGTGACCCTGGCGAGTCCCTGGCATCTCTGAGCCTCACTGACCATCTGTGACAGGGACTCTGTGCCTGCCTCAGGAAGACATCAAGAAGGCTGGGCTGGGGTTCAGGGAAGGTGTCATGATGTGGGCCTTCTAGTTGCCATCACTATCATTCTTCTGTCTTGACAGGGTCCCCAGGGCATCAGGGGCTACCCAGGCATGGCGGGACCCAAAGGAGAGACGGTGAGTGGGTCTGGGGGGTGTCCTGCAGGAAAGAGCTGCCAGGACCAGCCCTCTGGCTTCTGGGGTCCAACCAGGACTGACCCACAATCTCTCCTCTCCCCAGGGCCCTCAGGGGTACAAAGGCATGGTGGGCTCCATCGGCGCTGCTGGGTCACCTGTGAGTCTGCTCCTATTCCCTGCCGCCACCTTCCTCCCCTGGACACAGCTTCTGGGGCTGCAAAAGGTGTGACTTCCCCAAGCCCAAGTAACTTGGATTTCTGTCTGTCCTTCTTGCCAGGGTGAGGAAGGTCCACGGGGACCACCAGGCCGAGCTGGAGAGAAGGGTGATGTGGTGAGTCCTCAATCACCCCTATTGCAGTCAGGGCCCTGGGAGGAGAACTGGGTAGACTCAGCTCCACCCAAGGCTCAGGTGTATTATACAGAGGTGCACACGTGTGTCTGCGTGTGTTCACATGTAGACGCCCGTGCCCATGTGTTATTCTGTGTGTCTGTGCATGTGGGTGGCTGATGTGAGGGTGAAACATCTGATCCCATAGCCCAGCTAGCTCCAGCAGCTCCTTCCTCCAGGCCCCGCCTTCTGCTGGTCAAATTCAGGCTTAGGGAGAAGCTGTAGGATCCAGTCCCACGGTCACCAGGCCAGACAATGAAATTCCAACAAATCAGTCATGGGGCTAATGGGATTTGGCCCAGATCCCAGTTCTCTTAACTCTCTCCTTTTTAAAATTAATAAGAGTATTTCTTCTGAGCAATTTTGAGTTTACGGAAAAATTGAGCAGAAAGTAAAGTTAGAGGTTTTGTTGTTATTGTTAGTTTTTTTTTTTTTATTATGCAAGTTTTTCAGTTTAGTTCAGTTCAGTCGCTCAGTCATGTCTGACTCTTTGCAACCCCATGAATCGCAGCACGCCAGGCCTCCCTGTCCATTACCAAGTCCCTGAGTTTACTCAAACTCAGGCCCATCGAGTTGGTGATGCCATCCAGCCATCTCATCCTCTGTTGTCCCCTTCTCCTCCTGCCCCCAATTCCTCCCAGCATCAGGGTCTTTTCCAATGAGTCATCTCTTCGCATGAGGTGGCCAAAGTATTGGAGTTTCAGCTTTAGCATCAGTCCTTCCAATGAACACATAAGGGCTCACTATATTATTCTCCCTACTTTTGAATATGTTTAAAAACTTTTGAATATGCAAGTTTTTAAACATATTCAAAAGTAGGGAGAATAATATAGTGAGCCCTTATGTCCCTCTCTCCCTAAATTAATCTTTTGCCACACTCACTTCATCCATCTCCTTGTCCCCTTCTTTCCTTCATTGCTTTGCTCTGATATTTTCAAGCAAATTCTTAACATTATGTCATGTTACCCATTTCACTTCTCAATGTATCTCTTAAAAATAAGGTTCTTCACATAGCCACAATATCACTATCACACCAGCAAAATTATCCAGTTATTCCTGAACATAATCTAATCATCAGCTTGTGCTCCATTTTTCCTAATGATTTCAACAATGTCTTTTCAGGGTTCTTGTTCAAATCAAGACCCAAACCAGCTCCACACATTGTCTTTGCTTGCTGTGTTTCTTCACATCAGTGTTGCTCAGGGCCTTGGTGGGTCACACTGGCTCCTTCCCTGTCCTGCTGCTGCTCCCACCCAGCTTGCTTGGTGCCCAACTCTACACCCTCCCACAGGGTCCAGGGCGAAGTCACACAACTAGAACCCTCTCCACCAGCCCCTGCCCAGCATGGCCTGTGCCACGGGGACCCTGGGACTCAGAGGTCACTGTTCTCAGCAGTTCTCTGAATAGCCAGACCGGGATTCAGCCTGCTGAGGGTGGTCTGCTCTCTGTCTACTTTGCAGGGGAGCCAAGGAGTTCGAGGACCCCAGGGAATAACAGGCCCAAAGGGAGTAACCGTAAGTGGGCAGAGGGCAGGGTCCAGGGGGTCTCCAAGCCCCCAGAGGAGGAGGAGCCTGGGGTTCCAGACTGAACTCTGTTGCCAGTGGGCTGGCTCTGTCACCTCGGGAAATGCCTTCTTTCTGTGCCTCAGTTTTTACTATTTACTATTTACCACCTGTAAATAGAGTGATGATGTAGGAGGGGTCTTGGGACACTCATCACCCACACAAGGGAAGGACTGTCATCCATCCCATGAAATCCCTTCCTACTTCCATTCCCCTCCCCCCGTTAGCTGCTGGGGCTTCCCAAGATGACCAGGCCCACTTCCCACCTGCACACTGCCCCCCACAGAGGGACATGGGTGGGGGCCCTGACCCCAGGCATCTCCCCATTGTGAATCTCCTTTCAATTTTCCTGCTGAGCAGGGACCCCCAGGCATTGACGGCAAGGACGGGACCCCAGGCATGCCTGGAGTGAAGGTAGGAGTGGGGACGGCCCCTGGGATGGGGGTGAGGGTCAGGGGTCCTCCCAGCTGAGGCTCTGAGTCCCATTGCACTGAGCCTGGAGGCCTTGGAGCCTGGAATCCTCAGGTGTGTCACCAACACGTTCCTTCTTGCTTCGGGGCCTCCGTTTCCCTGCCTGCACTCGGGTGGGGGCCATGGACCCCCGGCTGGAGCTCTCATTTGTGCCTCTGCTTCTGTCTCTCACAGGGCAGCGCAGGACAGGCGGGGCGGCCGGGAAACCCAGGCCACCAGGGCCTAGCGGTGAGTACAGGGTGGTGCCGTGGGGGCCGCCACAGGGCACGTCGCTTCTCCTCCGCCGAGAGGCCAGGCACTCTGTGGCCCACTTCCCCAAAGTGGTGTGAGTGGCTGATGAGGTGGAAGTCACACCCAGGATTCATGCTCTGGACCTTGTCCCTGCTCAGCTCAGGCCTTCTCACCAACTCTGGCCTGGCTTAGGCCTCCTCATTTGGACAGCTACCCCAGCCTTCTCTTAGATTATACCAACCCTCCATGTTGGCTAAGTGGAATCAGACCATTTCCCTGCTAAATACCTTCCATGGTGTTCCACCCTCCCTGTTCCCCAACTCCCGCCCCCCCGACACCTCTGCCTCCAGGAAAATGTCCTTCTGTCGTCATTCGGCAGAGTCACTGAGGTACAGAAAGTGGCAGGGGAACAGTATGACCAGGATAGCTACACTCCTCATCCTCGCAGCTCATCTCAGCATCCAAGGACCACCGCAATCTGACCCGTCAGCCACTGCCCCTCTTCACCCTCTCCCTTCTCAACAGAGCCTCAGCCTTTCTACCGCCACACCTTCAGGCCTTTACTGGTCCCCCTTATTGGGATGCCCTTCCCATCTCTGAGTCTTCTCACAGTCCAAGCCCACCTCCGTCCCCCACCTTCTGGGAACCCCCATCCTTCCCTGCCAGGGATACTTAAGTTGAGGACTGCTGACATATCCAGGTGCAGACTGTGTTCCTGCGTGTACTCGCGTGTGCTCCACTTCTCCCCATGGACCACAGGCCTTGGAAAGCAGGTCCTTCTGTCCCTATGTCCTGTCTCACCAGGGATTCGGGGCTGGGCACAGTCAAGTTCATGGCTGGGCCTTCTGCTCTTCAGCTCCCAGAAGGCGAGGGAGGCATCTGGGAGGCAAAGTAGCAGATGCTCGGGGCTCCCCGCTGCCAGGGGAGAAACTGACATCAGCTTCCTTCTATAGGGAGTGCCTGGTATGCCTGGAACAAAAGGAGGCCCTGGAGACAAGGTAAGGTGACCCCAGGCTGGGGGCAGAGAGTTGGCTTCATCTGAGCAAGGGAGCCTAAGGGCAGGGACCAGGGGCATGGCTTAAAGACTGCAAGGTCCAGGCCTTCTCAGGCTCAGAGACTGGGCCTGAACACAGGTTCGTTGGGCCTAACCACCTCCCTCCGGTCGCCTCCCTCCCACCTCTTATCCTGGCTAGAGAACAGGATGGCATGGCTGCAGATCAGTGGAGTCCAGAGGACCTGACTAAGAACCCGCTCCGCTTCTCAACTCATTTGGTTCCAGAGTCTGTTTAGCATTCACCTGGCTTCTCCAAGGCCAAACAAGAGCCTGACTAGGCTACACAAACTGACCTTAGAACTCTTCCTGCAGGGTGAGCCGGGCAGGCAGGGCTTCCCTGGAGTCTCTGGTCCCCCTGGGAAGGAGGTAAGTTCCCCCTCCTCTGACTCAAGGGCTCTTCTTGCTTTCCTTCCTCCCCATCCCTCTCTCCAGGCCTGAGGACTCTGCTTTCAGCATATGGGGCAGAGTGAGACTGTGGGGTGAAGCCCTAGCCGCAGAGTGCCCCGGGGCTGGATGCTCAGGGCTCTGCCGCTGACCCAGGAAAGCTCTCATCTCTCTCTGCCCCCATTCCCCTATGTACAGTGCAGAGAGGATGGGGCTGCTTCTGTCCTGGGGTATGACCTCTCCAGATGACTGGGGCTGACAATCCGGCAGACAGAATCATTCACTCATTGCATAAATATTCACCAAATATCTGCAACCCACTAGCCACTGAGATAGTCTCCTATTTACATAGAGCTTACAGATTCCTGAGAGAGGCATTGAATTAAATAAAGACCCCAAATGTATTGGGTCTTATGAAAGAAAAGGACAGGGACCCAAAGAAAGAAGGTGAAGGAAGTCTTCCCTGATAAAGCAAATTAGCTGAGCCCCAGGGGTGGGTAGGGGTTGGTCAGGTGTGGAAAGGAGGGATCCTCCAGGCTACTGCTCACCTCCGGATTTCTCTGTCCCCCAGGGAGAGCCAGGGCCTCGAGGAGAAATCGGTCCCCAGGGCATCATGGGGCAGAAGGTAAGTGCCTGGCACAGTGGTCCCTCCCTGGGGCCCTCTGCAGCAGCTGGCACTGCTGGACCCAGGATCTGGGTCCTTTCAAGGCTCCATTGTGAGGCCTCCCCAGCCAGGGCCTCAGTTTGCTGGTCTGTGGAGTGGAGCCAAGGACCTCCATGGTAGTGACAGCAGGAACAGAGGGCACTCTGACCATGCAGGGTCTGGGATCTGGCAGGGAGAAGCTGCCCCGGCTGATGGCTGGGGTGTGACCTTCACTTTCCATTTCAGGGTGACCATGGTGAGAGGGGACCAGTGGGGCAGCCAGGTCCTCAAGGCCGGCAGGTAAGTACAGGGCAGCTGAGACGGGCTCTGGGAGTATGTCTGGGCACCTTGTCTGACTTATTCCTCTGGTTTCTTTTCTCCTCAGGGCCCCAAAGGGGAACAGGGTCCCCCCGGAATTCCAGGGCCCCAAGGCTTGCCAGGCATCAAGGGAGACAAGGTACTAACTGGGACTTAAAAATACCAGGGAAAGAGACCTTCAGATTTGAGGGAGCGGTTAGTGGAGCTCCAGTGCCTCAAATCCACCTGGAAAAATGACCCCCTGCAGGTCCCCAGGGGCCCTGGGGGGCGAGGTGGAGCTTGGGAGGGGGCTGTGGCTGGGAGCCGGGGTTGGGGGAACCTGTGGGCCTAGCCTGCCCTGGATCGGAGCTCACCAGGCTCTGGACTCCCCAATTTCAACAGGGTTCCCCAGGGAAGACCGGGCCCCGCGGTGGAGTGGTGAGTGCCAGCAACCTGCCTTCCCTGCACCACCTCCCTCTACCCACACCCCCCGCCCCGTGCCCCGCCCCACACCATCAGGGCTTCGTCTCTCGCATCGCATCGGGGTGGGAGGGCGCGGGTGTCACAGGCCAGTGCAGCCCCTGTTCCCATGCCATGCGGGGCCACCGCGATCTGACTGTGTCTCGATCTGCAGGGCGACCCGGGGGTGGCTGGCCTCCCAGGAGAAAAAGGCGAGAAGGTGAGAAGGCTGTGCGGGGTGGAGGAGGGGAGCAGCGGGCGGGCCCAGGTACCCCACCGCCTCGGGACAGCACCTTCTTGTGCCTACAGGGCGAGTCGGGCGAACCAGGACCCAAGGGACAGGTGAGTCCTGCAGCTGTGACGCCACCTTCCCCCGCTCCTGCCGCCCCCCGCCCCCCACTTGTTGCCTCAGCGCCGCTGGGGACTAGGACCGCGACTCCCCCGGCTTCCCTGCACCCCACCCCATCCTTCCCCTACTCCTGCATAACCCCCCAACCCCCACCCCTGCGCTTGCGTCCCCTGCTTCCCACTGGGAACCCAACCCGCCCCGCAGCAAGGAGTCCGCGGAGAACCTGGCTACCCCGGCCCCAGCGGAGATGCGGGCGCCCCGGGGGTGCAGGGCTACCCGGGGCCCCCGGGCCCTCGAGGACTGGTTGGAGACCGAGGCTTGCCCGGACAGCCCGGGAGGCAGGGCGTGGCGGTGAGTTGGCCTCCAGGGGAGGAGGAGTCGTCTCTTTGGACTGGTTGCTGCTTATCCTCTCAAAGGCTGGGAGTTCCTTCCCTGAGGCTGGTACCAAGCCCCGAGATCAGAGAGGATGGGTGTGGGTGCTGGAGGGGTTTCAGTCAGATGCTGAAACCATTTTCGGGTGAGAAAATGGGAAAAGGAAGGGGTTATAGCCCCAGAGCAGTCAGACCTGGCAGCCAGGGGCTTCTTCCTGAAAGGCCTCCTCTGCTTTCAGGGCCGAGATGCCAGTGACCAGCACATCGAGGACGTGGTTCTAAAGATGCTGCAAGGTGAGGGGGCACCAACTCCTCCTCCTAACCTCCAGGGCATCGCCACCCTTCAGAAGACTCTCCATGTGGCCTGGTGGGAGAGTCACGAGTCGTGGGTGGCCATTCCAGCTCTGCCTCCAAGGGACTGGGGGCCTTACCTATGTCCTCACCCACTCAGGACCTTTGATGTCTGCAGAACAGCCTGAGGAAGGGGGAGGTTGACCCTCTGCTCTGTCTGCACACCTAGTGGCCAGAGGCCAGGATGCTCTGCCTTCCCAGTTTTACTGAGCCACGCCCATCTTACCGACTTCTCTGTCTCCTCCCTCCCTCCAGAGCAACTGGCAGAAATGGCTGTGAGTGCCAAGCGGGAGGCCCTGGGTGCAACTGGGATGATGGGTCCCCCAGGACCCCCTGGGCCTCCTGGGTACCCAGGCAAACAGGGGCCCCATGGGCACCCTGGCCCTCGGGGCATTCCTGGCATCGTGGGAGCCGTGGGTCAGATTGGCAACACCGGGCCCAAGGGTAAGTGCTGTTCTGTGGTGGTCGGGAGATGGGACCACTGTGCTCAGTTGTACCAGCTGATGGCTCAGCCTCCTGTTTTATCTTTCATCACTCCCCTTCCTAGGATGAGGCTCTCCCATATAACTCCTGGGCTTGCTTTTTCAGTAGCAAATTGATAGAAACAAATGTACTAATTTATAGCCTGGGTTTTTTTTTGGGGGGGGGGTGGGGGGAATGTTGTTTCTGTTTTAAACTGACTTAGTGGTACTCCATAAACATCCCTCCATATCTCTAGAAGTGGGGAGGCAGATGAATAAAACAGTAAAGAAGGCAAGCTCGGGTCAGAGCAGGTATGAGTCCAGACTGTGTCACTTTCTCATTGTGGCTCTTGGACAAGTTACCCATTAATATTCCTGGGTCTTAGATTTATCATCTGTGAAATGGAGTTATTTATAGTAACAATCTCATAATTGCCAGGAGGATTACATTTAGAGGTAATTTACAAGGAGTTGGTAAATGCCCACTATTGACATTACCAGACACTTTCCTGTAATGAACTTTATCAGCTTTATAGTCTTCCATCCTTTGGACTTGCCTTTACTTAATCAGTTCTGCAGTCATTTCCAACTGTCTCCTATTATAAACTAGCACAAAATAGAAATAATTGTGTGTGAAATAGAAATTAAACATCAAGCCAAGAAGAAAAAAAATTTCCCATTCTTAAAAACTAAGGCTCGGTTCTTTCTCTGCAGGAAAACGTGGAGAGAAGGGCGATCAGGGAGAAGTTGGCCGCGGGCACCCCGGGATGCCTGGGCCCCCCGGGATCCCAGGTAAGACCTTGGCCCTGCCCAGTAGCAGTCCTGTCCCTCAGTCCTGGGATTAATGACCTGAGACAACTCGGTCTCTTCCATGGAGGCCCCCCTCATGCTCTCACAACATGAGGCCAACTCAGTCCCACGCATCCAATTTTTGCATCCCTTTGGAGCAGCCAGGAGCCTCTGGGTCAGGTCTGGCTGGGAACTGGACAGCTGGGATTCCAAGGACTTCCTGGGTTACACAAAAACCTGCTTCACGGAGGGAAGGGAAGGGGCATTTATTCCCCTGACTCACTCACTGGGAGTAATGGACCATGAGACATAACTCTCTTAGAACCTGTGTCTGGGGCAGAGTCCCTTCTTTCTGTGGTGTCCTTGACTTCAGTTTCCCTGAGAGACTGAGGAATTCAAAGGCCGAGATAGAAGGAGGCCTTGATGTCTTGACCTCTTTCCTTCCACAGGACTGCCTGGCCGGCCTGGTCAGGCAATCAACGGCAAAGACGGAGATCGAGGGGCTCCAGGGGCCCCAGGAGAGGCAGGTCGACCTGGCCTGCCAGGCCCCATGGGGCTGCCAGGCTTCTGTGAGCCTGCGGCCTGCCTTGGAGCCTCAGCCTATGCCTCTGCACGCCTCACAGAGCCTGGATCCATCAAGGGGCCATGAGCATCAGGCCAAGACAGAGCCCAGTGGGCATCCTGGGGGGGGAAGGACTCGGGCCCCTCTGGGTGGACATGCACCCCATGCCTCAGTCCAGGAAATTAGCTTTTCCAGGACCTTCCATCTGGGATCCAGGAGTCCTGAGGAAAAGGAAATTCTAAAACATGGGGGAAGGGAAGGGAAGGGAGGGCATCAGATGAAAAGGTGAGGCCAAGAGGGCACGTGGCACTGGAGAGTCCACGGTCCAGAGAGGATGGGGTGGCCTTTGTTCCTGGAGCATGGCTCGGATGTCATCAGAACAAACGTGTCCTTAATCTGCATCATCCTCCACTGGCCATCTTGTCCTTGGGGCAAATGGACTGAGGCCTTTGCTAGTTCCTGATCCCATTTTCACCCCCAGGCTTACTGGGTGACTGCCCAGAGGGGGCCATCCTTAAGCCAGTCCTCTACTTCCTACCTACCTTCCTCCCATCTGAGTATTTAAACACCCATCTCCCTTCCCTTCCTGGCATCACCCTTTCCCATCAAACCCTAGATCCACCCAGGCCTTTCTGTAAATAAAAACCCTCAACTTGGGTACAAGCCAAGATATGAGCGCTGAGCTTAATTTCTCGTGGGTTAGGAGTGGGCCCCCACGACCTGAGCAGGATGGTCAGGGGTTCTAGAAGGGGGAGGGTAGAAGGTGGGGTACTTTCCTCTGGGCACATCCTGAACTGTGAGGGTGGCCTGGCCTATTTTAGGAATGCCTGTGAGATAAACCTGCAGGTAGAGTCAGGATGGTGACCTGCTATCTAGCTGTGGGCAGATCCCTTCCCAGCCTTTGTACAGCTGGGCAAGGACCCAGCTCGCCTCATTTATCCTGTAGAGAGTACCCAGTGTCTTGCCAGAGCCCAGCCCACAGGAGGTCCTCTGTGAGTTTTGGCACTCAGCGTGTGCTGGCCTTGGGGCAGGAGCTGGCAGCCAAAGATGGGAGGACCTGGCTCCTGCCTTCCAGGGGTTACCAGGTCCGTGAGACAGACAGACCTGAACCTGGATGATGAGAACAGAAGTGACATTCAGTCATGCCATTTTCACTGAGGGGACATCCAGGGGAGACTGGCTCAGATGTGTCCTGTCTGGGGGCTCCCAGCCTCATTAGCTGTGTAGGCCAGCAAGGCTGCTCCAAGCAGCAGGAGCAGGAAAGGGTGTGGCAGGTGCCTCTGGCCCATGTGACAGTGGGAGCTGTTGAAATTCAGCGGGTGACCAACCCCCTTGGCTCCATTATTGATCTGGGCATTTATTTCCCAAATGAAGAGTTCTGCTGGCTCCCTCCAGGAGACAGAAGAACTCCAGCCTGAGGTCCCAGCATCTGATGAACCCTGGGCCCTCCTACACCTCACCCTAAACTTGGCTGTATGTCCCCATTTGTACTGAAGCAGCCTTCTCTTCCCCTGCACAGCAGAGGCCGGGACTCCCCTCAACAGCCTCCCCTGCCTGCATACACACACACACCACAGGTGACTTCCCAGCTCCATTACCCCTCCAGGGACAGAAGGCTGCTCTTAGGTAGCCGTAGGGCCCACAGAGGTGGCTTTACCCCCAGTGCCTTTGCAAATCCTGAATCACAGCATCCCAGGCCCCACATAAGGCCCTGGTGCTGCCGTAGGCTGCTGGGGAAACGCTTGGAATGCAGTGCGGGGGAAGCAGATGAGGGCTGCAGGAGGCAGTGAAGACTGGCCCCGAGCTGGCTCCCAGGTCTATCATACCCGATGGGGAAGTGTTCTCCTTTGCAAAGCCATGGCTCTTTACTTGTCCTGGTGCTCGAGACTTTGGACTTAAAGAGCCAGTCTACTTAGTCCTTGAGGTTTTCTGGCCTCCCTTCTTGTCCCTCTCCACTGGAGGATTTGAATTACATGATTCACAGGTCTCAAGCAGGGTTACACTTCATTCCTTATGACTCGGAGGCATTCAAAGGAGCCGAAAGGGGGCTGACTCCCAGGGACTAGTGGCAGGGAGCCTTTCTTTTACTTCCTGGAGGGTGGTTCACTCAGGAAAAACCCACATCCTTACTGTGATCTACAAGCCCCTCTGATCTCATGTCCATGCTTGGACCCTGGTTCGCTTCCTTCCAGCCACTCGAGCCTCTGCGCTGCTCCTCAAACATGCTGTGCCACATGCATGCTATTTATGCTCTGAACCTGGAAAGCTCTTTTCCAAAATGTAGTCCACGATCTCAGGTCAGGTCTTTACTCAAAAGTGACCTTCTCATCCCTACCCCAATGTTGATACTCATCTTGGGTTTTACTATTTTTCCTTAGCACTTACCCCTATTCAACATACAACATATATCATATATGGGCAGAAACTCTGGTCTCATTGGCCACTCCATTCCCCACCACATAGAACAGTGCCTGGTAGGGAGCTTATGTAAAACATAAGTGACTATATAGTTGATAAGACTATATAATGGAAATTTGCTGAGAGTAGAATTCGAATGTTTACCAAAGATACATATATGCATACATACTCTATACATATGAAAAAGATTATGTGTAAAGAGAAAAATAAGAGTTTCAAAGACTAAAACAAAACAGTGCCTAGCACATAGCAGGTACTCAATAAAATAGTGATTAAGTGAATGCGTAATTATGTTCAGGATGCTCAGAGAGGACTCCACCAATCATCAAACCAGGAAGGGATTTGGTCTCAGCTTGTGTGTGGCTGAGGCATTTCTTAAGATGGTCCAAAGCAGCAGTCGCAAACCTTTCTGGTACCAGGGACTGGTTTCTTGGAAGACAATTTTTCCACAGACTGGGGAGATTTGGGGGGGGTGGTTCTGAGATGATTCTCATAGGAGTGAGCAATCTAGATCCTTCACATGTGCAGTTCACAGAAGGGTTCACGCTCCTGTGAGACTATAATACCACTGCTGATCTGACAGGAGGCGGAGCTCAGGGGGTAATGTGACTGATGAGTTTGCGTTTAGTTTCTCAGTCGTGTCTGATTCTTTATGACCCCATGGACTGTAGCCCGCCAGGCTCCTCTGTCCATGGGGGTTCTCCAGGCAAGAATACTGGAGTGGGTTGCCATGCCTTCCTCCAGGGGATCTTCCCAACCCAGGGATTGATCTCAGGTCTCCTGCAGTGCAGGAGGATTCTTTACCAACTGAGACACCAGGGAAGCCCGAGTGATGAGCAGCAGCTGTAAATACAAATGAAGCTTTGCCTGCTCACTCACTGCTTACTGCCCACTGTACTTCTGCGGGCTGAGGGCCCCTGGCCTAGGGCATCCAGGTTATTCCCTCCACCACCAAGAGTGGGTCTCAATATGATGGCACTGGATGGGCTTAGAAGCTGCCAAAGACTTCCGTCGGGTAAGCACTGGCAAGAGCAGTAGAGCAGCAGTAGAAAGGCTACCCTGTTTCTGGTAGGGGCAGAATTAGTTCAGTTAGTTCAGTTCAGTTCTGTCGCTCAGTCGCGTCCGACTCTGCGACCCCATGAGCTGCAGCACGCCAGGCCTCCCTGTCCATCACCAACTCCCGGAGTCTACCTAAACCCATGTCCATTGAGTTGATGATGCCATCCAATCATCTCATCCTCTGTTGTCCCCTTCTCCTCCTGCCCTCAATCTTTCCCAGCATCAGGGTCTTTTCTAATGAGTCAGCTCTTCCCATCGGGTGGCCAAAGTATTGGAGTTTCAGCTTCAACATCAGTCCTTCCAATGAACACTCAGGACTGATCTCCTTCAGGATGGACTGGTTGGATCTCCTTGCAGCCCAAGGGACCCTCAAGAGTCTTCTCCAACACCACAGTTCAAAAGCATCAGTTCTTGGGCACTCAGCTTTCTTCACAGTCCAACTCTCACATCTATACATGACTACTGGAAAAATCATATCCTTGACTAGATGGACTTTTGTTAGCAAAGTAATGTCTCTGCTTTTTAATATGCTGTCTAGGTTGGTCATAACTTTCCTTCCAAGGAGTAAGCATCTTTTAATTTCATGGCTGCAGTCACCATCTGCAGTGATTTTGGAGCCGCCACTCTCATGCTGTTCATGAGGTTACAATCAACTATAGTGGATGAGGAGAAATGTGTCCTGTGCCCCTTTGAATACCTTTCTGCTAAGCACCTCAAACTCAACTCATCCAAAACTGGTCGCCCCCCTGCCCCTAACCAGCTCCTCAGGGTCCCTTATCTTAGTATCTAGTTCTACCATCCACCTAGTACCCAGGACTGTGAAACCTGCATCATCTTTAACTCTATCTGCCTTCACCTTGTCTTGCAAATTCATCTCCAACCCTGTTGACCACCTTTTCACTCATTTGTTTAGCAAATATTTATTCATTCATTCTTTGAGTGCTGTTCTTTGTCTCTTCAACAAGAATATAAGCTACATGAACCAAGGGATCTTGTCCTGTTCCCTGATGTACCCTCAGAGCCTACAAAAATGTATGGCATTTGGCAGGGATTTAATACATATCAGCTAAATGCCTAATTGTATTATTCATGATAATATCCATTTGCTTTATTTTGGCACACAGGCCTTTACACGTGGCCTTCCTCTCCAGCCCCACTTCCCACTCTAACATCTCATAGTCCCCCAAGTGCCCCATGTTCTCATAGTTTTGTACCCTCTTGCCCTTGTCTACCCGATTCCTTCTCTTTGAAAACTTAATCATGTCCTCTAGTAATCCTCTCCTCACTCCAACTGCCAGCTGCATTAGGCACCTCTGTTTTTTGTGCTTATTTACACCATAGCAATTATGATGAATTATTATCATTATCACCATTATTAATCAGCTAATGACCTCTTATCATCTGTTGTGTTAAACATCCTGCAAACGTGATCTCATTCAACCCTTAAGACAGCTCAAAAAACCAGGTATTATCCCCATTTGTCATGTTAAAAAATGAATCTCTCTCAATCCCACGTCTCCTGACAGCTACCATCCCATATTGTTGCTCCTCTGTATGGGAATAAAAAGTTGCTTGAAAAAAGTTAAAACAAACTTTGGCTGCTAGCGCACCATCTGTTCTACTCAGATTCCTCAGCTGGGTCTCTCATCTCCCCAGCATGTGAAAGTCAGAGGACCACATGGCTGGGACACACCTTTTTCTCTCACTCCTCTTGTGGTCTCATTCAGTTTAGTGGCTTTAAATTCGCCTGTAACTCCCTAGGTTGAATCTCTCCCCTTAATTCACTTATTGAACTGCCCACTCAACATCCCCCCTTAGATGTCTAGTAGATATCTCAATTTTAACATGAGGAAAATGTTAAGATGCTCTGCCCCTCCAAAATCCCCCTCCTCGCCATCACAGTTACTGGCAACGCAATTCTCTCTGTGACTTAAGCTAAATATGCTGGAGGCATTCTCTCCTCCACTCTTTCTTGTACCTTGGTCTGATCCATCAGCAAATCCTGTTGGCTCAGCCTTCAAAATATTTCCAGAATCCAACCACGTCTTGTCACTTCCCTACCACCCTAGTATTCATTTTTACTTTTTGCTGTTAGCACTGCAAGAGCTTCCCAACTAGTCTCCGGCTTGTACCTTTGCTCCTCAACCTAGTAGCCAGCGATCCTGTTAACACTTAGATCATGTCATTCCTTGACCGCAAGCCGTCCAATGGCTTCCCCTCTGCAGTCTAATCAAAGTCCGAGTCCCTCCAGTGGCCTACAAGCCCCTCTAAATCTGCTGCTCTTCTACCCCTCAGTCTTTATCTCCTACCATATCTTCTTAGAACACCCCATCCCAGCCTCTCCGGCCTTGTGGGGTCTCTCAAACGCCAGGCTCACTCCCACATCAAGGCTTTTACACTTGCTGTTCATGTTCACTCTTCCTGGAATGCTCTTCCTCCAGGCCTTTGTTCAAACATTACCTTCAGTGACACTTTTTTACAACCATCCTGTCAAAAATGACAACTTTCACAACTTCCCTCCTACTCCACAAACATCTCAGGCCTTCCTTTTTCTCTAAGACATGTATCACTACTGAATTTCTATTTTGACTGTCTGTTTCTCCATCCTAGAATGTAAACTCCACGAGGCGGGGCTCTTTCTATGGTCTATTTGCTCATGCATCCTGCAGCACCTAGAGCAGAGCTTGGTACAGCGTGGGGGCCCCATAGGTACTGACTAAATAACAGACGAGAGACATAAAATCTCGGTCAGTTTCTTACCCAAGGTCTTCCTAGTAAGTGGTGTGTTACATTCTAGAGCCCTGCCCTGGATCTTAAGCCTAAGTGAAGCTTCCCTGTCTGTCATTCATCAGGCAGAGAGCCAGAGGGGAGCTCTCTCCTGAAAGTGCAGGGTTCATCCTCCTCGCCAGGTGGGAACAGTACTGGCTTCACAGGGTTTTTAGGACACATGGAGGTATCTTCCTATCTGTTCGAATTGTTTGGGAAACCCTCTTCTCTGGAAACCACCCTGGATAAGAAGAGAAGAGCAGAGGTCTTCCTATCCATATCGTCTGAATAGGGCTATACCATCCCACTGTGAATTGTTCCAGCTCATCCACCAGACTGTACGGAGCCTGGCGCAGAAGTTACTTGCTCATATCATCATGATCCTGAATCAGGAGTTTTTAGGAAGGGGTTCTCTGTACTTTTTCTTTGTATGGCATCTAAGACAGAACTTAAGGCCTTCAAGGTAAGCTTTCTGCTATGGGAAAACTTTTCTGCAAACGATGGTAGAACTCTCAAAACAATCAAAACTACATGAAGTACATATGCACAAAAGAAACCCAAAGATGGATGACAAAGACGGAGTGGAAGAAGGAGTCCTCAGCGAGCGGAGTTAGCACACAAAGGATTAGGGGTGACCACGAGGATATACAGGTTAGAGGGCAAGCTGGGACCAGCACTGCTATTAAAATCACTACCGTGATCCCAGCTCCTATCCTAAACAGAGGTGTCATTTACTAGTAGCTCTCAGACTTTAGCAGAGGACCAATTCGGACAAAGGCAGTATATACACACAACAAGGACGCTGTCTTAGATTCAGAAATCAACCCCGCTGAGGTCATGCCATTTTATCGGGGGCCTTGATCTACTTCATTCTGTCCACCAAGTATTAGGGTACAGAATGTAACCTCCTTCCCTCCGTGGCTGGCCTTCTCCCTCCCTTGATTGGCCAATACCTCAGGAACTACCAGTAGTACCCTCTGGCCATCCCTAGGCCTCCCATAATCTGTAGGGGACCAGGTCAAAACAATCACGTATTAAAAAGCTAGTTATTGCTGCCACATGAAAGGAAGACCGAAGAGGCAGCTGGAGTAGACCAAACAGACCAAGACAATGAGAGGTTATGGGAATGGAGAAGGAATGGTTCTGAACGACGCGTCTGAGGAGACATCAGCAAGAATCGGTGATGCTCTGGAGTGGCGCGGGGGGACGGCAGTGAGGAGGGCTCTGAGTGAGGTGCAGCCACGGTCCTGCCACCACGCAGCACTGCGGCTGTTCCTTCACCTGCTCTTCACTAGTGGCGCCCAGCTCCCCTAGGGTAATACACATACATCCCAGGTAACAAATGACAGACAGATCTTGTCAAATCAAAGACAAAGTACATCAATCTGCATTGGCAATTTTTAATGTTTCACTGGTGTAGAACTGAAATTTGTATTTAAAGGCAAGGAAAGAAGGAAAGGCAGTTATCATGAATTCATAGGTAAAAGATGCTGGATAAAATCATAGGACTGTTCCTTAGGAAAATAAATAATGTGGTACTAAACTAGAGGCTTATTTTTATTATGTTTCCATGTAGAGACATCATCCAAATATCATCTGAGCGAAAGACTTTCTGGCCAGAGGCCAAGCGCACACAGTTGATCCCACTTTGGAATAAATGCCTAGAAGGTACACATCACCAGTGAGTGGGACTCTGGGCACAAAGTTGGGTCTCATTCAGAAAGTGAACAGAGGTGTGAGTCAGACATGCAGCTTCAAAAACTGTAAATCTTTCATGACATTTGTTTTGAAAATAAAAATTGCCTGCATATCAAGAACTATAATTTTCTAAAATGGAATTAGGCCTGATTAAATAAAACAGTACTCATGACTTACTAATAAAAATTAGAAAAATAAAAACAGAAACTCTTCTGTCCAAAGAGATAGAAAATTATATTTCTTCCTGTAACATCATAAGAGAATGATCAGTATTTCACCATTATGTCTCTTAAAATGTCATTTCTTCTTCTTCCCACATTCTCCCACTTTTAACAGCAAAACCTGTTCAATATGGCAATTTCTGCTAAGTAAAAGGATATACTATTTATTGAATACTTAAGAGTATGAATGAAAAAAGCTGAATGTTTGGGAAAATACTATATTACCACTAATGGGATCATACCCACCAGGTGGAAAGAAAGATAAAGACTGAGATTTTCTAAAAAAGAAAAACAAAACCCAAATACTCTGTACATAATTTCTAATTTCAAAACATTAGGAATTCCTGATCAGTGTATAACAAGAGAGGGAACCAAGAAATTTGGTAGAATAGTAGAGAGCATATTTCTAACTACTTTCAGTTACATAACATCAGCCTTATGAATTATTATCTTTCTTCCTTATTTAAAACACTGATTGGCCAGCTTAAATTGTAACAGCTTAAAAGTAGAAATAAGTTTCAACTTAGGTATGAGCACAGTGATTCGGGACCAGTTTCTGCCTTACAGAGAGAATTCAGAGGTGGTGTTCCCTTTTTAAACATATGCCCCCAAATACCTTATATGCAGGTTCCATATAAGCATGTAAATAAAACAAGTTCTGTATTTTCTCAATTTTACAAGTTGATGGTAAACTGGATTTTAAAGATAAAACTATGCCTTTAAAAACATTAAGCCTCAAAATTTCATCCAGTGTTTTCTTTAAGAAATGGAATATTAAAATCATTTTTGAAATGAGATATTAAATGTATTTAAATCTTGGCTTTTCTGTACTCAATCATTTTTCCTAAAAAAAGAAAAAAAAAAAGTTAAAAACATCAAGAGCCAGAACATGCTGCCAGGATGGAAAATAATCAGAAATGTCTTCAGTTGCAGATCCTGGGCAACTCAGTCTTGTTTTGAATTTTTCAGAGCTTGAAGTCTCTCTAGTAGTGGAGGATGAGAATAATGCCACATGGAAAACAACCAGTCAGAAACAGGGAATCCCAAATTGTCTTTGTTTAGTTTGATTAAAGCAGAATATAAGTCTTTGGCCTTCCCAAGTTTCTTTGCAAATGCATCGGCTTGAAACTCAAATCTGCGGCTGAGGACTGTTAGGCAAAAAGAAAGAACCTGAAAAAGGAAATAAAAGCATTTTAACCACTTCCCCTCTTTGTTGTCACTAAAGCTTTCATGAGCCAGTACTGCAGAGGAAGTTCAGCTCAGGACAAGAGAAACAGCAAGCCAGAAGAAACACCACTTGTATTGTGGAGACCCTGGGGTGGGGGAATTATTAGAAACCGAGGCTTTCCCCCTCGAAGCAAATGTATCAGAAACAGATATATATCCAAAGACATGTCAATCTTAATGAAGAGATACTGACTTCTGACAACCTGTCATGGGCCAGGCACTGAGTTGGCATTTTACATTCTCCAGCAATCCTACAAGCTGATTACTCTTACTCCTGTTTTACAGATGAAGAAGCCATATCTCAGGAGTGAGACAACTTGTTCGTGGTCACACAACTAGAAGGTGGTAGTGGTGACATTCTTGATGACTCCAAAGCCCATGACACCATCTTTCTCAGAGGTAAGATGTGGGGATTTATATTCAGACTCTTTTTTTCATTTAAAAAAAAATACTTGCTCACTTACCCACATTTAGATGTTAACAACAGTCTTCACTGAGAATATTCTAATATATATATATGTAAGTATACATGTATAGGTGTATATACATGTATATAAACACACTATAGCCTCTAATGATGGCCTCAAAATAGAATTTTCTAGAGTGTTCTGAGCTATGGTAGCTTCATTAGAATATTCAGTCTCCGAGGGAGACTACTATGAAGGGGACAAGTTTCATTTGAAAATAGAAATTTCTGAGGGAAAAACAGTTTATTTGCATACTGACATATTAATATTACAGGTTGGATGACATGATGTCTATCTCTTACTTTAAAATACATCAAGCAATAAAGCAAAAAAAAAGTTTAAATCTCTCAACTGTACTTCATATTGCCATCAGCAGATCCAGAGCTTCAACATAAAGTCTGGGAGCTCCTGACATCTTCTTAGACATGTTCAAAGCTAGTATCTGGCTCCTACCTGAAATTTCTTTCCAAATCTTGAATGTACTTTTTGGGTTATAATCATTAACTAATCTGTCTGTCTATGTGCCTCCTGATTTCAAGTGTCCCAGGGCAGCTGTCCCTTGAACCTCACTGTGACACAAATAAACCCTGAGCAGACACTAGCCCGCATTCATCTGCTCCACTGTAGGTTTTCAAACCCTTCTCAATAAGGCATGTTTCCCATTTCCCAGGAAAATATCTCTTTCTTATTATGACCTCTTAAATGCAGACATTAAACATACAGTTCTCTGTTTAAATACTTCAGTTCAGTTCAGTCACTCAGTTGTGTCCGACTCTTTGCGACCCCATGAACTGCAGCACGCCAGGCCTCCTTGTCCATCACCAACTCCCGCAGTCCACCCAAACCCATGTCCATTGAGTCAGTGATGCCATCCAACCATCTCATCCTCTGTCGTCCCCTTCTCCTCCTGCCCTCAATCTTTCGTTTAAATACTTAGTCTTTTTGAAATGAGTACCCTGGGCTCATTGAGGTTTTTAAAACAGTTGCTAATATCTCTAAATTAATTATATTTCAAATCACTCTA
Organism: Odocoileus virginianus; assembly: GCF_023699985.2. Taxonomy (NCBI): domain Eukaryota; kingdom Metazoa; phylum Chordata; class Mammalia; order Artiodactyla; family Cervidae; genus Odocoileus; species Odocoileus virginianus. Next base: position 86,093,919 of record NC_069678.1, read on the forward strand.
ATATCCCTAAGTAAATATCTAATTTACTTAGCTACTTTTTGAAGTGAACTCAACTACTCAAAATAGAAGGAGGTAAAACCAAAAACTGAGAGGCCAAATCAGATGCCCAAAGCAGACTAACATTACTGGTGCCTTATTTATCAGAGGACACTTACACTCAGTCAGAATCCAGTAACCTTTACCTAATAAGTTTGATTATCTGATTTCCCAGTCTATAGTTGGTTGAAGAAGAAAATTATAAAAAATAATGACCATATCAGAAAGTTACACTGACATTAGCAAGGATTATCAGCCTGACAGTCAACGAAGAGATTATAAGAAAATTAGTTATATAAATAAATAGCACTACTGCATAAAGAGTAGAGGATTCTGGGGCATTTCATACACACAGCTCAGTGTCTTTAAGGCATTCCTGAATTGTGACTGAAGACAGAAATGACAACATCATTATGATGGTAGTTTAGCTGCTAAGTTATGTCCCATGGACTGCAACCTGCCAGGTTCCTCTGTCCATGGGATTCTCCAAGCAAGAATACTGGAGTGGGTTGCCATTTCCTTCTCCACAATACCATTACAAGCGGTTCTATAACCTCTTTAAGAAGTAACAATCAGCATACAGCACTTTATAAATATTCTCAACAAAAGTTAAAAAATTAAAACATTTAGAGTTTAATGATAATAAATCTTATTTCTCTGGAAAATGAATGTAGATTCTGTGGACAATGCTATACAAACATGATTTCTTCCTCCCCGTTTTTCTTTCCTGTTGCCTTATACCTCACCCTTCCCCCACCTTTCAAGGAGAAAGTTAAAACCTAAACTCTACAACTTGTCCCAAAGAAAGAATTCTTCTGAATGGAGATATCTCAAGATCCCTGATCTCTTGGCTTACTCTGGAAGCCTAATCAAGTAGTATGTTGCCATCACTGGATTTATTCATACACAGTCTCATTAATCCATGTCTTATCACATATATGGCATTCCCCTACTGACCAGTCATGGAGCAGTGGTTCTCAAACTTTGCTTACCATAAAACATCCAACTTTGCTTCAGAGGGTCTGGAGTGGGATGCCAAGTCTGTTATGAAGTAGGTGGTCAGGAAATGCAACCAGAGGAACAGTCATACAATCTCTCTTATCCAGTCATACACACACTCAATTATCAGTTGTTTTGTCCCCTCACACACAGATTTTCACCAGTACTTGGAGAAATGTGGTCTAGGACATAGTGTTCCAATAGTTAATTTCCATCTACCAAGTCTCTGAGGTACATGCTACATCGAGGTTTTCACCACTGAAATCTAATTCTCTACTCTTTTCCCCCTAACAATATAGAAGCACTTATTATTTGGGACTGGGTTTTTCTGCTACATTCTTATACTGGCCAGTAAATAAAGGGACTAAAACTTTGTTTTATCTGCTTGTTAAAACTATAGTTTTGTTTCTTTTTTCACTACTCTCAAGGTACTAGATTTGAAATAGACAAGAGCATAGGTGAGATAATTTTAAAGATTATATACATTACCTCATTATAAGGTGAAAAAATAAACTGGAAGATGATCAACAGTCCAATTAGAGTGGGCTGGCTGTCATTAAAACCAAATGCAACAAAAAGTTCCTTTCGACCAATTAATACAGCAAACAAGAAAAAACACAGGAAAGAATTCATCTAGAAAGAAGGATACAAAATTTCTAAGTTATTACTAAGGTATTTTCATTGTGGGATCAGTAGAACAAGACATCATGATGTGATTTTAAGAATGATGCTAGCGTGACCACAGAAAAAGTTACTTAGGTGGTTTTATGGTTTTGCTTTTATTCTAGAAGTAGAGAGGGCCTGAGTTGAGGATATATATATATACTAATTCATTATTAGTGAGCAAATAATGGTTTAGCTGGATGATTAGGGCCTTGGAACAAACTAGAGGATGGCTAACAAGGAGATTTGGAAAACAGTTATGTGGGAAAACTTCCAAAACTAGCCCAGAGTATGATAATACTTAGGTCTAATGTGAATCTTCACCAAAACTATTCCACAGCAGAGGCGGCTCTCTCAATGCTCAGGTGGAGAAGATACCTGCTCTGTGGATGTAAGCCAGCTTCTTTGCCCAGCCACTCTAGGACTTGGTCAATTGCTCATGAAAAGAGTGGCCATAGTGACAGGGATGGAGTCAATGCACTAATCAGCAACACAGACATTCCCCACTGGCTCTAGCTGAAGTGCCCAATCTATTAGAAGAGGCAATCAATTCCAACCCCGATGAGGCACCTCAGGGATCAGCCACTACCCTCACAGTAGGCTACTGGACCCCTTCTTTCATGAATGGACCAGTGATTTTCCTTATTAAACTGAGTACTTAAATAAACTTGGATTTGGACTTATTTAATGTCTTACTCACTGCCATGTATCCATACAACATAGCTTCCAGCCAAGGCACTCATTTTTATACCTACAGATGTAAGGCAACAAAGAAGTGCCTATAGGAGCAGGTACATAAGTCTTCCCATGCAATCCATCACCCAGAACCAGCTGACCTTTTAGAAAGCTACAAAGACCATTAAAGATGCAACTGAGACCATACATGTTCAGAACCAGTCAAAAAACAAGAGTGCTATTTCACTCAGAGCCTGAAAACTATGGTCATTCTGTTGGTTTAGCAGTATTAATACCCAGAAATGTTACAGAAAGTATTTTCTTCTTTATATTTACTACTTTTTGCAATTTCTTTTCAATGATTGTACAATGACTTTTTAAAAGAGAAAAAATGGTTTTTAAAAAGCATTTTAATGTCCAACTTATCTAGGCTCACTCCTTTTGAACTTCATAGCTCCTACAGCTGAGCAACTGATAACAACAATAAATATTTATGTAGTATTTACCACATTTCAGGTACTACTCCAAACTCTTTACATGTATTAACTCATTTAATTCTTTCAGTCTTACGAGGTATCATCACTCAACAAGGGAATGGAGGCAGAGAGAGGCTCAAGAACTTGTTTGAGGTCACAAAGGTAATAAGTCAGCAAGCTGTGATGTGAAGCCTGGCTACAGAGTTTCTCTTCACTTCTCTACTATCTGAACTCTCATGCCTGCTATACTTATTATTTGACTCTCCTGCCATAAAAAGAGAATTGTTGGGACTTCTCTAGTGGTCCAGTGGTCAAGACTCTGTGCTTCTACTGCAGGGGGCATGGATTCAATCCCTGGTTGGAGAAGCTGGTGGTGTGGCCAAGAGAAAAGGGGTAGAGAGAGGATTACTCCAGACTTACCTGGCTAATAATGATATTTTTGACCGTGTGTCCCAGCTTCCAGTGCCCCAGCTCATGGCCTAGTACAGCAAGCACCTCCTCATTTCTACATCCTTGCTTCTTACTCTGGATCAGAAAACAAATTGAAAATAAACCGTCAAGAAGCTTCAAAAAGTATATAGCTTTTAACCAAGTAAGAGCCCTTCTTAGATTCTAGCTTAAGGAAACAATCAAACTTTTGTGCAAAACTGTTCATTCACTGAACAGAACATTATTCCCCCAGCCACTCCACATTAGATACTGGGTTAAGCTCAAACATAGAATCATGAAGAAGACACACAAATTCTGATTACATGAGTCTAATTTAGGTTAGAAAACATATAAATCTTTATCAACAGGAAAAGAGTTAAATAAATCATGACAAAGTCATGTAACAGTCATATTATAAACCCACTAGAAATTTTGCTTTCAAAGATTATGTTATAACATGGGAAACTGCTCATGATAGTGTCAAACAACATTTATATTATACATCCATTAGAAATGTTTTGAAAGATTATGTTCTGACAAGGGGAAAATGGCTCATTAGGTAAAGAAAGCAGGAAACAAAACTAAAAATAAATAGTGTGATTCCAATTATGAAAAGAGGCAAATGTGTATGTAAGAATACACAAATAAAGAAAACAGACTGAAAGTATATCAAAATGTTAACAGTTTTTTCTGTATGGTAGAAATACAGTGATGTTTAACTATCTCAAATCATTCCTATTTTCCAAATGATCTACAAATAAGTACATGTCACTTGTGACCTCCAAAAACATCATGAATTGCCGTTTTAAAAACTGAGACCCTATAGAGTGAGGTAAGCCAGAAAGATAAAGAACATCACAGTATACTAACACATATATATGGAATTTAGAAAGATGGTAATGATAACCCTATATGCAAAACAGAAAAAGAGACACAGATGTACAGAACAGACTTTTGGACTCTGTGGGATAAGGCGAGGGTGGGATGTTTCGAGAGAACAGCATGTATATTATCTATAGTGAAACAGATCACCAGCCCAGGTGGGATGCATGAGACAAGTGCTCGGGCCTGGTGCACTGGGAAGACCCAGAGGAATCGGGTGCAGAGGGAGGTGGGAGGGGGATCAGGATGGGGAACACATGTAACTCCATGGCTGATTCATGTCAATGTATGACAAAACCCACTGCAATACTGTGAAGTAATTAGCCTCCAACTAATAAAAATAAATGAAAAAAAATTTTTTTTAATAAATAAATAAAAAAAACCTGAGACCTCCAAGTTAAAATGGCAGAAGGAACATTCACATCTAATTTTATTCCCTCCAAAAACTCCAGTAAAACTGCAATCAAGAGTTTTTTTTTTTAAAGACATAAACAGGATAGAGAAAAGGATAGGGAAAACAGGAGAGCTGGCAACAGTAACAAGATTTTGGAAGCAGGAAAGCAGACAGACAAATAAAAATGGACTAGGCAGGTCAAGAAGAATCATAAGCCAGCAGTGGAGAAAATATATAGAACCAGTCTGATTTACACTACAGTGTCTTCAAAGGACTCGAATACTAACAGTAACCAGGTATTTCTGAAATGGGAGGAACAGGAAGGAGGTTGTGGCAAATAAAAGAATTGGGTGAGAGCTGTTTGAGAAATGGTACAGATTCCTCTCCAACTCCACACTCAAGCAATAGGCAATTGCTTGTCCCTCATCCTGGCAGAAGCCTGAAAGCTCATTTTGGATAGGGCAAAGAAAAGGACACTTCACCTGGAAGTTCGGCATAGTTGAAGGCCTCAGTACACCAGCAACAGACCATGGATTTGCTTACCTAATGGTATTGTACACTGACTACCGAGCACTCCCTCTCCCAAGCTAGCCCTCTCCCCATACCTGGTTCCCAAAACACTCCCCTCCAGGCAAAAGACTGGAAGAGTACTCCCTGGGAACTCTGATCCCTCTTCCAGGAAAGACCAGGAGATACTAACGCAGGAATCCCCCAACTGCAAGCACCCCTAGGACACACCACAGTGAAGCTCAAAGTTGATAAGCCTTATCTACAGGCTCAGAGAATCAACCAGGTTTTTAGTCCCATTCTCTTACTAAAATGAAAGAAAGTGAAAGTTGCACAGTCGTGTCTGACTCTGCTATCCATGGACTGTAGCCTGCCTGGCTCCTCTGTCCATGAAATTCTCCAGGCAAGAGTATTGGAGTGGGTTGCCATTTCCTTCTCCAGGGAATCTTCCCCACCCAGGGACTGAACCCAGGTCTCCCGCACTGCAGGCAGATTCCTTCCCAACTGAGCCACTTGGGAAGCCCATTCTCTCACTAAGGAGCAGACAAACAACTGTATATGTTATAAGATATACAAGGTAAGGGTCAAGGTGGAAGACCAGATACAGAAAAAATGCAGTATGGAAGAACAAATTACCTAAGGAGAAAATTGAGAGAGACGCTGCTTTCATGGGAAAACTGAAGATACTACAAAGAATGGGCAATTCAGGACTCCCCTGGTGGTTCGGCGGTTAAGAATCCAACTGCCAATGCAGGGGACACAGGTTTGGTCCTGGGAAGACTCCACGCAGCTCAGGGCAGCCAAGTCTGTACACCACAACGACTGAGCCTGCGCTTCAAAGCTCGCGCTCTGCCGTAAGGGAAGCCACTGCGGTGAGAGGCCTGTGCGCCACAACCAGGAGGAGCCCTCGCTGGGCGCAACCAGAGAAAGCCTGTGTGCAGCAACAGGAGCAGCCAAAAAAAAAAATCCTAAAAATAAATTTAAAAAAAAAGAGGACATTCAGAGAAAAATAATTCTTAGAAATTTAAGCTTAATAGAATGATTGGAAGATGATGGTATCACCCAGAAAATAGAAGAAAGAGATAAACAAATGGAAAAGCAGGGAAGAAAAGGTAAGAAAGTTCAGTATAAGGAAGCCAACATTCAAATAACAGGAACTCTGAAAAGAAAGAATAGAAAAAATAGAGAGGAGAAAATCATCAACAAAACAATTTCAATAAGTCTCCTAGAACCAATGAACTTCAATTTCCAAATTAAAAGGGCCAAATACATACCCAGCACAACGGGTAAAAACAGACTCACAAGGTTATACACTGGAAACTAGTATAATATTGTATATCAACTATACTTCACTTTTAAAAAACAAAAGGCACACACCAAGGTATGTGAAATTTCAGAACACAGAGAAAGGATTCAACAATTTTCCAGAAGAATAAAATTAAGGTAACATATTAAGGATCAGGAATTTGAATGGTTTCAGACGCCTCACCAGCAATGTTGGAATCAAGATGGTGATGAAACAGTGCCTTCACAATCCTGAAAAAAAAGTATTTTCAATCTAGAAATCTAAACCCTAGTCTAAGTGACAGGAAAAACATGTGACAGAAAAATGAAGGCACTTTGATGCAAGAACTCAAAAACTTTACTATGCAACCTTTCTCAGGAAGGTGTTGGAGGATGTTCTTTACTAAAATGAAGGAGTAAATTAAGAACAAAAAGTCTGGAACACAGAACACAGGAGACCCAGTGAAGGAGAGAAGTGAAAGGGATCTCTAATGGTAAAGGACAACCACAGAACGACAACCGTACACCAGATAAAAGAGGAAAACCTATTCAGATTTGAACAATGTGACTCAAAAGACAAATCTGCTGAGGACTGCCATGATCGCATTCTTTCAGTCACCATAGCATCTTTTTTACACTGAAGAAATTTGTAGAAGATGTACACTGCTGACAGAAAACGGTAGATCAACATGAATTTCAACCTAAAGAAAAGGAAAAGAAATATCAAGAATGACCTGGTGGTCCTGCAGCTGAGACTCCGTGCTCCCAAAGCAGGGGGCCTGGGTTTGACTCCTGGTAAGGGAACTAGACCCCACATGCCACCCCACATGCTGCAACTAAGACCTGGCTCAGCCAAATATAGAAGAATAACCACAGGGGAAGTCTACTGTGAGAGCTGGAGAGCAGGACTTCAGAGAAACACCCCAAAGAAAGAGAACAGAAATCTCTCCCAGGGTGTAGGAGGGATGAGGGGGACTAAAACTAATAAGGTTAATGATGCAATTAACCTTGTAGGAAATTATATTGAGAGATAGCAAAAGTTGTGAGAAGAATTAGCAAAAAGAAAAAGGAACACTAAGCACTTTTTTTTAAAAAAAGCAATTATTAAGCAAGAGGGAAAAAAAGGTAACATATTCTCAGCAGTGAAAAGGTACAATATTGTTTAACAATAATGTTTTGATACTGGTTGAGAGACAGACATAGAGAACAGACTTATGGACAGGGGTGGGGGGTGGAAGGAAAGAGTGGCATGAATGGAGAGAGTAGCATGGAAACAGTACACTACCATATACAAAATAAGACAGCCAGTGGGAATGTGCTGTACAGCTTAGCGAACTCAAACTGGGGCTCTGTGACAACCTAGAGGGATAGGATGGGGTGGGAGGTGGGAGCGAGGTTCAAGAGAAAGGGGACATATGTATACCTATAGCTGATTTATGTTGATATAGGGCAGAAACCAACACAATATTGTAAAGCAATTATCCCTCAATTAAAACTAAATAAATTTTAAAAAACCCACAAGAACTATAACTGGACTATACTGGAAGAATTGGGAGAAGGTAGGAGCAGAGCACATGTTAGCCCAAGAACTAAATCCTCATCTACCATAACTAAAAGTCAAGATACTGTCAGTAGATAATACTATACATATATTGTATATATAAATGATATGCATAAATGTCAGAAGAAGCTAACAGAGCTGAAATCTGTAGGGAGAGGAGCCTGACGGGGTGAGAGGCATAGAGAAGGGAGGAACACGAAACTACTATATTTCATTATATGCTTTTTTGTACTCCTAACTTTTAAACAATATGTTTACATTACTTTAATAAAGTTAAATTTAATGTTAAAATTTATTGGTGTTCTACTTCCCTAATTTTATCATAGCTCCTCAAACCAACATTAAAAATACATATATGTAAATACATATATATGTATACACAAAAATATATATACACATGCATAAATATATTTTTTTCCTTCAACACACATGAAGAATAGGCCAGGAAAGATTTAAAAAATAACAATAAAAGTTGATAACATGTATTAAACACTGACCATGTACCAGGCCCTCTGTGCTATATACTGTATTATTTATACATCATAATCATGATATGAAATAAGTATACTTATTACCATTTTACAGATGAGAAAATCTAGGTACAGAGAGATTAGCTAATTTTCCTATGGCCACACAGCCAATAAATAGAAAACCTGGGATTTGAAGCCAAGTAGTCTGATGCCAGAGACCTGTGCTTTCAACTTTCACACAACTATAGATAGAAAAATAAATTATTCAACATTTATCAAATAAACAATTTTTAGTTAACAGATATGTAATCATTTGTATATTGTTATAGTACTGCTTTTAAAATAAACATAAATGGCAGGTGGTCATATGAATGATACAATATAATGTTTACAAAACCAAATAAAACTCTCATTGTTTATAAACTTTCCAGGTTCAATTTAAATAGTGCCAAGACACAATGAACAATTTCTTGTACACACACTCACATGTGCATACCCACATTCACTCACCAATACACACACACTCTGAAAAACATCTAAAAAATGCTTAATAAGGTAAAACAAATACCCTTTTAAACATACAGTTTAGTTCATTTTAAAGTAAGGAAAAGCTGAGGAGTTGAAATTAACATTCCTTGTATAAAACTATGAACAGCTATACTCTGAGTCAAAGAGTGAGCTAGGGGGGGAAATGCTGGCAAAATAACCCAATTTTGTCAAGCTCACCTAAAGTGGAGAAAAAGAAAAGTCTCTTATTGAAATTAAAAAACATGGGACTTCCCTAGTGGTCCAGTGGTTAAGACTCCACACTTCCACTGCAGGGGGCATGGATTTGATCCCTGGATGGGGAACTAAGATCCTGCATGCCCAATGGCATGCACAGCAAAAAAAAAAAGAAAGAAAAAAAATTCAAAAACATTATCTGCCTGGACAAGAAAATGCCAAGTTGGCTTGCTAGCACTCGAGGCAACTGATAGAAGCAAATGCATATGCTCTATTGAGGAATGTACCCTAAACCCAGACCCTTCAAGATTCCTGAAGATTAAGATTACTGAACTATTATGAATTTACAGTAAAAATTATCAAATACTGCAGAAAACAAGCCACAGTAAATAAGAGTTAGCAGAAACAATACAGAATTGCAGTAGTTCCTTAAGACTTCAGATAACGGAATCATCAGATACAGAATATGAAATAAACATGTTTTATACAAAGAAGGGTGGGCTTCCCAGGTAGCATTAGTAGTAAAGAACCTGCCTGCTAATGCATGAGATATAAGAGATGAGGGTTCAATCCCTAGGTCAGGAAGATCCCCTGGAGAAGGGAATGACTACTCACTCCAGTATTCTTGCCTGGAGAATTCCATGGACAGAGAAGCCTGGCAGGCTACAGCCCACGGGGTCGCAAAGAGTTGGACATGACTGAAGCGACTTAGCACAGCACACATACAAACAAAGGAACTAAAAACATGAGGAAGGAAAAAAAGGCTACCAGAAATGACTGATTTGAAAAAGAACCAAACAGAACTTTAAAACACAATGGACTGGTCAAAAAACAGACTAAACATAGCTAAATTCTATGAACTGGAATGTGGAGCTCGAAGAAACAAATTTAAAAGTGTCAGTACATGTGGGAGACAGAATGAGATGGTACAACATTCATCTAATTGGAATTCCAGAAAGATAAACTGGGGAGAATGGGAAAGAAGCAATACTCAAAGATATAATGGAAAAAAATTTTTAAACTTCAGGAAAAGACATGAGTCCTTATAGTGGCCAAAATATATCCCAAGCAGGACTGGGATAAAGTTCATACTTGCACAACACAAAAATCAAAGAGAAATCTTAAGAATAACCAGAAAGAACTAAAAAATAAATAAGTAAAACACAACTAAGCTTAGAGCAGACTTTTTCAACAGGAACAAAGGAAACCAGGACAAAATAGAATAGTATCTTTAAAGTGCTAGGATGAATAGTTGTTAATCTTGAATTGACATAAAGAATGAGAGCAAAATAAAAACAAAACCAGAAATTTCCAAAGAAATTTCTAAAGCATATACTTCTGGAAGAACCAAAGTAATTTCTAAAAGGAAGGTGTGAGGGACTTCCCTAGTGATCCAGTGGTTAAGACTCCATGTTTCCACTGCAGGGGACTTGGGTTTGATCCTCAGTTGGGGAGCTATGATCACACATGCTGCATGCAGCCAAAAAAAAAAAAAGAAAAGAAAAGAAAAATAAATAAGATAAAGCTAAAATATAACATGAAAGGGGTAATTAAATCAAACTGTCTATATAAGGTTCCTGGATTGTTTAGGAAGCAGTGAAGATACTGTATATTTTAGGATTTTAGGCTTTGTGGGCATGATTTATTTTTAACAGCAACCATAAAAGAATAGTCACATATGAACCTTCAAACCTAAATGAAAACTCATTATAATTTTTTAAAAACCTTCCATCAGTTCTAAAAATAGAACAGAAGGAGGTGTGTGTATGTTTAGGGTGGAGGTGGGGTGGGGGGATATAAAAAGGATAAAGGGGAAAAAAAGGCCATAAAATAATATGGCAGAAATAATTCCAAATATATCAGTAATCACAATATATATGAACAAACAAAGCTCATCAAAAAAAAAGATAGTGTCAGTCTGGATTTAAAAGCAATCATAAGAACAAAGTATATCTATGTATGAGACAAAGATACATAGTAAGGTTAAAAGTAAAAGGATGAAAGTGATATGGTGATATCCATATCACCATATTATGGTGCAGCCATAAAGTGATATGGCTGCACATTAAGAACATACTTTAAAAAACACTAAATTGTACACTTTAAAATGGTTACAATGGTAAATTCTATCTCAATACTATTGTTAAAAAGTTAAAGGATGACATCCAGCAAATATTAACCGATAGGCATCTGGTATCACTGTATTAACACCAGACAAAATCAACTTAAAGGCAAAAAGGATTATTAAAGAAAGTCACAAAAGAATGAAAAAAGATTCAATTTACCAGGAGGACACATAATCCTAAATTTGTATGTTCCTAATACTAACGCCTCAGGATATATTCATTCAAAATTATCAGATATTCAAAGAAAATCTGACAAATGTATCATAATAGAGAATGTTAATACATCATTATCAATTAAGACATCAAACAAATAAAATGTCAACAAAGATATAAAGATTTAAACAAAATAATAAAAAAGCTTAAAAAAAAGCTTCATCTATGGGAGACATATCATCAGTTCTGCAGCAAACGAGAGAATATATATCCTAGAAAGTGAAGGCTAGTGGTTTTGAAATAAACTCCAGCTACTTAAAAGAGTGAAGTACAAATAGATGAACATGGAACTGATTTTGTTTTATACACCTTAGAAAAACACAACCTAATGGGAACACAGGCAGCAAAATACTGGAATCCAGATATTCTACCAGTTTTCCATTCCTTCACCAATTCCTAATTTTTAAGGAAAATGACCACTTAAAAACGAGGCTGGGTAGATGCATGAAAAAGAGGGATAGATTAAAAGTGACTGGCAAGACAGCTTTTACATTCACTATCTCTTTTCCTTTTAAACATGAGAATCTAGGTCAGAATATACTTGGTAGAGAAAGTAAAGAATGAGCTAACTAGCCTAGCTTCTTAAATGGCTCAGAGACACGTGTACCTGTACCTTCAGGCAATGGCCATCAACAGGGGAGAACAAAGCACTAATTAACAGACATCTATTCTAAGGGGGAAATTAAGAGATGCAACTGAAGATTTCCATACAAAAATATTCATTATAAAAATATTTTTAACAGCAAAAAACTGGAAACCCATATACCCAATAAGAGGAAAAATAGTTTTTAATAAAAAAAACAGAAATACATATAGCAAGATGTTTATGGCTAGTTGGATTATTCATGTTTTCTAATTTATCTATTACTTTAGTAATTGGCAAAATAGCTGCTATGTTTAATAATAATGATTAACAGTTTCCATTCATTAAATGACCTATGTACCAGATACTGTATTATTTGATATTTTACAGTTAATCTCCACTACTACAAGGCAGCTATCATCAGCCTCATTGGTTCTTAATCTGAACTATGAATTAATTCTTTTATAAAACAAGCAGGTCTCTATTAGAAAACATAGGTTCTTGTATCTTGGTTTGATGTCTGCCTTTAGGAAGCTATTCAGAACTCCACGGAGTCATGTTCAAAGCTATGGAATGACAAGAGCTTAAATAAGGGTCATTTTTTGCAAAAATGAAACCTGTTTATTTGTGGTAGATTTCTTAGATAAAATTGGATTTTCTTTTCCCATGTTAATTTCATACATAAGGGAAAAAAAAGTATCTTTCTCTTTTCTATATCACTTTCCTTTTCATAAAATAAAATTCACATGTTGATTCATTTGATCGTCACAACAGCAAGCTGGGCAAGATGGGAAGTATTATCTTCATTTTAGAGATGATGGACGCCAGGAAGTTAAAATATCTTAAGATTATCATGCTGATAAGCAGTAGGTAAAACCCAAACTCACACCTCTGGATCTTGTCCTCTTTCTATTATACTTATCACCTGGGAAGACATTCACATGACCCTAGCTCTTGCTGGGGAAATACTTGTTTTCTTCTATAAAAGGACAGTTTTTATATATTTAAAATTTTCCTTTCACTTAAAATGCTTTTGAGACAGGTTGTTCAAACTACTGAATTTGTCTTCTGAAGGATAAACTGCAGGGAGAAAGGTTCCTAGACATCTTTTAAAATGTGAATAGCCAGTATGGAGATACTCATCGAAATGTTAATAATAGTTATCTCTAAGAAGAGGGATTTAGTTTTTTTCTTTAAACACCTGCTCAAATTGAAACACTTCATCTTCTCTACACTATCCAGACTTAAAACCATTTCTGCATTCCCCACTGTGTTGTATCAATACGTAGTAGGTATACAGTAGCAAGTGCTGAATAAACCACCATGTCCTAAACTTCTGCCACACTTGTGTATTTGCTGTGTAATTACTTAATATCTTTTAAAAAGTAAATTCACTTTTTAAAACTTAGCCTTATCCCAAATGACAACTTTCATGAAATCATGATACACTAGTTTGATCTTTTTCCTAATATACATTAATACACATATAGCCACTCAAATTTCAAATATTGATATCCTACCAAAATCACCTCACCTGTATACATGCATTGAAAAGCAATACATGAGATTTGGGTCAATCTTTGACTTTCTCCTTCAGTCTCCATAATAGCAATCACCCTAAGTTCGTCTTTTATTATGACTCCTCACTTATTCTGACCTCTCACTCTGGTGTAGGCCCTTATTTCATGCCTATCTGGGTTATCTTGATGCAGTAAGTCCCTAGCAGTCCCCTTTGCCTCTAATCTTTGCTCTATCACATATGTTGCCATCAAATCTTAAACTTCCTAAAAACAAGCTTTTCCCCAAGGGATCTTCCTGACCCAGGAATTGAACCTGGGTCTCCTGCATTGCAGGCAGATTCTTTACCATCTGAAACACCAGAGAAGCCCCTTGGCCTTTACCCAAATCAATCGAAACTTTCCAGGTCACTGAAAACAACCACTAGAGGAAGTACTTTACAAACTGGTCCTGGCCTACCTTTCTATCCCCTTCTACAAGAATCCATTTATTCATTAGTCTTAGAGTAGCCACTGTGCAGTTGTTTTTATAGCTTTACTCATTACATATCTTCATCCTGAAAATCTCCAGCCCCAAATCAAAATTCTGCCTAGTTCAAATATCCTCTCTTTTAAGAAATCTGTCTGACCATTAGAATCTGCACTCATTTCTGAATTTCTAAAAGTCACACTATTTCAGCCACTTATTTACTACCCCCTGCCTTAAACTATGAGCCAAATCTAGTCTCCTCTACTACAGGTTCTCTAGGGTAGGACTATGTAATTTATATATAGATGCTAAAACATTTGCATCTGGACTTCCTTGTGGTACAGTGGATAAAAATCCGCCTGCCAAAGCAGGGGACACCGGTTCAATCCCTGGTCTGGGAAGATTCCACATACTTAGGCGCAATTAAGCCTGTATGCCATAACTACTGAATCCACGTGCCACAACTACTGAAGCCTGTGCTCCACAACGAGAGAAGCAATGAGAAAGCTGCACACCACAACAAAGAGTAGCCTCCACTCACCACAACTAGAGAAAGCCTGCATGCAGCAATGAAGACCCAGCACAACCGCAAATAAAATGATTTTTTTTAATTTTAAAAAATAAAATTTTTGCAGGTATCAATGAAATAAAGCAGTCTCTTCAAGAATGCAGCAATGAAGACCCAGCACAACCGCAAATAAAATGATTTTTTTTAATTTTAAAAAATAAAATTTTTGCAGGTATCAATGAAATAAAGCAGTCTCTTCAAGAATGCAGCAATGAAGACCCAGCACAACCGCAAATAAAATGATTTTTTTTAATTTTAAAAAATAAAATTTTTGCAGGTATCAATGAAATAAAGCAGTCTCTTCAAACAAAATAACTCAAACTCCATTCAACACAGTTCAAAAGACTAACCTTTTCTAAGATCTAAACCAAAGAATACTGTTCTCATAGATACTGTGTTATGCATGTAAGTCACTTCAGTCATGTCCGACTCTTTGTGATCCCATGGACTGTAGCCCACCAGGCTCCTCTACCCATGGGATTCTCCAGGCAAGAATACTGGAGTGGGTTGTCATTTCTTCCTCCAGAGCCTCATAGATACTAAAGGTCAGTAATTTCATTAGATCGCTTGAAACCAGCAGACCACTATCTAAGATCCAGGTCTGACTATAGTCATCTACCCTGTATGTAGATACCACTTCAGCAGGTTGACTTGCTGAACATGCATGATTCCCCAGTGTTCTTACCTGGTTACTCTTTCTGGGCTTCAGTTTTCCTATCTATAAGATGACCTTAAGAGCTCTTCCTAGCTTAAAACCCTATGATCATTGGTCAGATCAAAATGACTTTTATCCCAGTAGCCTGATAAAATAAACCTACTTAAAAAAAAAAATACAATCCAAAGAGTTAACCCTCATCCAATGCTATTTAACCCCTTCACATTTTGTGATATTTATAACAGTCTAGATATTTATAACAGTCCAGGCACTCTATTAGACCGTCTCTTTAAAATCAAAACAGATGTTCAATGATAATAGTTTTTTCCACTGGTACTCAGAGTACACAGGTTTTTCACATATATTATTTCATTAAGTCTCCACAACCCTAAAAGGTAGGCATCTTTATCTCAGTGTTTTTCAATTAGCAGTGATCTTGCCTCTTCTCTCCTAACCCTGGGGACATCTGGGAATATCTAGTGACATTTTCCATGGTCACAATTGCTGGGAAGGAGGGACTGATATTGGCACCTGGTAGGGAGAGGCCAAGGATGCTGCTAAACATCTCATGAGGCACAAGACAGCCTCCCACAGTGAAAAACTATTTGGTCCAAGATGTCAATTGTTTCAAGATAAGAGACCCTGCTGGCATTGTCTATCAGTTAAGAAATCAAAGATTTAGTCAGCTAAACTTATTTGCACAGTTACACAGACCTCAAATCATCTCTGAATGCCATCAAAGCTAATGGCACATGCCATCACATATGCAACTACTAGAGACTGTTTCTGATTAAACATGTATTGTTTTCTTATCACTGTCTCCCCTTCCCCATTTAGTCTTGGTATACTTTAGATTTTGCTAATTACCATCAGTTGACCTCATCTAGGAGAAGATTCAGAAGAAGCTTTCTCAGACTATAAGGTCAGATTAAAGAAATGTCTTCTCTTAGGCTCTCACTGCATTTCTTATGCTCTCACAAGTATATATAGCTTCGCTGCAGCAACTACCATATGGAGCTGCGCTTGTATGATTTTCTCCCCTTTAGAGTATAAGCTCCTTGACAGTAAGGTTTCCCTCTTTGTTTCTGAATTCCAAAGAAAGTATCTCAGCAGAGTTTACAATTCATAAATGTTTGTTAAGCAAACAAAAGAAAACTGACCAAGTTACACAGTATACTCCAAAATGTACAGCTACTAAATGACAACCAGGATTCAGATTTGAGTCTCCATCACCAAAGACTATAATTACTACATCTCAATGAAGTTAAAAATGAGATGATTATTATCACCTCTTTGTCTTGTCTGTGGGAATTCTTCAATCATAAACATATCAGGAATTATATATAAAGTCCCTGTTTTTAAAAAGTTTATAATCATACAAATTTTCCTATCTTATACTTGTGCACATTCTGTGAAAACTTGAAAGATGGTTAACGGGTAACAACAGTGATATTCTTTCCCAAATACCACAATTATAAAGGGGCAGTTATATTTTTATTTGATAGTCTCCCTGAGTTCAACACTCACTACATAGAAATTAATATTATTTTGAGTTGTCATAGAAATCGTTTATAAAAACTAAGCCAGGGTCTCTTAGGAAAAGAAGAACTCACTTTAACTTTAGCTTTTATTTCTTCACTGTCCCCTTCTCCATCATTGCGGGGTTCCATGCCAGACTCCTCCTGGATGTCTTTGTTTAGTACAGAATACTCTTCTAGTAGAGTGTCAAACAAAACTATTCGCTTGTTCTTGAAGAAGCCATAAAAATAAGCATTGCTGTGGGAAGAGCGTTTAGATCCTAAGGAAAAGACAGTTCAAAGCATGGAAAATAATTAAAAAGTCTGGGGTCTTTTGGAGAGATGCCTAGAAACTGAATTACTAGAAAGGACGTTAACATTTTCAAATTGTTTAATACCTGAAGAATATTATATCAACATATATCACCACCAGCAATGGAGAGTGTCTGTTTCTCTTCAGTCTTAACAACAAATATTTATGCTCATTGCAGCTTTCTAACAATAAATAAATAAATAAAGCCTAAATATCCAATGGTCATGGAATGATTCAATTATGATAAAGCTATGAGTTGGAATTTTAAGCAGCCAGAAAAAAACTATACTATTGAAATATTTTAACAAGATAGGAAAAGCTCACCAACATACTGAAAAGGATATAAAACCTCATGTATACAAAGTTCCATTACTGTTGTGAAAAAATGTACATGTAAATAGAAAAGCCTAACAGAAGCTTATTAAGAAATATATTAAAATACTGAAGTGTTTATTACTGGCTTATAGAAACATGGATTTTTGCTCCCTCCTTTATACTTTCTTCTCTTCCAAAGCTTTTAAAGTAAGTATACTTATTTAATCAGAAAAAATTAAAACTATATTAAAATCAACTGGAAAAAAAAAAAGCCCTAAATTTTTAGCAGTGGCTAACAACAGCTAAACTATGGTTGATATTTATTTTCTTCTTTATATTTTTCTTTATTTTCATTATATTTTATGTTCTGCCATGTGCAGTGAATTAATTGGTTAATGATAAACTTTAAGTTCAAATCTTGACTCTGCCATGTATTATTCATATAAATGCAAGAAATTTTCTTAATTTCTTTAAGCTTTATTTTCCTGTTTATGATATGAGGCTAGCACTTTTTGGTTTGATTGCCTGGAAGTTAAGAGTCAAACATGTGGTCCAATTTTATCAGTGATATAGGATCTTAGCATCTGCAAAGTTGTGTATCTGCAAAGTTGTGTATCTGTATCTTGTATTTCTATCTCATTCCTATTTTTTCAAATTTTTTAATTAATTTAAAAATATTTCTTAGAAGTTACCTGAAATTATCTATGGAAGTAGGCAGATAAGCAAAACGAAATTAATGTCTTAGTATCTCCCACTGGCCCAGGGATCTCAAAGTATGGCCCAAAGAATGCCTACACCAAAATCACCTACAGGTACTTGTTAGATGTAAACAGAAGAAATATCCAATAAGTCAAAATGTCTGGGAACAGGGCCAAGGAACCTTTTAACAGATTTTCCAGGGAATTGTTATACTCACTAAAGTTTAAGACAATAAGCTCTTGTATCACTGTGCCTTGCATGTAGCATTTATTCAATAATGCTTGTTTACTGAATAGATTTATCGAACCATTTGAGGTATGAAGTAATGTATCTGAGAATTCTGAACACAAAAATGTCCTATGTGACTATACGGCACTGCCGGCTGTCTCTTCATCTTTTTTTTATGATGTCTTATCTTAATCAACCTCTCAGCAGCATCTGACACAATTGACCATTCCCTCCTTGAAACACTTTTTTCTCTTATCCCAGAAGAAACACCATCTTCTCCTCATTTTCTTCCTACCTCAGTGGTCTCTCCTCCTCAGCCTCCTTTGCCCACTCTTCCCCCTCTGCTGACCCTGACCTGAGCCCCCTTCTCTTCTCTGAACGCCCTCATCCATGGAAGTATCTACACACCAGATACTTTCCAGACCACTATATCCAGCCCTGGCCTCTCCCTAGAACTCTGGAGTCACCCAGAGTTGACATGCTTACATCTCCACAAGAATGTCTATAGTACATCTTTCCTGTTTATATTCTCACATGTCATTTTTTCCCTGACCAGTATTCGAATCCCCTTGCAGAGTTAAGGGAATTTAGCATCATGCAAGACTTGTGAGAGACTGCTTCTCATTTAAGAAATCCAAAAAAGCTAGATATCTGCTTCCCCAGCACTCCTGACAGCTAGCCCAGTGCCCTGGCCCAGTCCATCAGATGCACCCACTGGGGACTCTGAATAGTAGCTAATTACACGAGGAAGCAGGGCAGTGAGAAATTAATTCTGCAGGTACTAGTGGGAGGGATGTTAGAGATGTAAATGCTAAACTCCAACATCAGTGTCCTCACCAGACTGGTTCTTCAGGGTGATTCTGAGTTCCTAGTCTCCCAGTGAAGAGCCCATTTCCCAAGTTTGGCAAATTTAACTTTCCTGTGACCTTGTGAGTTATCAAATATTGTTTCAAAAGGAATTTTTCATGTTAAATTAGCCATAGTTGGTTTCTATGGCTGACTTGCTTGTAGAACTCCAGTATGATATTCAATAGGTATCTCAAATTATAACACACCTAACAGAACTCCAACTCACACACTTGTTCTTCTCCCAGTTTTCTCCCATCTCAGTAGCCTACCATTTATCTAACTGCTTAGGCCAAAAATCTAAGTCATTATCTTTAAGGTCTCTAGCTCCCTTATTCTTTTACATGTCATCTATTATCAAATTCCATCAACCCTACCTCTAAAACACATCCTTGATACACCCACTTCTCTCCATCAATTACTACTGTTGTTGTGGTTCAGTCGCTAAATTGTGTCCAATTCTTTGCAACCCCATGGACTGTAGCCCACCAGGCTCCTCTGTCCATGGGATTTCCGAGGCAAGTATACTGGAGTGGGCTGCTGCTTCTTCCTCCAGGGAATCTTCTGATCCAGGGATGGAGCCCAGGTCTCCCAGGCTGGAAGGTGGATTCTCTACCCCTGAGCCCTCAGGACAGACTGCTCTGGCCTAATTAACCTCCTCTCCGGAACGGCACCAGCCTCTTAACTGCTCACCCTGCTTCTCCTCTCACCTCCCTACCACCTTCTCTATATGGCAACCTGAGATAGGTCACAAAGTAAAAACCCAGGCCATGGCACTTTCCTGCCTAAAACCTTCCACAGCTTATCTGTGGACTGAAAATTCAAGATTCTCACCCTGATTTATAAAGGCCTGTATGGTCTGACTCTAGCCTATGTCTCAGATTTTATGTCAAAACACTTTCCTGCCATGTGGCAGCCACACTGGACTTTTTTCTGTTTCTTAAAGATACCAAGCTCTGGATAGTCTCCCCATGGATGGCTCCTTCCTTCAGATCTCAGTTTAAATTCATTTGCTCGGAGAAGTCTTGTCTAATGACCTAATCTAAAGTATCTACACAGCCATTCTTCGTCACTTCATACCAGTTTAATTCTCTGTGCAGTGCTTGCTCCCTGATATTTTCTGATCAAGAATATTAGTTTTTCACTTGGTTTTTCCTTTCAGTTTACAAATCCATAATATGTGTTGCTGTTAGTGACAACATTCATTCACTCAAAATATTTTTGAGGATTGTCACCATTATTAACAAAAATATGCATTACAGATGAGTAACTTCTGCTTAGCAGAGGTAAGTTCCCCAAAGTCAAAAAGGGACTGTGTGATAGAACTAGAATTTAAATCCAAGCCTATTGGCTCTACAACCTGACCTCTGAAATGCTATCCCCACCTACTCAAATCTTGATTTTCCCCACAAAGTCCCATATAACCGTCCATAAAGTCTTCTCTATTTCAGCTAACATCATATAGTACTGACAGTATATTTCACATATCTTCTTAATTACCTGTATTGTCATAGAATTAGCATTCACATTTTCTGATTATAACTTAAGTGATCAGCAACTTAGGTTGCTCCCTCAGTAAAAGTGCCTCAGAGATTGTTCTACTACACTCATCATTGTGCTACTGGTTTAATATTAATTAAAAGAATAATAATCTCAGAGGCTAAAGAAGTAGTATGCACTGGCTTATTTTTCTACCATTTCCCCAAAGACATGTTCCAATTGTGCCTTCAGTTGGCCACCAAATGTCTAAGATTTCTTTACTCTTCTGGTTACTGATAACTCAGCTTTCCTTGATGAAAGACTCCTTGAGACTTTAGTAGTCTTACACAAGCTAACATAGATAGCTTAACTCTCAAAAGTAATCATCAGAAAAGCAGAATATAACTAATATAAAGTATTCAGTGGTACCAGCCTTGGGTAATTTGCAGGTGAAATCAGAGTCTAGCAGAACACTGGAAGTCTTCTTGGGGGAGATAAAGCCAATAACACTGGTTTTGTTTCCAAGCCCCCAAACCAGTGCCAAACGGAATCTGACAAAGCAAGAGTCCAATTCAATTACCTAAAGAAGCCAGGTAGGTAACAGAAGTGAATAAATCAGTCTAGTATCATGACATAACAAGGACCGAAAAAGGCCTTGGCCCAGAATTAACAATACTGTAAAGCCAAACAAATGAAGCTAGAGGTAAGAGCAGGAGTTGGCATCAGGCCACCAGTTTCTATCCCTGGACTAAGTTATCAATTCTTATAAATCTTCAAGAGCCAAGACGGAAAATCCTACTCTTTAAAGGACAAAAACACCCACCCACCCCTCAAAACCAACTGATGTGCTCTTTTATTAAAGTTTTAAGAATAAAATACTCAACTAAAACAAATTACTCAAATAAAACCTTCTTACCCCAGGGAGCCTTACCTTCAACAACATACACCTTAGTCAAAGGGAAGTCAATACTCTTCGCCATGACTTCGATTTCTTGTTTCAGCTTTCCCTCAGGAAGAGGGGTGAATTTGTCAAATAAAGGGGCAATGTAATCAGCATAGATGGTGACAAGCACCTGAAAAGCAAATGTTAGATCGACCTGATTATGTCCTTAAAGAGAAACAACTCATTATACAAATTCAATACAAAAACAATTATGTAATTCCAAGCCCTGAAAGCAGGGACCTTATCTTATTTGTTCTGGTATTCCCAGCCCCAAATAGTATCGGACAGTAAGCACTTAATATGTGTTTGATGAAATAAATCAAAATGAGTAGTCCCTAGATGATAATAATTAAGAAGACAAATGGTCTGCTCAAAACTATCTTGGGTATTTCTGACACTTCATAAGCCCATCATAACTTGGAATTCTTTCAGGGTAATCATAATAGACTTGAAGTGTTCGCTAAAAAAAGAACTACTAGAGCTTAATTTGCCTGCTAACACTAATGACCTGCAGTTCACAAGTGTACACACTGGCTGAAACAGCACTTCTTTAAGCATTTTGGGAGCATTTCTTGTGCTCTCTCTCCTCTCACTTCAATTAGCCATACAACATATATTTGTAAGTCCAACTAACACCCGTTTTGCAGTTATAATCCACTAGCTGAGAATGAAGCAATGAGCACCATAGTAACCTCATCATGAGTGCAGCTGATAGGTGGCATTTTCTAGGGGCTGTTAATAGACCACTTTGATTCTGTTGTACGTAGTGTTTGTACCATGAAGCAGTTTAGAATTTGGGAAAGAGAAGAGGAAAAGAAGACGTGAGGCAGGGATCACGAGGGAGAGGAGAGGAAGAAGGGGAGGGAGGAGGATGAGAAGGAAGAAAAGGGAGCTGCAGGGGAGAGAAGGGAGGAGACAGGGAGAAGGGACGGGCACAGGGGACGGGGAAGAAGAGGTAGTGGGAAAGGGAAGGAGGAGGAAGGGAAAGGGGGGGAAGGAGGACAGAAGAAAGCAAATACAGTTATGCTTTCTTCTTCTCATCCCATTTATATCTGTTCTCTCTTCAAAATATCGACGGTTTTTAGACACTGGAGCTCAGTCAAGGGTCATCAAAATTGTCAGTCATCACTCTGGTGGAAACTCACAAATGCACAGCCCCAAACTGCCTGACAACTGGATAATTAAAAGTAACTAACAACTAGCTTCTAGAATCTGTAAGAGTCAGTATAAGGAGAAGAAAATCTATGGTCAGAGTCAGCTCTCCTATTTCTATAGCTAAAAGCAGAAAACAAAAGGGGAATTTATATGAGCACCTATTTATATTTCTTCTGCTTCTTAAGAACCGTATAGATGCTAAGTCACAGTTATCTCACCAAGGTACACTTTGTAAAAGAAAATCAAAACAAAGATTTCACTCACCAGAGATACAACTAGCGTGAACAGCCAGGCATAAATAAAAAAATAGTCTCCCCCAATTTTAATAATGTAAAGTAGAAGTGAAGATACAGGTAATAAAATGCACTGAGTCACAACAAATTTCTTGATCGCATCTTTCATGAAGAACCCCAAAGTCTGAAAAAATAAAAAGTCATCATAAGAAACTAAGAAACTGCTTTTAAAATAATGAGTGAATAGCAAAGGATATATCATTAAAGCGATTTTAAAAATGAAAAGGCAGTCATATAAAGACTATATAATAACAGGTAGCCTAAGACAGTAAGTCAATGCCTTGCATTTTACAGTTTAAAATAAACTTATTTAAACGTTATTAGCTGAAAAACACTAGACGTTAGTAGTAAAAGAATTTATGGCAAGACCTTAAACTATGATCTTTACCATATCTGCAGTTCCTTTTTTCTAGATTAATTCATGCTCTAAAATAGCAAATTGTTGTTGTTGTTAGTCACTCAGTCGTGTCCGACTCTTTGTGACCCCATGGACTATAGCCTGGCAGGTTTCTCTGTCCATGGGATTCTCCAGGTAAGAATACTGGAGTGGGTTGCCATTTCCTTCTCCAAAATAGCAAATTATATTTTAATTACTACTAGCAGAGGACAAAAGCACAAAAGATCTTCACACTGAAAAGACAACATTTGCATTCTCTATTTTACCTGTTGATTAAAACCATGTTTTTCTTCTATCACGAAAGTATTATAAAGACTCCATGGCAAACCAGTCAATGCACTGAAAAGTGTAGCCAACAGCAGAAACACCAAGGACTGACTGATCTAAACACAAGAGAAAAAAAGGCAGTTTTTAAATATTAATTCATTCTTCAAACAAATTACTAGGGAACAAATCAATGAGTATACACTAAGTACTTACTATAACTCAAGCAATGTGCTTGATTCTATGGGTGACACAAGGTCTAAAACATCACCTCCACCCTCAGGGCTTATTTGTAAGATAGGGAGGCAATAAAATACCTCTTTAATTACACGAGCACCATATGAAAGTTAACTTGAAGTCATACAGACAAAATGATTAAAAGAACTTAAAAATGAGAGAAGCCACATACACTAATGAATTCAAGAGGTTTACAAAGCTGATGAGACTTGGAGTGCTACTCTGAAGAAAGAGATAAATTAGTGGAACAGAAAAGACAAAGAGGAATTCCACACAATTTGAAAAAGCAAGGAGAAAGAAAAGAGCGTCCTGAAAGTGAAAGATGACAAGATGATGTGCCTGGTTGGGACCAGGCAGAGAAACATAATGGAGCATCAGAAAAGCTGGGCCAGGGCAGGTGGGGCAGAGTGTGCTGAAACTTTCACAGAGCCCAAATCCAAGAGACAATTGTTCTCAAGGATTCCTTTCATTGCCTTTACAACAGATCCTTAGGAAAGCAAAAGCTGAGAACTGCCTCATTTTTCTTCACAAACACTTTCCTATGATAGTGGAGGACAATGGCTAATTAGCATAAAGGGACTTGTAGGGAGGGGGAAAGGGCAATGAAGCAAACAGAACCCTCTCCTTCCCTCCCACCACATTATCACTCTCCCTCTTACTCCGCAGCGGACAACTGAATTCTTTCTTTTTTAAAAAAAAATCAATTAATTTTTTGCTGTGCTGGGTCTTCACTGATGTATGGGTTTTTCTCTAGTTGCTGTGAGCACAGGCTACTCTCCAGTTGCGGTGTGTAGGCTTCTCGATGCAGTGGCTTCTCCTGTGGAGCACAGGCTATAGGGCTTGCAGGCTTCAGCAGCTGCGGCCAGTAGATCAGCAGTTGCAGCTCACTGGCTCTAGAGTACAGGCTCAATAGTTGCAGCACACGGGCTTAGTTACCCCAAGGCATGTGGGATCTTCCTGGACTAGGATCAAACCTGTGTCTCCTGCATTGGCAGGCAGATTCTTATCCAATGTGCCACCAGGGAAGCCCCTAAAACTGAATTCTTTTAAATGGGAGCATACCACCAAAGCATATTTGATTTGGTAGTGAAGATGCAGCCACTATGTTTCTAAGCACAGAAAAAGGGAGAAGGGAATGGGAAGAAAGGAAATTTGGCTACAACAGGCAGGTGATTTATTTCAGCATTTGTCCCCAAATGGAATATGAGATACTTTTTAAAAAAACAGACAAAAACAGATTCCAGGACCTTCTTCAAAATTACCGAGTCAGAATCCCATCTTCAAAAAATATAACCATATTAAATAATAGAGCATAATGTAATCTTGGTATAGGGTATGCTTGCTGCAACTTCTGAAGCCCACAAGCTCCAGAGCCCATGTGCCACAACTAGAGAGTCTGGGTGCTGCAACAAAGATCCCACGTGTGATGTAGTCAAATAATTAATTAATTAATAAGTCTAATTCCCTAATCACTGAGCTTATTTCCCCCTTAGACACTAAGATTCCAAGGGTGTTTTAAATTATTTTGCCTTAAACACTAAAACAGCCGGCACCATCCCCTGCCTGTTATCAATCCCTCCCCTTCCAATCCATCCTACATACGCACCAGATGAATCTAAAATGCCACTTCTCTACTTGGAAAACTCGTAATGGCTCTAAAAGACTGCAAACTCATTACGCTTTTAACGATTTTCATAATCCAATCCCGAAATGCTACTTTTCACTACTCTTTTCTAAGACCCTTCTACTTCTAACAGATAACTGTAAGCTACTATTTAAGGAAGATGATTGAGTTAAGGAAGATATTAATACTCTAGTGAAAAACGGAGGTGTGACAGTCACATTGGGAAAACTGGAGAATACACAAATGCCCAGGACCTTTTCTCAGAAGAACCCTAATTCTAACTCAGAAAGGAGAAAATATCTTAGAAACAAGATCTACTGGGCAGTGAGGGGAAAGGGTTTTGACTTATAGCCTCTCAAAGGCAAAAAGATCTGGGCTATAGCCCCATAAGTGAATAACTTAAGGTTCCAGACAGAGTATTATAAAGTCCTGTGCTGTGAGGGTGGAGTGATCCAGGCCAAAATGGCCTGATGGCACACTTCACCTCTTGTCTGAGATGAACCTACTCATTCCAGCTCATATTCACAATATGGCAACAGAACTCTGGAGCATTCTGAGTCTTTAAGTTGAGCACTTGCTGGAAAAGGCTGGGCCAAATCTCACCGTCAAAAAGTAAGGACACTAATTGTGAGACCACTTGTTGGTATTCTGGAAAGCAGAAAAGTGAGTGCAAGTCACTCAGTCGTGTCTGACTCTTTGCAACCCCCTGGACTATCCAGTCCATGGAATTCTCTAGGCCAGTTTACTGGAGTGGATAACCTTTCCCTTCTCCAGGGGATCTTCCCATCCCAGGGATCGAACCCAGGTCTCCCACAATGCAGGCAGATTCTTTACCAACTGAGCTATCAGGGAATCCTGGAAAGCAGAAAGTCCTGCCAAAAAACACACTACCTATGCCTAAGGATAGGTTGAGGTCCACTTTGTTCTCTTCTTTTTTTAGTGAAGAATTTGGTTTTCATTATATAAGAAGTACATGCTCATTACTGAATTTTCTTAAGAGATAAGCAAAAATAAGGAAATAAAAATTGCCAAAATTCTCTCCAGAGGAAACTACTTTTTGAATTTTGGTATGTACTAGTTCAGGTTTCTTATAGATGTGAAACCTGTCTACAACAATGGACACCTCTATATTCAATCAAGAAAAATTGAACCAACTTAAATATTCATCACTAGGACACTAGTTATATGAAAAATCTGTATGGATATTCACACATACTTTTACTTTCATATGCTGCTTCATTACTGACTTTTCCATTCAACAATAAGTTATATGAAATAATAGTACAATAATATTTTCTCCCTGTCCAACTGGCAAAAATAAGAATATCATGTATATAATAAGTACTGTTGGGACCCAAGAAAGAGGCATTTTAGTACTTCATACACTATGAAAAAACATAAACCAAGAAGAGCTGTATCAGGTAGGAATTTGGTCAGCTACTTCCTCTATCCCATGAACATTAGATGTGAATTTTAATACCAATGTTATCATCTTTCATGTCTTTACTTTCTTTTTAAGTATTTATTCATCTGGCTGCGTCGGGTCTTAGCTGTGGTACACAGGCTCTCTGCTGCAGCCTGCAGGCTCCTCTCCAGCTGTAGCACATGGGCTTCAGAGCACAGCGGCTCTCCAGTCATGTCACGCACAGGCTGAGCTGCTTTGCGGCACGTGAGATGTTCCCGGAGCAGGGATGGAACCCACGTCCCCTGCATTGGAAGGCAGACTCTTAACCACTGGGCCACCAGAGAAGTCCCTATACTTTCATCTTTGTTGGCCAATTCCCTCTTTCAATGATCCATCTTTGTAAAATATCACGTGGGTTCATAGCTGGGAGACAGGAGACAAGACAACTGCACACTCTGAATCACTGAGCAGCAGCTGGGCAGTGACCAGTCACTGGCAGAATTTGAAAAGAGTGATGTGATCAGTCACTGTATGAGCATCTGTTATTTGCACAGCGATTTATGAACTGAAGAGCTAGCAGGGAACTTGTACTTTATGCAGTTACACATATAACATATTTTGGTAAGTGAAATTTGAAACTGCTGAGGCGCTGGTGTTATTAACTAAACCAGGGAAACTGAAATGTGTGTATATCAGAATGGTGCAGAGTGAGGACTGCTGCCAGTACCATGTACCCATCAAAGAAAATGAAGATCTATATACACAGACAGAAAGAGAGCTCTAAAACATTGTTAAATGCAAAGATAACATCTAAGAACATTATATAAAAAACTTCCTGTTAAGGTAAGGAATATTTTTATATGTATGTATATAGATTGGGTTCATTAACTCAACAAATATTTATGAAGTACCTACTCTGTGACTAGCATTGTTCTAGGCACAAGTCCCATCAGTGAAGAAAATATGGAAGATCTCTGTCCCCTTATAACCTAAAAGTTTTGTCCGGGTGATAGATCAGAAGTAAACAAATAAACAACAAGATAAACGGAGGGCTTCCCTGGTGGCTCAGACAGCAAAGATAAATGCAGACAGTGGTAAACGCATTTGTACAGAAAATAAAATAAGGTGATGTGCTTCACTAAAGAGTGACAGGGGGATGCTATTTTAGCTGATAGTGGTCAAAGAAGGCCTCTTAGGAACCAGTCATGTCTACAGAAAACCACCTTAAACTGTTTACAAAACAATGCAGAGAACAAGCAAGCAAACAGCAATAGTGCAATGGCAGGTCAGGACATGTCTACAAAGACACAGCGATATCACAGGAAGAAGAGGTCTTAAAAGAGTTTGGCTTCCTTAGAAAATGGTATACAAAAAGTGACTCGGTATGAGCTGAATTAAAGCCCAAGGTACCTACACATGTCACGTTGAAGAGATGCATCATTTCAAATAAACAGGAAGGAGAGAACAGACTAATTACTGAGAAAAAGTCAAAAACAGTGTCCCAGCATCCACTACAGGCAAAGTCTCAGATCTAAGGCTTTGATTCCAACATTGTTCCTAGAATTCCCAGAAGAGTGGGCCGCCAACTCAAGGAGCTCAGTGGAGATACTAGGAGATATATTTGATACATGTGTATCACAGTGATTTGCTTAGCATTAAGTTCAACAAAATTCATACTTCACTTTTCACTGATTGCACAGAGTGGTTTCTAAGAATCAGATGCCTACCCAGAGGCTACATTACCTAGCTCCCTTGCATCTGAGACTAAGTGACTGGTTCACCAGTGAAATGTGAATGCCAAGGACAGGTATCACTTCGGAGCCAAGGGAGTTAAGAAGGGGATGCACTTTCTCAACCCTCTCATTCCTTTTGCCTGTTGGATGCAGAGAACATAGGGGAACTTAGGGAATGGCAGAGCCATATAAGAAAAGACTGGGTCTCTGGCTTACCACAAAAAAGGATGTCACCTGTTGACTCCCAAAATACTCACACTGGACTATTATGTGATTGAGAAATAAACTACTGTGATAAACCATTGAAATTCAGGAGTTTACTACAGTAATGTGCATTATCTTAACATAAGTGGATGAGAACTACACAGAGAAGCCTTCATTAGGTAGATGCCAAAAAATTAACTTGAGTAGAAAGCTGGCCAAGGAAGAAGAAAAGACTGAAAATATATGCTAATGAATGACATACCTCATACTCTGGTCCAAAGCCAGCATAACCACAGAAGCGCCCAGAGAGTCTCCAGAGGTACGGAATTCCTCCAAAGAGAAGAATAAGCTGTAAAACAAAGCATATGTTGGTCACATTTAAGCAGTACTAGAAACTACCATATGAGAGTATGTTAAAAAAAAAGAGAGAGATCGATCTATCTTATTTAGGATAAAATACACATTTAGACAAATACAAACCAACTGATATACTAAGGTTAGACTGTTAAGCAAAAGTTTTCTGCCTATACATTTTATATGGATGAATTGTATATGTTATTTTATCTCAATAAAGCTGTTTAGAGAGAGAGAAAAAAAAAAACTGTTGTCAAAAGACCACAAAAGACCTTAAGAATCAGGAACTAAGCTTAGAATGACTGAGTCAACTTATCAAAAATCCTATGAGTGACAGAAATGGGATTTAAGCTGGGCTCTAGGGCTCCATAACTGGCTTCTCCTTGAAAGGAAACAGCTCTCTCGGTTAGGACAAAGTATTAGTATTGGTGTAACTAAACATGTCCACCTACCAAACCTGGGGACAGAATAGGCTATCAGAGTCATCTTTCAATAAGGAAAAAAGTGAATCCTGAGGTGGGAATCAGGGTTTCACAGGAGTAGGCCCCTTTCTCAGCACCACCCTTTGTCTTGAGCAGATAAAGAGAACAGAGATATCCACCAAACCAACAGGACATATGAATGAGGGAGCAGCTCTTAAAATGTGAAAAGGATATATGCTTCCGAAACACAGCTTCTCACAACAAATACCAAGTCTGTGGAAGCACTTTGGCCAGAGTCGTCAACATATTGTTTCTTCACCCATGGAGCCTTGGAAACACAATGATGACACTCCTTGGTTAGAAGCACAATATTCCCATCCATTCAGACATGGTTCCTTGTGGCTTTGAGAGTTTGGGGCATTATTATATATTGCACAGGTGTCCTTCCAACCCACTTTCCATTTATATATCCATAAATAACATAGCGGTTTGGCGCTACTGGTATCGTTTTGTTGCTAAGTCATGTCCGACTCTGTCTGACCCCATGGACTGTAGCCTGCTAGGCTACTCTGTCCATGGGATTTCCCAAGCACGAATACGAGAGTGGGTTGCCATTTCCTTCTCCAGGGGATCTTCCCAACCCAGGGATCAAACCTGCATCTCCTGCTTGGCAGGAGGATTCTTCACCACTGGAGCCACCAGGAAAGCCTAATACAATGGTTTACCTATGCCTTTTAAGAATATATATAAATGAGATCATATTGTATTTGTCATTCTACAACTTACTTTTTACACTCTACATCTTTTTAGATACATACATGGTGAGTTTTAACTTTATTTGGTATCATCAGCCTGTTCTCTAAAGCGTTTATACCAAATTACACTCCCATTAGAGCATTCCTGTTTTCCCCACTATCTCACTCATACTTGATCTATTCATCTTTCAGATTTTTTAAAATATTTATTTGGCTACCTCAGGTCTTAGTTGCTGCACGTGGGATCTTTCGTTGCGGCACACAGGCTCAGTAGTTATACTGTGTGGACTTAGCTGCCCAGCAGCATGTGAGATCTTAGTTCCCCAACCACGGATCGAACTCACATTCCCTGCACTGCAAGGCAGATTCTTAACTGCTGGACCATGAGAGAAGTCCCCATCTTTTAGAGTTTTACCAGTATGCAGGGGATTGACATAATACCACAGGTTTCAAATATGGTCTCTGGACAGCAGCATCAGCCTTGCCTGGGAATCTGTTAGAAATACGTCTCCAGCTCCACCCTAGAACCAGAATCAGAAACTGGGAGAGGGGCCCGAGAGTCAGTCTCCAGTTATATGTGATGTACAACCAAAGTCTGAAAATCACTATTTTAATAAACCGCTTTTTAAAAGTAAGGCCCCCTTAACTCTACATCCAGTCATTTCCACTTTAACTAACTCAATCTTGGATATAAACTATTTTCCCAGAGGACATGCTTTGGCACCATTTTATGTGGTATATGCTCCACTTGTTGAACTAATTGACTTGGAATGGCATTTCCTTCATCCTGTTCTCAATACTAATAAATAATGCAGAATTAAGGATTTATAATGCTTTGGGGAAAAGGCTGGGACACCTATGATTAAAAGTCCAGCTTTTAAGTAAGTATCAAGGGTAGCTTTAATATGAACTCTGAATGCATTTGGAAACAGCTATTGCTAATGTTGTTTAGCATGCTTTGGGGAATGAAAAACAAAACACAGCCAACGGTAAAGTTTCTCTGTATAGACAGGATGTCCTTCAAAAAGAACTAATGATGCCAAGAAAAACAAGTCAACCTACCTGCTTTCACATATATTATTTCACTAAAGTCTTGAAAAGGAGCCAGGCTAGGGAGCACAGTAATCTCTATCTGATAAGGCGACTGACACTCAGAAATGTTTAAGTAACTTGCCCAGAGAAACCCAATGACTAAGTCATTGCTTTGTGTTGAGTACTGTACTAATTGCTTCATTTATATTACCTTACTCAGTCCTTGCCACAAACCATATGAAACATGGTATTAATCAATCTGCTTCTCATCTTAAAATAGGAGAAAAAATGAGACTCAAAGAGGATGAACTGCTCACTCAGAAGTGATCAGAAATTAGAGAAGCTAGTTTGAAATTCTTCCACTCTACCCTACTCTACTCTCCAACCATTTCATTCCATTTCTTGAGAGGACTCTTTAGTGACACCTATGAGATACCAGGAAAGTTTGTCTCAGAGAGGGGAGACATTTCATATCTGGGTGCTCTGTCACATTTGTGTGAGCAGTGGCATCTGTAACTGGTCACATGGGCCTCTTACGTTCCCTTGGGTAGAAAGTAGCACAGCAAAAAAAAGTCTAATTTAATCTTTGTACTTTTCCTTTGTAACCAAAGCTTACAAACCAATTAATTTTAATCAACACAAAATGGGAACTAATGAATTTGCTTTCAAACAGAACAGGATTTCAAAGTAACATAAAACGCTTCTTATCTAATGGCAAATATAGTTTGCTAATTCCCCAAGGGTAAATTTACTATATCCATGTTGCAGTCCCAAGAGTTTCAAGAATGGTTTCTTCTTTAGATTCAGAAGAACAGAGTCTGAAACTCCATTTTCTCATTTGGCAGTGAGTGTCACCTGGCCATTATATGGTCAAGCTGTTTAATTTCTCTGAGCCTTTGCTTTCTCATCCATAAAAAGAGAATAATAACGCCTATATACTTTCAACCTCAATGTGTGTGTGGCTAAGTCGCTTCAGTCATGTTCAATTCTGTGCGGCCCTATGGACTGTACCCCCAGGCTCCTCTGTCCAGGGGATTCTCCAGGCAAGAATACTGGAGTGGGTTGCCATGCCCTCCTCCAGAGGACCTTCCTGACCAAGGGACTGGACCCGTGTCTCTTACGTCTGCTGCAATGACAGGCCAGTTCTTTACTAGTGCCACCTGGGAAGCCCTTCTAGAACCTCAGAGCACTGTTGTAAACATCAAACAAAAAAATAAATATAAAAGAAATATATGAAGTGAAAATCACAACCCATACAATTATTATGAAGATGACTGTTACTGTTCCCAGCTTTAGCCCATCAGTACAGCTTCTAGTTTGAGCCGTAGCACATTACAAAGGTCTCTCATTCTATATATGGATTCTCCCTACCTCTGTCATCTCCTAGAACAAACTGAGCCATTCTCATGGCCACTAAGCATAATAAACAAGCTACTACGCATCTTTCCTAGAACCGATTATGTGACAGCTGAGGAGACTGAAAATATTTCCCCTGTCATTGTATAGTGGCCTTGTAGGGGCAAGTGAATGAATTTCAAAGAATCAAACATCAATGAGGGAAGAGGACAGTGTCTAAATTCTGCCCTTCTACTTCCATCTGACGGCAGATTTCCTACTTGGACCATGTCTCTGATAGAAGAAATGCTTCAGATAAATTAGCCAAAACCACATACAATCCACATATATCACACATGTATACCTTTCCTGGCTTAGCTGGAAGGGACTGAGTTTTAATATTAATCCTCAATATCTCAGTAAATAAACGTGGCTTAGACTAGTAAAAATATAATAAAAAGTCAATTCTGAAAAGACTAATTACTAGGAATCACTCTGTACCCTAAAAGGCAATATAATTTTATTTTTCAGACCATTTATTAATTTTTCTAAAATGCCAAGATTTAACTTTTCCAGAATCTTTGCCATTTTCCATACTCTTAAGGATATTAGAGAGGTTCCTAACAACTCGGTTCTAACCATACTAGTCTTAACAATACATGTTTGTCAATGCAAATTTTGTGACTTACTAGACAATTCCATAATCATTTAACAAAGCCACAAACAGCTGGTTTCTTTAACTGATTAAACAATTATGGTAGCCAATCTCAATTACTTTCCCACGTTTGTATTTTTGCCGTAAGCTTCTTTGCCTTAAACATGTTGCTGCAAACATTTTCATTGCATAACAAACTGGCTGTAAGTGAAATTTCTTGTGAAAGATAAAACAACTGGTTGACAGTTTGGTTTCAACTGCCTAAAATTAGTTAGCATAACCTGCAGTTAGTGATGTTATTGATGGTTTTACTGAATTGGCTTCTTACTTTGAAACACACTACTTCACAGGTGAAAGAGGTATTGAGCGTCTCAAAGGTGCACAGTTGAACCCATATTTTCCATAGAATTTTGGAACATCTATCAGTGGACATATTACAGTACACCAGAAAAAAATACAGTATAGAGGCTTTAACAAAGCAATACAGGGCTCAGTTACAAATATGCATCCTAGTATTTATAAACCAATACTTCTCTTAACAAAGGAATAAGTTTTAGTGAAAAAGTGCGATACTAAACAATGAAACAAATCAACAAGAAAAAAATGTATACAATACTATGAACAAAAGACTTGGAAGACAAAAATGTTTATATACAATTCACAAAATAATATTAGTTCTTACACAGTATTGACATGAATTCACACACATTTTAAATACATTCAAATGTTCTACATTTTGCAATAATGTCTTCTTAATTTTGGTATTAATTTTACATGCTTCATTATGTCTTTTTTAATGTCTCTCTTATTTTTCATTATTTTATCTTTTATGGCAAAAATGCCTTACAGTCAATTGGTTATGTGAAGAAAATGTTTGCAGCAAAGATGCTTACAGTGAAAGTACCTAAAACCTTATTTTCAATTTAGGAATCTTTCTCTTAGTGATACTAAGGGATCAAAAAGAGTTCTGGAGAAATTATGACAGAGTATTCTCTCAAAAAGAATATAAAATGAAGCCATGAAAAGAAACAGGAGACTTAGTAATAGGCACTCAAGTAATAGGCACTCAATCTGAAAAGGTTATAAGCTGTAAGACTGCAATTACATGACATTCTGGAAAACATAAAACTATGGGAATAATAAAAAGATCGGTTGTCGCTGAGGATGAGAGGGCAGGCAGGGACGAATGGGCAGAGCACAGGCCAGTGAAACTATTCTGTATGGTACAGTAATGGTGAATGTTTGTCATTATACTTTTGTCCAAACCTACAGAATGGAAAACACCAAGGGCAATGGTAATGTAATGATGGATTCTGAGTGATAGCGATGTGTCAGTGTAGGTTAATCCATTTAAACAAACATGTCATTGTGACTCAGGATGTGGACAGTAGGAGAGTTCTGCACATATGTGGGGGCTCGGGGTGTATGGGGATGTCTGTACTTTTCACTCAGTTTTGCTGTCAACCTAAAACTGCTCTAAAAAATAGCCTAGTCTATTTTTTAAAAAAGAATATATACCCATTTTTCATGAATATAAACTTGTGGATTCTATTCAAGTATATATCACTCTATATTGTACTATTTATCAATAGTAGCTCTTAAAAATGTCAATAAAATTTAAGTTTTATAACTTAATTTTGTGCCTAACGAAATAAATAGAGTATGGTGTTTTGGCTCAGTTAGATATATGATAGATACATAGAATGAGTCACATTTCAGAATAACAGAATGGTGCTGAGTTTTAAACTAAGTTTTATAAATGGATAAAGAATAGCAGATCTGTCTTTAAAAAATAAATAAAAATAATAAAAATGTAAATAAAAGAATTCTGGGGGCACAGTGATAACCATGACTATGATGATAAAAAAACACAATAGACAACACTTACGGAGCATCTTACAGTGGATCTGGAATTGTTCTAAGCATCCTACATATATTAAATAATTTTCAATCCTCTGAACAACATATGAATGAGGAACTATTATTACCATACGATTTTAATGGAAAATTTTAGGCACAGAAATGCTGAATGACTTGCTTGAGGTCACAAAGCTAGTATGATTGAGCTCAGATTCAAACTCAAGCCACTGCAGTTCAGTCAGCTCTTAACCTCAACAGCATGCACTTTCTATTGCTCCTGCTGTTTACTTGCTCAGTCATGTCCAACTCTTTGTGATCCCATGGACATAACCTGTCAGGCTCCTCTGTCCATGGGATTTTCCAGGCAAGAATACTGCAGTGGGCTGCCATTTCCTTCTCCAGGGTTCATGGTTCTCAGGGGTGGAAAACCAAGAATCAGTCTTATGGGTGCGGTCGTGAAAAAATCTTACTCATTTTATGTGTAAAGCACACTTTTATATACACAAACAGTACAGAAACAGACATACAGATATCTGTGGAGGGGCAGTTAGGAAAATTGGCTAAAAAAGTACCAGGGTCAGGGGCCAGGAAAGATCACAAGAAGAAGACAGAGAAACGGCTCGGTACTGTATAGCCTCTCTTCTTTTAGTATGGAGAAAGACTGGCCCTGTTTTACTAAGTAAAATCTATCTGTCACTCATTACTTCACTCAGTAAATATGCATTATATGCTTACTATATGTCAGATACTAGCTATAAAATGATGAACAAGACTTTAAAGTACCCTGTCTTTAAGGAACTACCAGTCTGTAATCCAAACAGGCAAATTCAATACAATGTGCCAAGTAAGTACTCTGATGGGAATAATAATGGGATGCTGCCTAACCCAGACTTGAGGGATGGGGAAATTTTAAAGAATTTCTTAGAAAAGATGATGTTTCAGCTGGATTCTAGTGAAAGAATAGGGATTAATCAGGCCCCAGTGCAAGAGTGGACATGATCGGGGACAGGAAGGGCAGCCCAGACAGAGATACCAGCATGTGAAAAGACTCAAGGTCATAAGAAACCAATCTGGGTGTGAGATGGACAATAAAGAAGTGGGAAGAATTTGGGGGAAGGAATAAAAAGATGAGGCTCAAGTAACCAATGCCCCAGTCAAAAGGACCTCTTAAATCATGCCAGGAAATTTAGACTTTACTCTGAAGGAAACAGTGGGCCAGCAAAAGGTTTTATGCAGAATAACATGATCAGAATTGTGCTTCAGGATTCCTTGGGCTGCAATGTGGAGAAAGGGTTAGAGTAGTGAAGCAAGAAGACAAGCTGAAATTGTTACAATAATAGCTTACAATGTAAGGTTCTTTTTCATACATGGCCTCAGGGTGACAGTTACCACAGTCCACAATTTTCAACTGTTTATAGACAGTTATGTTTCTGCCTCTTTTGCTCCCACTCATTACTATCAACAATAAAGGTTAAGAAAGTATTCTGGGATTTGTAGGTGTGGTACCTACCCTCTTTTGTGTCACAAAACCCAAAAATGAAAATAAACATTACAAGGTATTAAATAATTTGAGAGACTGTCTCTCCAAGAAGTAAGGTACTCACAGTGCCTTCAACCTCTGAATAGAGTCCTGACCAGAAGCTGAAAGTACTTTTATCCAGCTGATACAGTCGAGATTTCTCAAATGTTTCTGAATCCATGATCTGTCCTAACTCCAGCGGTACATGAGTTGTAGTTTTATATACCCGTCTCTGAAATATTTTGAAGAAAACACCTTAAGGAAACAGTTAAGTCAACTTGTTACTTATTACAATAGTTGTTTACAATGAAACATTGACTGGCTTATAACATTAACTTGCCACTTAAGCCTGATGAATTTGCTCTCAGCTCAGTTCCATTCAGTTCAGTTGCTCAGTCGTGTCCGACTCTTTGCAACTTCATGAATCGCAGGATGCCAGGCCTCCCTGTCCATCACCAACTCCCAGAGTTTACCCAAACTCATGTCCATCGAGTCAGTGATGCCATCCAGCCATCTCAGCCTCTGTTGTCCCCTTCTCCTCCTGCCCCCAGTCCCTCCCAGCATCAGGGTCTTTTTCAATGAGTCAACTCTGCATGAGGTGGCCAAAGTATTGGAGTTTCAGAATTTGCTCTATACATGCACAAA
The DNA here is from genome assembly GCF_023699985.2 of Odocoileus virginianus. Classification (NCBI taxonomy): domain Eukaryota; kingdom Metazoa; phylum Chordata; class Mammalia; order Artiodactyla; family Cervidae; genus Odocoileus; species Odocoileus virginianus. Next base: position 86,131,378 of record NC_069678.1, read on the forward strand.
TACTGCATTTGGTCAAATACACTGACCACTAAAACAACTGGTAGAAGAAAGTAACAGGAGAAAACCTGAAACTAGTTGACCAGGTGAAATTAAAATCAAAGCTGTCATCACACTTAAGTTTGCACAGGTAAACCAAAATTGTAACATTACAAAGGCTACCAATCATTCCAGGAATAACATATACCCTATAACACAGAAAACAAATCTCTGGATAGAAGAAAGTAAATATGCTAACCATGGGTATTAACAGCTACTGGAGCTAGTCATTAAATTTGATTCTAGAAGCCAAATTAAGGGAAATTTGAGAAACGACAGAAACAGATCAGGTCTTCAAGAAAGAAACTTATTATACCAAACTCTAAAAAGTAATTTCAGCCCATGGTACATAATAGAGGGAACAGATTCCAAATAATATAATGGACAGCATTTTATACAATGGTTTTGTAACAAATGGCTTTTCTGTATTATTGGACACCTTAACAAACCCTTGATAACTGGCATTACATTAAAGCATAATTGAATAAAGAAGACTACCAAAAAGTAGTTACCATAACTAGGCTTATTATTAAAGATAGGTAAATGTTCAATACCCCATCTTCAATTTAGACACTAGATCCTGTGTGCTTACTTTCTGCAAAGGTACTTCTCTAGGCCTCAAGATTCTGTACTAATGAAGCTATCCTAAGAGCTTAGTCAGAGAACCTAGTGCTATATAGTTTAACACCTCTTTGAATATCGCGGACTAAAAAAAAGAAATCTAGATAGAATCCAGACATGACATAGAAAACTTAAAATTTTGATTTAAAGATTCATATAGAATGCAATCTGAGAGGAAAAAATTGCAGAGGAAAAAGAAAGTAATGCTAAAGAAAAAGGTTCCAACAGTTAAAAAAGGAAAGGTTTTCCTAACCATCACAGGTGACAATTCAGTGCCAGCATAGAAGAAAACCAGCAGTGAAAGACTGGTCAATTACACTTAAAAATCTATCTTACTTCAAAGTTCACATTTCAGGAATTCCCTGGTGGTTAAGTGGTTAGGACTTCTGCCCTTCCACTGCCAGGGTGAGTAGGGAAACTAAGATCCCTCAAGCAGTACCGTGCTGCCAGAAAAAGAAAATTTCAGATCTGTAATCCATCAAACTGTTAATTCTGATTATCTCCAGGGAACTGTTACTAGGTAGTTTTCACTTTCTACTTTACTGTTTGAACAAAAACAATAAATATGCTTTTAAGAAAATACTGTTCTTTAGGCAAAAACCAACATACTTGTTTCTTTTTTTAAGGGAAAAGAGTTCAGGTCCTTGGAAGGACTGAGAAATCTTTATTTTCAGAAAACGGCTTTCCTAGTCCTACCGTTAAACAAGACACAAATGTCATTGGGAACCTGTGATTCTAAACTTTCAGCACCTTCCTTCTAAAGGCTTATGGGTTGCTGCCAAACATAAAGGAGGTAAGTCTGGGTCCGAGAATCTTCAGGAAGCTGTGGGGCAGGTACAAGAGCTCAGGGCTGACAAGGCGGAAGCCCTGATTCCCCTTTTATCAGGCCCTAAACGGCCTGGGGCCTATGACCACGTTGCGGAAAACATCCTGAAGCACCAGATTCCCTCAAGGCCTACCCCGCCATCGGGCCAAGCTAGGAGGCTCATAGGGACCCATCAGGTCAAGGCTGCTGCTGTGGCCGCAGCAATCATCCAGGGACTTGGAGTGGAGAACGAGGCTGGCCGAAGGCAGGCCGGGTGTCGGGGCCAGGTGGGCCCTGTCTAGGCTCACCTGCCGCTGTGCTAGGAAGGTCTCCCAGAGATACACCGTCCAGGAGAAGAGCAGCACGGCCCCGAAGATACGCTTCTCGGCCGGCATCTCCCACATCGCGTCCAGCAATGCCCACAACCCCATGGCCACCCGGTTCCGCCGGCTCCTTCAGCGTGCACTGGTGCCACACCGACACCCGTCCCCGCAGAGAGTCCCCGCAGTGTCACAGCAATACGCGTCCCTCCCGAACGCCTCTATACCGACACCCCGCCCATCCCATTCTCTCCGCTCAGCCCGCAGTGTTACACAGACACTCTTCCCCATACTGACGCTCCCTAGGGCCGCCTAGTGTCTGCTGAACAGGACAAGCCCCGCCTTTCTCACTTCCGGCCCGAAGAAGGTCCAGATGCCGATTTCCGGCCTCCGCCAGCGCCAGCGTCTGTGTTGCTGCGTTGCACCAACATTCCCACCCTCCACTTCACGCCGGGTGCCTGCTAAGTGTTCCGGTTTCCCTTCTATCCGAGGCAGTGAGGTGGAATCTCCGCTTTCTAGCCTCCAGAGGGGAAATTACTTCTTGTTCCGGGTCTTGTCCTAGTTGGGCTACAACCTCTCCTGCACTTTCCGCGGCCAGGACCAGTCCACTGTATTTGGGGCTAAGTGGGAACGAACAGAGTGGACCGCTGCTCCAGCCCTGAGGAAAAACTGAAGACGAGCCTGCTTCCCAGGCTCTAGGAATCATTCCTTTAAACTGGTGCTTCGCAGAGCATGGTGTGCATCCTGGGGAAATTTTAAGACTAAAGGAATAGTTAAGAGCGGGAGTAGACATTGTAAGTGTAGTATTTTTACTTTATTGAGCTGTTCTGAATTTAGGCATGTTAGAGAGTGGGCGGTAGTAAGGAATTTTTTGTTTTCTTTTGCCACTTTGTACCAGTTAGGTTCACAAATTTTCTAGAACGTCCCACAGAACTAAGGAAAACACCTCACTTACTTTACAGGTTTGTTATAAGAATACACCTGAGGAATAGCCAAATGGAAGAGGTAAGCCACGGTATGGGCTACCGGGTGGCTTAGTGGTAAAGAATCCACCTGCCAATGTAGGAGACACAGGAGTTGCAGGCTCAGTCGCTGGGTCTGGAAGATCCCTTGGAGGAGGAAATGGCAACCCACTCCAGTATGTTCACCTGGGAAATTCCATGGACAGAGGAGTCTGGGGGCGAGGGGGTTGGGGCGGGGGGCGCTAATGTCCATATAGTCTCAAAAGAGCTGGGCAACACTTAGCGACAACCTCCTAGAAGATCTTAGTTCCTCACCAGGAATTGAACCCAGGCAACAGCAGTGAAAGTCTTTAATCCTAACGGGGGGCTTTGCTAGTTGCAGCAGGCTGGTTCAGTAGTTGCAGCATATGAGAATTTTCATTTAAAAATCTCAAGGCAAAAAAAAATAAATAAAAACCTCAAGGCTCCCATCCCAAGTGAAGTCAGAGGTGGCATTTTGCCAAAGAGAGTGTGCCCTGGATTAAAGCAAGGAGCTAGGTTAGACGTATCTGAAGTGAAGGAACTCTCCTATACCGTTTAAACTTAAACTGAGAATTTAAATTAATACAGCCACTATGGAGAACAGTATGGAGTTTCCTTTAAAAACAGCTACCATATCCTGCAGTCCCATTCCTGGGCAGATATCCAGAGAAAAACACAGTCTGAAAGGATACATACACCCAATGTTGCCTGGAGCACTGTTTACAATAGCCAGTGCAGGGAAGCAACCTAAATATCAACCAACAGAGGAACGGATAAAGAAGACATGGTGTATATATAGTATATATATAATGGGATATTGCTCACCCATTAAAAAGAATGAAATAATGCCACTTGCAGCAACAAGCATGAACCTAGACATTGTCATACTGAGTGAAGTCACAGAAAGAGGAATATCGTATGATATTGTTTATATGCAAAACCTGAAAAGAAGTGATACAAATGAACTTATTTGCAAGACAGAAGCAGACTGGCAGACTTAGAGAATAAACATGATTGGTTCCAGGGGAGGGGGAGAATAGATACATAGATAAAGCTGAGTCCCTTTGCTGTGCACCTGGAAGTGTCAACAACAGTGTCCGTCAGTTACACTCCAATATAAAATGAAAAGTTAAAAAAAATTACCTAAAGTGAAAGAGATTTACTCCTTATCCAAGAACAGATTTCTATCAAAACTCCGTGCCATGTGTGTCTTGAAATTTACAAATGAATTGTGGTCACAATAATACCTGTTATCACATTGATTTGACTTGAAAATTTTTCTGACTGAAGTCCGATTTAACTAGTTTGACAAAGGAACTGGCCTTGCTAATTTCCATGATTCTTATTTACAATAAATTGAGCTGCAGCTAAAATATATTTAAAGTGATATTTTAATGCTAAAGATGTGTTGCAATTAACAGTATCTCGAATTTATCATCTCTTCCTAAATGCCTCTCAGTGAGAGTGATCAGGATAATTAAAGGTCCCTTGAGAAAGTTAACAAATCTAATGACAGAATAACAAATTTTTTTGCATGTCAAATGGTTATAAGTTCTTTGCTTTCAACAAAATTAGTAATGGAGCTAATTGACTTGTCAGCTGAGGAAGGAACACTATTGGATTTTTGACATAAAGTCAGAAGGTAACTGTCCAATGAAAAAAATGGAAAACCTAAAAGCTGAGAATTATCTCTTTTTTTTTGAGGACATTGCTGAAGACTATAACCTGGGAAGGCCTCTCAGAACTCTGAGGGATTGTTTCTAAGAAGTAAGGGGTAAGCCAGGATAAGCGAGGTTTTGCTGGGGAAAAAAAGCAAAACAAAACATGTAGTCAAACACGAAAAGATTACTGCTCAGCACAAAAAACAGGCATCTCAAGTTAATGGTTTCAGTGCTTCTCTATGAATCAGTTCAGTTCAGTCACTCAGTTGTGTCCAACTCTGCAACTCCATGGACTAGCACTCGAGGCTTCCATGTCCATCTCTAACTCCCGGAGCTTACTCAAACTCATGTCCATCAAGTCGGTGATGCCATCCAACCATCTCATCCTCTGTCATCCCATTCTCCTCCTACCTTCAATCTTTCCCGGCATCGGGGTCTTTTCCAGTGAGTCAGTTCTTCGCATCAGATGGCCAAAGTATTGGATTTTCAGCTTCAGCATCTGTCCTTTCAGTGAATATTCAGTACTGATTTCCTTTAGGTTGGACTGGTTGGATCTCCTTGCAGTCCAAGGGACTCTCAAGAGTCTTCTCCAACACCACAGTTCAAAAGCATCAATTCTCTATGAAAGGGAAGATGTAAGATTCTGGGCTCATTGAAATTATTCCCTTTGATATAACGTCTTACTATCTAGAGCCAGTATGCTCATTTTCTCCATCCTAAATTCCTTTCAGGGCGCAATATTGGGGCAGCTGCAGTAGCTATTGGCTTGATGGCAGGCAACAGTCTGTGTTTTTCATGTTGTTGTTTTCTCGTTTTTTGACCAATTGCAGCTTTCAGGATCTTAGTTCCCTGGCCAGGATTTGAACCCAGCGCCACTGTAGTGAAGCACAAATCCCTCAGCACAGGGGCAGCAGGGAATTCTTGCAGGCAACATTCTTTGTTTACTGAAATAGCCAGCAGCATTTTTTTTGTCCATAAAACCAAAGAACTGATTAATATTCTTCTTACAAAACTACCAGCATTATCATATATTTTTGTGAGTAATATTCCTCAGCACTGTATCAGCTAAAACAAAGAAGAAATAAAATTGAAAGGGAAACCTTTTATCTAACAGCAAGAAATAGTCATTCAGATACATGAATTAATTGGTAGAGAGGCCCCATCTATCTCACTGAGAGTTGCATTTCCAGTAGAATTTTACCTTTTTTGTTTATGTATTATCAAATTTGTAATCATGTCATTTTGAGCAGCTACATGTTAAAGATGACTATAATAATTATTTCAGAAGGATTCTTTCTAATACAGTCATACAATTACAGAAAATATTTTAAAATTTTACCTATATACATATTTTTATTGCAAAGATGTGATCAGTAAAATGTTTTTCAAACATAAAACATATTACATTTGGATACCATTCTATGGGGAAGTAGAACATAAATATAAGTTATAAAAGAACGGTGTAGAATTACAGAATGTTGAAGACCTCATTTATGTAATTTTAAATGGTTGATGGTTATTCAGTTGTTATGTAGATCCTGTTGGAGATATTATGATGAATGATTTAAGTTTTATCTTAAATTGTCATTGTTTACAATTTACAGTTACATCAAAAAAGCAAGAGAGTTCCAGAAAAACATCTATTTCTGCTTCATTGACTATGCCAAAGCCTTTGACTGTGTGGATGACAGCAAACTGTGGAAAATTCTTAAAGAGATTGGAATACCAGACCACCTGAGCTGCCTCCTGAGAAATCTATATGCAGGTCAAGAAGCAACAGTTAGAACTGGGCATGGAACAACAGACTGGTTCCAAGTTGGGAAAGGAGTACATCAAGGCTGTATATTGTCACCCTGCTTATTTAACTTTTACGCAGAGTACATCATGAGAAATACTAGGCTGGATGAAGCACAAGCTGGAATCAAGATTGCTGGAAGAAATATCAATAACCTCAGATATGCAGATGACACCACCCTTATGGCAGAAAGTGAAGAAGAAGTAAAGAGCCTCTTGATGAAAGTGAAAGAGGAGAGTGAAAAAGTTGGCTTAAACTCAACATTCAGAAAACTAAGATCATGACATCTGGTCCCATTAGTTCAGTCGCTCAATCATGTCCGACTCTTTGTGACCCCGTGGACTGCAGCACGCCAGGCCTCCCTGTCCATCACCAGCTCCCGGAGTTTACCCAAACTCATGTCCATCGAGTCGGTGATGCCATCACTTCATGGCAAATAGATGGGGAAACAATGGAAACAGTGACAGACTTTATTTTGGGGGGTTCCAAAATCACAGCAGATGGTGACTGCAGCCATTGAATTAAAAGACGCTTGTTCCTTGGAAGAAAAGTTATGACCAACGTAGACAGCATATTAAAAAGCAGAAACATTACTTTATCAACAAAGGTCCGTCTAGTCAAAGCTATGGTATTTCCAGTAGTCATGTATGGATGTGAGAGTTGGACCATGAAGAAGACTGAGTGCCAAAGAATTGATGCTTCTGAGCTGTGGTGTAGGAGAAGACTCTTGAGAGTCCCTTGGACTACAAGGAGATTGAACCAGTCCATCCTGAAGGAAATCAGTCCTGAATATTTATTGGAAGGACTGATGCTGAAGCTGAAACTCCAATACTTTGGCCACCTGATGTGAAGCACTGACTCACTGGAAAAGACCCTGATGGGGGAAAGATTGAAGGCAGGAGGAGAATGGGACGACAGAGAATGAGATGGTTGGATGGCATCACTAACTCTATGGACATGAGTTTGAGTAAGTTCTGGGAGTTGGTGATGGACAGGGAAGCCTGGCGTGCTGCAGTTCATGGGGTCGCAGAGTTGGACATGAATGAGCAACTGAACTGACTGACAATTTTCCAGGATTAACATACATTGCAACTATTCCAATTTATGATGAAAACTTTTAGATGTTGTTCAGTCACTAAGTCGTGTCTGACTCTTTGTATCCGCATCGACTGCAGCACACCAGGGGATGTGCTGTCCTTCCCTGTCCTTCACTATCTCCCATAGTTTGCTCAAATTCATGACCATTGAGTTAGCGATGCTATCTAACCATCTCATCCTCTGCCGCCCTCTTCTTTTGCCTTCAATCTTTCCCAGCATCAAGGTCTTTCCTAATGAGTCTGCTCTTCAAGGTTAGGTGGCCAAAGCATTGGAACTTCAGTTTCAGCATCAGTCCTTCCAATGAATATTCCGGGTAGGTTTCCTTTAGGTTTGATCTTTCAGTCCAAGGGACTTTCAGGAGTCCTCCAGCACCACAGTTTGAAAGCATCAATTGTTCGGTCCTCAGCCTTCTTTTAGAAGACAATTTAGATATCAACTTAAAAATGCAAGGAGATAAACATTTTCACAAAATGCTCTCTTGGACTTTCATTGCTGTGTCCTCTTCAATCTTGTCTCGTCTCTCTGGGTCCATCCAGCCTGCTGCATTTAGTTCAGAGCCTCACAGAAGCCCCTGCCACCTAGGCTAAGGGTACAGATGTAGAGTCACTGGTTGCATGCTAGGACTTCACAGCTACACCACATGTTAGTAACATAACACCTCTGTGCATCATTTCCTTATCAGTAAAATGAGAATAATAGTATTACCCCGTCATTTTGTGAGGATTAAATGAGCAAAGTCATGTAAAGCACTTAGTCATGTGTCTGGCTCTGAGTAAGTGTCCAATAAGGATTAACTACTAGCTCACCATACTTCGGAGAATCGCACCTTAGTTGATCTGTCACCATTAGTCTGAGGAGACGGGATCAGAAAGCTGGTATGAGATTTCTAAAAGTCAAAACTGGAATTCAGTCATTTATTTAATAAATATATGTCTGCTAAGGTGATGGACAGGGAGACCTGGCGTGCTGCGGTTCACGGGGTCACAAAGAGTCAGGCATGACTGAGCAACTGAACTGAAGTACTAGACAGTGTTCTAGGTGCTGAGGATATTACAATGAACCAAACAAAGCCCCTTCCTCTCCTGAAACTTTAATTTTCGTAGTGGGCTGAAATGGATGAGGAGTTGATAGCTAAGAAGCATATATACAGCAGTAAAAGCTGAGGATGTCATAAGTTCTATGAAGAGAAAGTAGGGAAAGAGGGAGGCAGTGTGTCGGGATGGGCACTACTTCATATTAGATGGTCAAGGAAAACCTCTCAAGTTGTTCAGCAAAAAACTGGGTCACCAGTCTTTATGGTGGGTATCCAGCCAGAGAACACAACCAATGGGAATTCCCTGGCAGTCCAGATGAAACTGTCCGTGTCAGATTGAGACTTGAACCCTGGCAAAATCCATGGTCTTCCATCTAAGATCACACACCTGATTTCAGAACTTAGTGAAGCTCAAGTCTTCACTTGATGTCTCATCACAGAAAGAATTCCTTGAGAGACAAACTGATAGGCAAGAAGTAGATTTATTAATATAGGAAGCTTGTAAGATGAAAGTGGGCAGGTGAGGGAGCTCTGTCCCAAGGATTAAGTGGGCTACAGTTTTATAATCAAAGGAAAGTTTTGGAGTAGGAAAGACCCCCTTTTCTGAGTAGACATCAGGCTTACATCATTATCTCCTCCTTAATATCAGGAAGACAGTGTCTGACCCTATGAGGTCAAACTAGGGTTATCATAGTACTTATTCAAATCAGTAGAAGGGTAGTGACATTTTTCTTTCACCTAATGACCTGGAGGCATATCTTGTGCTCTTATTGGCTTTATAGTTAAGCGAGACTACTTAGTTTCATGACCTTGTTCTGTTAGCTTTCTTGAGTGATCATTTACATACTGTGGTCTCCCAAAATTTCCTAGAGTTCCCTCTATATATCGGTCCTAAAGGAAATCAACCCTGGATATTCACTGGAGGTGGCTTCAATACTTCGACCACCTGATGCAAAGAGTCAACTCATTGGGAAAGACCCTGATGATGAAATGGAGCAGGACCATATGGTCCTTGACCCCACACCATGTCCTCTGCCTGTCTTTTGCCTGTGGAAAACTTTAGTCAAAGAATAAGTTTAATCAGAGAAGTGAGAAATGCTGAAACAAAGGAGACTAAATGATAATAATGTAGTCTTTAAGCATAGTCAAGGACCTTTAGTTCTTTCTCAAGAGCTATAGATAATGTTCTGAGCCATATCCTGTGAGCTGTCTTACAGATACCAAAACGTCAGGTGGAGAAGTTAACTACGTGCTGACCAGACTGTACCCAGGACTTGAGTGAGCTGCCACAGTTCTGAGAACTGACCTCAAAGAAATGGGAGCAAGTGTACCCTGGAAATGAAGATTTAACTGTATCTAAAACAACCAAGATGATGCTGGTCACACCACTGATGACCAATTGAACATAACTGTTAGAGATGACTGTGCTGTTTCTGCATGTAACCCACTGCCCCCCAACCCACTCTATTTATAAAAACTCTCACCCCCTCCTTATTGGCAGGGAGCTGGGGGGAATTGGCCTTTGGACAGGTGTCTGCCACCTTCCCGCCCCCCCCACCCCACCCCCAGTTGCCAGCATCTGAAATAAAGCAAACTTTCCTTTCCACCAACCTGGTCTGCTTATTGGCTTTTGAGCGTTGAGCAGCTGGACGCCCTCCCCCGCCCCAAGCCCACACACACACCTCCTTTGGGTAACAATGCTGGGAAATATTGAAGGCAAAAGGAGAAGGGAGTTGCAGAGGATGAGATGGTTAGATGGCATCACCAACTCACCGGACATGAATTTGGGCAAATTCTAGGAGACAGTGAAGGACAAGGAAGCCTGGTATGCTGCAATCCATGGGGGTCACAAAGAGTTGGACATGACTTAGCAACTGAACAAGAAAAACTGGAACTTTCACAGCTACCTGTATAACTATTCTATTCTATTCCTATTCCCAGGTGGCACTAGTGGTAAAGAATCCATCTGCCAGTGCAGGAGACCTAAGAGATAGGGGTTCGATCCCTGGGTGAGAAAGATCCCCAAGCAGAGGGCATGGCAACCCACTCCAGTATTCTTTTGTTTATTTGTTTGTTTTTACACTCCAATATTCTTGCCTGAAAAACCCAATGGACAGAGGAGCCTAGCGGGCTTCACTGTATAAGTTCAAAAGGAGGCAGACATGACTGAAATGACTTATCACACACACATTTCCTATCACAGTGGTCAGGACTCTGCATTCACTGCTGAGGATCCAGGTTCAATCCCTAGTCAGAGAACTAAGACCTTGCAAGCCATGTGGTGCAGCCAAAAACAAAAACAACAAAAAAGACACAAGTAAGCCAAAGAGTGGAAGAAGGAATGATTTATTTCTTGCAGCAAGTAAGGAGAACACCATGGATTTTTCCTGTAGCAGTATCTCCCCAAACAGCAAAATTGGGCAAGTTTTGAACTATGGGAACATGCATATTCATGAAGGAACTCAAGCTAAAGAGAATTCAGCATAGAATTGGGACAAAGCTTGCCAGAACCCAAGCTTTAGTTGATTGAGGGTCAGAACACATCAGCATTATCATGCCTTAGGTTCCAACCAGTTTGGGATCTTGACATGTATTGACAGTTACCATCCTCCACCTGGGTGGAGACCTTGTGTGTTAGTTGCTCAGTTGTGTCCAACTCTTTGCCACCCCATAGACTGTTGCCTGCCAGGCTCCTCTATCCATGAACTTCTCCAGGCAAGAATACAGGAGTGGATAGCCATTACCTTCTTCAGGGGATCTTCCCAGCTCAGGGATCAAACCCAGCTCTTCCACATTGCAGGCAGACTCTTTACCATCTGAGCCACAAGGGAAGCCGCTAAGGTGGAGACCTTAGTTCCTGAAGAACAGCTCAAAGATATACATCAGATTGTTAAAAGACTGTTTTAGCACTGAACTATTGTTTCTTGACTGCTTTTCCTTTGTTACTGCCTTCTTTTTTTCCCTTGTTGTTGCCGTTCTGTCACTAAGTCCTGTCCAACTCTTTGTGACCCCATGAACTGCAGCATGTCAGGCTTCCCTGTCCTTAACTATTTCCTGGAGTTTGCTCAAACTCATGTCCATTGAGTCAGTGATGCCATCCAACCATCTCATCCTCTGTCACCCACTTCTTTTGCCCTCAAATCTTTCCCAGCATCAGGGTCTTTTCCACTGAGTTGACTCTTTGTATCAGGTGGCCAAAGTATTGGTGCTTCAGCTTCAACATCAGTCCTTCCAGTGAATATTCAGGGTTGATTTGCTTTAGGATTGACTGGTTTCATCTCCTTGCTGTCCAAGGGACTCTCAAATTCAGGGGACTCTCCACAGTTCAAAAGCATCAATAATTTGCGTTTTGCCTTCTTTATGGTCCAGATCTGACATCTGAACATGACTTAAGACCATTAATTACTCAGGCCTGTTCAAGGGCAGCCATTTTTGCCAGGCTTAGATCACAAAATGGCTTAGGCCAAAAATGGATTCTCTTATGTCAAGAAAGCCATGCCTGGTTCTTTTTCTCTGAGGGCCTCGTATGTTATCTGTTTACAAGATTAGCTGACATTTGAGTACAGACAGACTCAAAGAAAGTAAGAGAAAAACTGTGGGTCTAGGAAAAGTGTGCCATGCACAGCGAACAATAAGAGCAAAGGCCCTGAGGTCTGACAATGTTTAGCATATTTGAGGAGGAAGAAACCGGGAAAGAGTGGGAAAAGTAAGAAGGAGGCGGGAACGTGGGTCATGCCGTAATGCATAGTCTTTTACTTAAGAATTTGACCTTTACACAGAAGGAAATAATAAGCTATTAAAAAGTTTTGATAAAAGGAGTAATATGATGTTTTCAGCTACTATGTAAAGAATAAATTGAAAGGGGACAAAGATGAAAGTAGGGAGTCCAGTTAGGAGCCCAATTCATAGAAGATCCAGATGAGAAATGTTTGTGGCTGGGACTTGGGTGGTAGGGGTGTAGCTCTAGAGAAGTAAATCATGGAAAATGAGTAATAACTTGTTCCCCTTTGCAGAAAAATAGTGTTGATAGATGGGCTGGAGAGCTCCATGAGGCAGCCCCTATTCATCCTTTGTAACTTTAGCCCTGACCCTGGAACAAGAAAGGGGCTCCATAAATGTCAATTCATCAGTGAAAAAAAAAATAAAACTTTTTTTTTTTTTTTTTTGCCACTGCAGCTGCAGCCATGAGTATACTCAGACTTCAGGAGAGTCTTGCCTCCAGGATCCTCCGCTGTGGCAAAAAGAAGGTCCGGTTGGATCCCAGTGAGACTAATGAAATTGCCAGTGCCACCTCCCATCGGCAGATCTGGAAGCTGATCAAAGATAGGCTGATCATGGGGAAGCCTGTGACTGTCCATTCCTGGGGTTGATGCCCGAAAACACACTGGCTTGCCGGAAGGGCAGGCATATAGGCATAGGTAAGCAAAAGGGTACTGCTGCTGCTGCTAAGTCACTTCAGTCGTGTCCGACTCTGTGTGATCCCATAGACAGCATCCCACCAGGCTCCACTGTCCCCGGGATTCTCCAGGCAAGAACACTGGAGTGGGCTGCCATTTCCTTCTCCAATGTGTAAAAGTGAAAAGTGAAAGTGAAGTCGCTCAGTCGAGTCCGACTCTTAGCGACCCCATGGACTGCAGCCCACCAGGCTCCTCCGTCCATGGGACTTTCCAGGCAAGAGGACTGGAGTGGGGTGCCATTGCCTTGTACTACTAGTGTTCAAATGCCTGGGAAGGTAACCTGGATGAGGAGGTTGATAATTCTGTGCCAGCTGCTCAGCTGGTACTGTGAATCTAAGATTGACTGCCACATATATCACAGCCTGTACCTGAAGGTGAAGGATAACGTGTTCAAAAACAAGCAGATCCCCATGGAACATATCCACAAGCTGAAGGCAGACAAGACTCACAAGAAATTTCTGGTGGACCAGGCTGAGGCCCATAGGTCTAAGACCAAGGAAGCCTGCAAGCCCCATGAAGAGCATCTCCAGGGCAAAAAGGAGGAAATCATCAAGACTCTGTCCAAGAAGGAAGAGACCAAGAAATAAAGTTCTCCCCTTCTTCTCTGTGCATAGTGGCTTCAGCAATTGCATAGATCACTCATTCAATAAAAAACAAGCCTTCATCTACCAAAAAAAAAAAAAAAAAAAAAGATGGGCTGGCCTGCATGGAGACTGACATGGAAGCCTCAAAACAGGCTGTTGTCTGGGTTTTGCCAAAGAAGAGAGACTGGTGGGTAAGGATTCTCCTCCTTAGAGTGGTGGCCACTGGTATAGGATAGTTCATGTACCCCATCTAACCTGAATGATAAAGTAGCTCTCAAACCTTTTCCCTATTTTGCCTTGATTCTCTGCTTGCCCAGCATGCAAGATCTCTTAATTGATGTATTTTGCATAAGTGGTTTGATCTCAAAAGAAGAATGACCCTCTCCCATTAGGAATGAGTTGTTTGGTATCAATCTCTTATGTTTGTAGTGTGAATCACCTATCTTTTCTGGAACCGAGAGCTAGGAACAAGGTGACACCCATCAGTTTCTTTTGCATCTAGCTCATTGTATCCTCTGTCTCCCTCACAGACTACCAAATCTTATTGGTAGTCAAAGTTACTCCCCTGTTTAAAAACCTATACTGGGCCATTTCCAAGAGTAATGGTATGAACTTTAAGGCCCTTCATTACCTGACATTGAAATGGTGCACCTCTGATTGGAACTTGAATCCATGGTTTTTTCATTAGAATCACTCACCTGGTGTCTAGACTTACTGAGGATCAGGTTCTTTGTGTCTCAGAGCAGAAAGAATTCAGTGAAAGACAAAGTGATAGGTAAGAAATGGATTTGTTTAGAGAGAAGCACGCCCCACAGACAGCGACTGGGCCATCTCAGAAAGCAAGAGACCCTGAAATATGACACGGTTATTTTTTATGGGCTGGGTAATTTCATAGGCTCATGAGTGGGAGAATTATTCCAATTATTTTGGAAAGGGGTGGGGAGTTCCAGGAATTGGGCCAATACCCACTTTTTGATCTTTGATGGTCAGTCTCAGAATTTTCATGATGCCTGTGGGTGTTCATTTAGCTTTCTGATGTGTTAAAATGAGTGTATACTGAGGCACCAGGTCTAGTGGAAGTCAACTTCTCCACCATCTTGGACCTATTTGGGTCTAATCAGTTTATGTCATGTCCTCGGGCCATTCTTTTAAAATTTGTGCCCTGTTTCAACATCACTCTACTCTTCTAGGTCCTTTTGATATAGCCCAGATCGGTAACCAAGACAAGAAAACAGGAAATTTGCAGGAAGGCACTGAAAATTAGCACAAAAATTGAGACACTGACTTTAAAAGATTGATTGGCACCCCTTCAGCAGCACAATTAAAAATCTTCCCACCTACACTGTCAGCTAATGTACATTATTGATAAACCCCATCTGTTCTGTTCACATCATGAATTATAGCTGATTTGAGGATGTGTCCTTGCCTGAAGCCAAAATCCTTCATGGTAGCTCTGGAAATAGCCAGTTCTCAGTCATCCTGAAATTCTCTCTGTCCACCAGGTCAGTTCAGTTCAGTCACTCAGTCGTGTCCGACTCTTTGCAACTTCATGAGTCACAGCACGCCAGGCCTCCCTGTCCATCACCAACTGCCGGAGTTTGCTCAAACTCATGCCCATCAAGTCGGTGATGCCATCCAGCCATCTCATCCTCTGTCGTCCCCTTCTCCTCCTGCCCCCAATCTCTCACAGCATCAGGGTCTTTTCCAATGAGTCAACTCTTCACATGAGGTGGCCAAAGTATTGGAGTTTCAGCTTCAGCATCAGTCCTTCCAAGAACACCCAGGACTGATCTCCTTTAGGATGGACTGGTTGGATCTCCTTGCAGTCCAAGGGACTCTCAAGAGTCTTCTCCAACACCACAGTTCAAAAGCATCAATTTTTCGGTGCTCAGCTTTCTTCACAGTCCAACTGTCACATCCATTCATGACCCCTGGAAAAACCATGGCCTTGACTAGACGGATTTTTGTTGGCAAAGTAATGTCTCTGCTTTTTAATATGCTATCTAGGTTGGCCATAACTTTCCTTCCAAGGAGTAAGCGTCTTTTTAATTTCATGGCTGCAGTCACCATCTGCAGTGATTTTGGAGCCCAAAAAAATAAAGTCTGACACTGTTTCCACTGTCTCCCCATCTATTTCCCATGAGGTAATGGGGCCAGATGCCATGATCTTAGTTTTCTGTCCACCAGGTCAGCCATCCTCTTTTGTCTATGGCTGTGTGATAACCCCACCAGTAAGAATACTTTCCATGTCATTGTCTGCCTAATGTAACCCTTTATGGGATAACTCAATGTCACTTTCTCTACAAAGCCTTTCCTGGCCCCCACCCTGTATTCACTAGCCAAGTTTTGCATGGTCTCATCTTTATTCAGCAGTTGCATTTTAATTCCTGTGCACTAGACAAAAGTTATGATCAGAGTTACCTGCAGAAATCCCTTAGGAAAACGCCACTTGGGAGACTGCTATATTGTCTCCTGTGGAACAAGGCAGCCAGTTTTTCTTGAATATGGCAACAAATCACTGTTTATTTGCACATAAAATATTCCATTTAGGTGTCAAAGTGTTTCAATGACTGTAATCACACTTGTGGCAAAAAGCACACACAAAAGCTTTGACACACATAGACAGAGACATCACCTTGTCAACAAAAGTACATATAGTCAAAGCTATGGTTTTTCCAGTAGTCGTGTACAGATGTGAGAGTTGGACCATAAAGAAGGTTGAGTGTCCAAGAATTGATACTTTGGAATTATGGTGCTAGAGAAGACTCTTGAGAGTCCCTTGGACATCAAGGAGATCAAACCAGTCAATCCTAAAGGAAATCAAGCCTGAATATTCACTGGAAGGACTGATGCTGAAGTGTCAATACTCTGGTCAACTGATGTGAAGAGCCAATTCACTGGAAAAGATCCTAATGCTGGGAAAGATTGAGGGCAGGAGAAGAAGGAGGCGACAGAAGATGAGATGGTTGGATAGCGTCATTGACTCAATGGACATGAGTTTGAACAGACTCCAGGAGATAGTGAAGGACAGGGAAGCCTGTCATGCTGGGATTCACGGGCTCTCAAAGACTGGTGTACATGGGGTCTCCAAGAGTTGGACACGTCTAAGTGACTGAACAACAAACAAAGTTTGTGGAATCTGAGACTCACTGAAACGACCACCTACCACTGTCTCTCCAGGAAGCTATCTGTCTCAGCGTGGAACAGTAGGTAGGTGTCTCCTTCCCTTCTTCCCTCCCTACTAAGCCAGGATTCACATGTGGAAAATTCACATAAGTCAAGATTATATGACCCTTGTTCAGTATTATCTTTTCTTTTCTTTTTTTACCACGTGGCTTGCAGGATTTTAGTTCCTCAACCAGGGATCTGATGCCAAAACCTCAGCCTCTCTGTACACTGGTGCCTAATTGAATCTGGGAAACAGAGTTTTGGGTAAAGCAGAAAAGGATAGCTTTATTGTTTTGCCAGACGAAGAGGGACACAGTGGGCTAATGCCCTCAAAATCATCTGTCCCACTTGGAGATGATAGCAAGAAGTTTTATAGTACTGTTCAAAGATGGCATGATCAATTCCTGGACATTCTTCTGATGGGTTGGTGGTGCGTAAGTAGGAGTCAGCATCAACAACCTTCAGGTCCAACTGGTGTAGGGTCTCCACGCTGTGGGCAGCACACCATCATTAATCATTAACTTGCCCACCGGAAGTTTCAGGATCTGGAAAATAGCTCAAAGATCTTGTTGTGCTGTTGATGGGGAAACAGGACCTTGCCCCAAGGCTGCTCTTGACTAAGTTTCTCCCTAGACTTCTATCTCCTCTATCCTTAAGTATGGGCTTCCCTGGTGGCCCTGCTGAAAAAAACCTGCCTGCCAATTCAGGAGACATGGGTTCGATCTCTGGGTCAGGAAGACACCCTGGAGTAGGAAATGGCAACCCACTCTGGTATTATTGCCATGGAAATCCCATGGGCAGAGGAACCTGGCAGGCTACAGCTCATGGGGTTGCAAAATGTTGTTGGACAAGACCAAGCACTAGTGAATGCATGCATGTACCGTCCTTCCCTAATTAACAACAGCTTGAATCTACCCACTGGAACTTGGAAGGTCATGGAGGCTAAATGAAGGTCATTTCCTATAATCAAAGAAATAGGGGACACAGAAAGACCTTGTGCCTAGGAGCCCCACGGGGCCCTGCATGGTATCAGATTGAATCCATGCTCTTGGCAGTGAAAGTGTAGGCTCCTAACAACTGGGCCTCCATTGAATTCCCTGTATTGTTTTTGTAATTCCTTGTTCTGAAATTTCCCATCCAACCAGCAAAACTGAGTGCCCCAGAAGCATTCAGGACAGTTTCCCAAGAATTACCATAATGCTCTTACTCTTAGCACAGAGTAAGAATTAGTAAAAGTTGGATAAAATCAAGCAATCTCCTTTATGTCCAGCCCCATCCTTGCCCACCTCTGAATAATTAATGCAAGGAGATTTCAGGCCACATATTTTAGACCAAAAACAAGGACAAAAGTCAGCCTCCCTCTCTATAGGACAGTCCACAGCATCACCCTTTACAGTACTCTCCTGTTTTTATTGTATCTAATCCAACCTCTTCAGCACGGAACTCAAGGTCACATCCCTGACCATTCTCCTTTCTATTCCCTCCCCCATGGTTGCGTTTCTATATGGCTGCTTATGGTCTCCAGCCTATCAAGCCGGCCCCACAATCTCAGGCATTTTTAACCAGCATGATCGCCCTTGTGACCCCACCACACACACAAGTGGAAACAGCCCTGCTAAATAGAGAACCAGTCCTGGCCAGGTAATTTCAATATAGTTCTCTGTCTTTATTGATACACCACTGCACACACGAGGAAAACAGCGCTTTTCTAGAAAAAGTTGGAGTCCATCACATTTCAGATGTGGATGTAAACCCTGATGTAGGCAAGGGACTCTGGCAGTCGGAGCAGCTGCAGTAGTGCTCAGGGGAGTAATCCCTCTTTGTGGTAGGTTTTTGGGAAATGATCATCCCTTCCAAGTCCTTCACTTTGTTTTCCACTGTCTGAAGCTTTTTCAGAATCTTCTCTTGCAGACCCAAAGACAGGAAAATATTATTGTCTTGAAGTGTGAGATCACTCCCTTCTGGGCTGACCAGCAAAGCCTGAAAAAAATCTGAGCCTTTCTTGTAAAGTTTGTAGAGTGTGATTGCAAACAACAGTATTTTCTAAAATAAAACAACAGAAGTTGAACGTTACTTGTTTATTCACGTGAAATGCCACAGTCTACTGTAGATGCAAAGAAAAACCTCTAATAGTAATAATAATCCTTCATTCCTAACAAAACATCCTCACAGCTATTTTGTCTTTTGATCTTTACTTACCACAAAGTGGAGAGGTAGGCTGATCAGAGATTATTATTTGCATCTAATTAATAAAGATTATAATAGTAGATAATGTTTGCTGAAAGCTTGCTTCATGCAAGGCTCTGTGCTAGGAGTTTCCTTGCCTGTGCATGACCTATTTATGTAGGAAAAAAAAAAACACCAGGTAATCATTTAGATACCTTCCATTTGGTACCCTGTCATTGTCATATACTTGGAAATAGTAGAGCCATGACTGGAATCCAGGAATTCTGATTTCCATGTACATTCTTTTAGGACACAGCAGTCTGAAACGCTGGATTTCTTGGTCATGGAAATTTTTTTTTTAAGGTGCTAGGACAGAGTCTAACTAGGAAAAGAAAAAAAAATCACCTTTTATCCTTATAATAACTAGCATTGCTTATTGAGCACTGTTACATGCTAAGTTTTATACATACAATACCTCCTTTAATCCTCACAAAAACCCCAAGGGGGCACTGTTATCAAACCCATTTCGCAGATAAAAAAACTGGGGTTTAGAGCCTAAGTGATTGCTCTCAGCTCACTCAGGAAGTGGCAAAACCAAGAAACCCCTGTAGTCTGACTCCAGAGTTTATTAACCACTCTTGTTATACACCTCTTTTTCTTGGATGAAGTACCTGGAGGGCTGCGAATTCATCTGATTGAATTAAGCAATAACCAAACAAGAGCAGAACCGAGTAGCATAGATAAGAGTTTGGCGTTTTGGCTTCTCTTCTTTTATTAGCTAATTGAAATGCAGAATATGAATATGTAGACACACAAATCCCTGTTAAGGATTTCGATCAGTTGGATTATAGTAAATGAGATTTTGGAGAATGTAATTTGGAATGCTAAAAATCGAGTTTGAATCTCAGCTTGGCCAGCATTTACAATCTATGTCACCTTGGGTAGGTGATAACCAAATTCCCTCACCTACAAAATGGGAGTCAATAATCCCTGCCCTGCCTACCATGCAAGGTTTTCAAAGGTTGAAAGAAATGCAGGTGAGTGATTTCTCAAGAGTGGCATGAAAATAAGTGAATGCTACAAAATAATCCAATAATAACTTCTTTCAACATTTACCAAGTAAACCAGTCACTCCTTAACAAAGCCCTCTTTAAACACCATCTTCTTAAATTTAGGCTGAATGTCAATGCACCTCTTTCCTTGTTTGTCACATGAAAAGAAACTCTATCCATTTCATGGAATTGTTGAGATTCTCAAAAGGTTTTAACTATATTATAAATATAGCTGTTATTATTGGTAATTAAACAGAAGTATATAAAATCCTAAATGTTTCTTGTAATTCCAGCCAGTTATACTCCTAATCCCCCAAAGAGCCCCTATACATTCATTGCAATGACTAAATAAACATATACATGCTTTCTCATCAGTTACAGAGCAAAGGCACAGTAAGAACAGAAAGGCAAAACCCAAGATCCCAGTTATACTTGTGGTGCTATTCTATAAGAAGTACTCTACACGGTGTCCAGCCCACAGTTAGACACTCAAAGATGAATACAAATACATGATCAAAGAAATCTGGAGATAAGGCTGCCTTCTCATGTTACAAGCTTCTTTAATCTGTTTTATTATAAGCAAGCCAAAGATCATTGTGAGAAAGCTTTTTTATGTCAAAAACCTAATTGAAGGAAAAATTTTAAGGCTAACCTAATTTCAACCAACTTCAGAGACAACTTCAGATGAGCCATGCACTCTGGCTCATCTGCATGGTCTTAAAACTGGGTGGCAGCAATATGGGAGAGAACTGACCAAATTTCACAATGCTTAACTATTTAAATTTCTCCATAACAAAAGAGTATAACCTGAATTGACTGAACACTTCGTTTCCATAAGGCATACATTCCCACTCCCAACAAAATCAAAAAGGAAATTCCCAGGATAACTTGCACAGCCGGAGCAAGGTTATCTAGTGGCCCCAAATTTGTTTGCTGAGGCGCACTAGTCTCTCCCAGAAGAGTTGCTTGTAGATAATTCCATATCGTGCTCAGAGAGAGATAATCTACGATGGTGTCCCAGATAGAAGATGAAGATGACATTTT
Source organism: Odocoileus virginianus (assembly GCF_023699985.2). Lineage (NCBI taxonomy): Eukaryota > Metazoa > Chordata > Mammalia > Artiodactyla > Cervidae > Odocoileus > Odocoileus virginianus. Next base: position 86,152,201 of record NC_069678.1, read on the forward strand.
AATATACCAGCAGCTCCAGGAACTACATGTGCAGAGGCTTCAGGAACCTAGATATGAGTTAGGGAAAGTGGGCTGGGGGTCCAGGTGCTCCGGAGCCACTGTGAGCTGTTCTTTGTGATGTCACTGTTCTGAAGGTCAGCTTGCTTCCCACCCACCCGCTGAACCTTCTCACTCAAAACCAACCAGGCAATGGCCTGAGTTTTCAGTTCAATCATATCACTTTCTCTGATCTTTGACCAGTCCTAGCGCTGACAGAGCACTGTTCAATAGAACTTTCGGTAATGATATATCTGCTGTTTCCAACGTGGAAGCCACTAGTCACTTAAAATGTGGCGAGTGTGCCTGAGGAAGTGAATTTTACATTTTATTTAACTTTAATTAAATTTAAGTAGCCACATGTGGTTACCTGTTAGCGTATAGTGCATTTCCAACAATCCATGGGATGGAGAACAGTTATTTTCACATTTCAAATGAGAAAAGTGAGGTTAAGTGGAGATTTGAGGAGATAGGATTTAAAGAGGGACTTTCTAAAGAGCTGGGCTTCCCTGGTGGCTCAGTGGTAAAGAATCTGCCTGCCAATACAGGAGACATGGGTTTGATCCTCTGGATTGGAAAGATTCCCCTGGAGAAGGAAATGGCAACCCACTCCAGTATTCTTGCCTGGGAAGATACCAGGGACAGAGAAGCCTGACAGGTTACAGTCCACAGGGTTGCTAAGAGTCGAACATGACTAAACACACACACACACACACACACACCCAAGATAATAGTTTACTTGGGAAATGTGGAGGGAGGTTATTACTGGATCATTTTGTAGCATTTCCTTTTTTGTATGTCACTATGGCATCTGGTCCCATCACGTCCTGGGAAATGGACGGGGAAACCGTGGAAACAGTGTCAAGAGTTAATTTTTTTGGGCTCCAAAATCACTGCAGATGGTGACTGCAGCCATGAAATTAAAAGATGCTTACTCCTTGGAAGGAAAGTTATGACCAACCTGGATAGCATATTAAGAAGCAGAGACATTACTTTGCCAACAAAGGTCCGTCTAGTCAAGGCTATGGTTTTTCCAGGGGTCATGTATGGATGTGAGAGTTGGACTGTGAAGAAAGCTGAGCACTGAAAAATTGATGCTTTTGAACTGTGGTGTTGGAGAAGACTCTTGAGAGTCCCTTGGACTGCAAGGAGATCCAACCAGTCCATCCTAAAGGAGATCAGTCCTGGGTGTTCATTGGAAGGACTGATGCTGAAGCTGAAACTCCTATTGGAGTTTCAAAGTATTCTTTGGCCACCTCATGCGAAGAGTTGACTCAATGGAAAAGACCCTGATGCTGGGAGGGATTGGGGGCAGGAGGAGAAGGGGACGACAGAGGATGAGATGGTTGGATGGCATCACCGACTCGATGGGCATGAGTTTGAGTAAACTCCGGCAGTTGGTGATGGACAGGGAGGCCTGGCGTGCTGTGATTCATGAAGTTGCAAAGAGTTGGACACGACTGAGCAACTGAACTGAACTGAACTAATTGCTTAGAAATTGTATCTTTGGGAAAGCTTTTGACATATTTGAGCCTCACTGTGCTCATCTATTTATCTCTGCTTCATAAGATTGATATAGGAACAAATAGTATAATTGCCTAAGCACTTTGTAAAGAGTAGCATGCTGTCCCATAACCTATATGCCATGTTATCAAATCCATTATTTACTGACTAGTACCTATGCACTTGACAAAGAGGTATGATAAGAGAAAATACAAGGTCTGTTTCCAAAAGTCTTACATGAAAAAAGGTAGTTCACACACAAGTGTTATCGTATAAATTGTGAGATCAGTTATGAAGACAGCAAGAATCCAACAGATGGCTTGTACCAAGAGGAGAGGAGGGGCATGGTAAGGAAGGAGAGAAAGGGGGAAATATGAAAACTTTTTAGAAAAATATTGTCTGATGCTATTCTGATTTGTTCATCTGGTTGACTGAAAGAAAGAACATGGATAGGGATGCCTGGAAAAAATAACTATTTTGTTCTTTTTAAAAATTGTTTGTTTTTGGCTGTTCTAGGTCTCTGTTGCTTCTTGGGCTTTTGTCTAGTTTGGTGAGCGGACGACTCTGTCGAGGGCGTGGCTTCTCGCGTGGAGCGCAGGCTCTAGGTGCGCGGGTTCAGCAGCTGCGGCTCTGTGCTCAGTAGTTGTGGCGATTGGGCTTAGTTGCCCCGTGGCACGTGGGACCTTCCTGGCCCAGGGATCGAACCTGTGTCCCTTGCACTGGCAGGCAGCTTCTTAACCACGAGGCCATCAGGGAAGCCTGAACGCGCGTTCTTGCAGGAAGGGGAGGGACAGCAAGCTGCTCAAGGTGTCAGTGTGTGCTGTCTGCTTGGCCGCTCAGTCGTGTCCGAGCCTTGCAACCCCACAGACTGTAGCCTGCCAGGCTTTTCTGTCCATGGGATTCTCCAGGCAAGGACACTGGAGTGGGCTGCCATTTCCTGCTCCAGGGGATCTTCCTGACCCAGGAATCAAACCTGGGTCTCCTGCATTGCAGGCAGACGCTTTACCGACTGAGCTACCAGGGTGTCAGGGACACATCTAGAACGTGGAGTCTAGAATGCTGTTGGATAGATAGTATTAAAACATGTCAGGTCAAAATGACATATTGATTTAGGCATGACTGTTAGTGATGTTAAGCCCACAGTCTGCGTGTGACTGATCACAATTAGAATCTTTTCTAGAAAGGAATAAAAAGTACTCAGGTAATTGTCTTACCATAACAAGTTAAACATGGGCCAGAAACCATTAAAGAATGGTAACCAGAAATTTTTTGAAGAAAAATATGAATGTGACAACAGATTCATTACCCAAGATATCCTACACTAGGACTCCCTGTTACATGGCACCTTATACTTTACTTTCAAAGCACTTAACATGATTAAGGTTATTTGTGCAATTTGGGGTTTGATATGTGTTCCATGACTACTGTAAACTGAAGGAAGACAGGGACCGTGTTCATTTTATTCACTACTGTATGTTCATTGTGTTCACTGCTTGGCATATAGCAGGCATTCAAGTATTTTTAAGTAAATATAAAGTCCCCTAGAAGAATTCCAAATATGTTTATAGCCTAAACTGTTTAATCATCAAGTGCCTATTCCATTGGTTACTTGTTTCTATAGAAGTTTTACAGAGTAGCTGTTAAGAGGATAGGTGTTTGGGAGTCTAATGGACCTGGCTTCAAATTTTGGCTGTACTATTCACGAACTTTGTTACCTTGGGCAGGTTACTTGAGGCTCACTACCTTCATTGGTAAAGCAAGTGTAATTCCCACCTTGTAGGACTACTGTAATGAGAATTTGGCAATTTGTGTAGAAGGTAAAGGCAACTATCATTTATAGTGATGTTTATGATCAAATGCTAGGTATTGTAGACTTCAATAGTATAGAGCTCCTCAAAGAAAATCTAGTCTGAAAAACCCATTTATTGTCTGACTCCTCTTAGACTCCTGAACACTGAGGAAGAATTGATCACAGTGGAAGGTATATCTCAGCCCACCTTTAGTATCATCCATCCATGATCCATCTTTCAGTCATTTCCACAGTAGTGCCCTATTAAGACTGTCTGATTTACACATGCAGCAACTTGTTGTTTATGTGGTACACACTTTCAAACCTTCACTAGGCTCTTCATTTTTTGTCAACCAATACCCGAAGTCTAGAACATGGTTATAGATGCCAAAATACTGGCTTCCTGCTGACCTATCCAATCTTCTAACCCTTTCCCATTTATTCTCTTAACTCTGGCTCTAGACTTGTCAGTGTCGCTCACACACCCAGCTGTTACACCACAAAGATTTGGCACAGAATTGGATTATCCCAACTTCTCATTTCTTCAGGTTTAAACATTGCTTCCTCTATGGAAACTTTCTGTCCTTTTTTGGCTCCCTGTCTGGGCATCTTTCATAGCACTTTTAATTATTTGCAGTTTTAACGTTTGTTGAACAGGTTACCTTTCTCAAAGAGGTTCAGGCCTTCAAATGCAGGCCGTCACAGAGTATATTTCTGCAAGTGTAGACCAAGCAGGCCTGTTAGCACAATGGGCCGCGCTTTGTAGACTCAGTTTGACATAATAGGAGGCCATGTCCCAAGTCAGGAGTATAAAGCCACGCGGTCTCACAGGCTACTCTGGGTATGAAGAGAGGACTGAGCAACTTCTCTTTTAGAAGTTTCTTTCAGAAAGAAAAACTGAGAGGATCCCCTGGCAGTCCAGTGGTTAGGACTCTGTGCTTCCACTGCTGAGTGGAATCACTGCTGTGCTTCAATCCCTAGTTGGGGAAACTGCAAGTAGCCTGTGGTGTGGCAAAAAAAAAAGAAAATCCTTTTCAAAGGTCACATGTTATTCACAGAAACAGTAATTTCTGTTTTCCATCTCTTTCTCAAATGAGGAACTGTCAACACTGGACGCCTAACTGGAGATGAACCTACATGAGTTGAGTTGGATCTGCATGACCTGGTTTTTACCTATGCTTCCAACTTTATTTCCCACTACTCACTTTCACAGAAAGTACAGCTTAATTACAAAACTGGCATTTCTGGTACTTTAAATGCCACCTGCGACTTTCTATCTTTCATCCTTCACATTAAGTTTCCCTCCTGATATTTTTCCAGTCAGATAAGATTGGAAACTTAGCTCCACCTCTTCCTAACTTTTTATCAGCTAGACACTGCATCCCCATCCTTTTAATCTGTCAAATAATATGAACAGTACTGACTTCACGGAGTTATGAAAATCCAACAAGATAATTTTAAGTACTAAAAAAAAAAAAAGGTCTAATTATCCTGCAATCTCAGCACTTTCCACTTTGTATTCTAGGCCTCTGCTTCTGTAACTTTTCTGTGCCTATGAATCATCTGGAGATGTTACTGAAACACAGATTTTGGTCAAGAAGTTCTGAACTTGACAGTCTACATTTTGAACAAGTTCTTAGATGACATCCATGCTGCCGGCCCATAGTCATACTCTGATTCTTTGCAACCCCATGGACTGCAGCTCACCAGGCTCCTCTGTCCATAGGATTCTCCAGGCAAGAATACTGGAATGGGTTGCCATGTCTCTCCAGATCTTCCTGACCCAAGGATCGAACCAGTGTCGCTTAAGTCTCTTGCATTGGCAGGTGGGTTTTTTACCACTAGCACCACCTGGAAAGCCTACCCCAGCCCTCACATTGAAGCTCCATGATGGCAAACTCCGTAACAAATTTATTTTTATCTCCCAAATACCTGTAATTATCTTTAAGTATGTGTGTACTTAAGTGTTTGGCTAATGACTGTCCTTCAATGATTGTCCTTGCCAGCGCAGCTCAGAAGCAGGCAACCTGGGACGGAGGGGATAGGTTGGGGCTGAAATCCCTAGGAAGACTCATCAAAACCGTTCTTATCCATCATTGTCTACTTGCTCTCTTTCACATGTGCTCACAAACATGGAGAAACACAGAAGCAGGAGAATTCTGGGTAAAGTGCAAGAATCAATTCTCGATTTCTACCTATTAATTTTAGGGGGCACAAACTCGGTGCTTCCAAGTCTGGAGTATTTGGAGGACAATCCCCAAAGAGATATCAAGTAAAAATGATAGGACTAAAAGCTTCAAAAATAACCCCCTGACCTTCTGTATTATCATATAATCACACATGCTGGTTTTAACAGAACATCGTCTTCAATAAAGATCAAAGGCTTCCCTGGCGATCCAGTGGTCAAGATTTTGCCTTTTAGTGCAGGGAGTGCAGGTTCAGTTCCTAGTCCAGGAGCTAAGATCCCAGGTCTTCTGAGCCAAAAAACCAAAACATAAAAAGAGAAGCAATATTGTAACAAACTCAATAAAGACTTTTAAAATGGTCCATATTGAAACATGTTAAAAAAAAAAAAAAAAAAAAAAAGAATCAAAAGAAGCAAACCACTCCAACTAGAATACAAAATGCTTCTAGGATCATATTAAAGCAAACGTTCAACTGGGTTCTAAAAACTAGGCTTTGGTACTACTGCCAATGGACTCACTTGGTCCTTCCAGGGTACAGGAGTTAGGAGTGGTTAAATACAGTTGAATCTTTTTCTTTCTTTTGGCCAAACCACACAGCATGTGGGGTCTTGGTTCCCCAACCAGGGATCAAACCTGTGCCCATTGCAGTGGGAGTGCAGAGCCCTAACTAAACCACTGGACCACCGGGGACTTCCCCTTTTTGGATGCATACAGTTGAGTCTTAAAATTAGCAGCTTTCTCTTGGTCTGATCTAAAAATCTCTAGAATGAGGAATTTTTAAGATGGGGCCACTGGTTACTTCTCATGCTCAGACCACAGGTGAAGGACCTTTTGAAACGATCACTTACACCTCAACACTTTGTAAGGCAGGACACTGAAGTCCAGAGGGGAAATGAGCTCAAGATCCCAAAGAACTCAGTCAGTAGTGACCTTGGCCTCTTAAGAAGTTCCACTGTTTCTGCCACTTTTGCTTTCAACAGAATCTTGTTTGAGAATATTGTATCCTACTAAGATCTGAGCAAGAAATGACTTCGGCTTGGTGGTGGTGGTGGTAGAATAAAAATCTTTTAAGAGCTGACAAAACAAGGTTTAAGGGTCAGAGAAAAGATCTTAAAATTCTAACCAGAGGCATAAGAAGGAGATTTTAGGAGTATCTGTCATTTCACTGTTAAATAATGATAAAGTGACTTCACAAAGAACAGAGAATAAAGCTGCTATATAAGAAAACACTGCTTTTCTTGTCATTATACATGGATGTCCCAGAGTCCGCTGAAACTTTAATACAAAGACCAAACTCATCTTGTGTTTCTATTCTCTTCCCCCAAACTCCTTTCTAGTCTTGCCTCAATTGGTTGCATCCATCACTACAGAACCTTAAGTTTTCCTCATTTTCTCCAGTGCCTAATACGCCTGTTAAATTTCTCAATTTCATCTGCTCGTCGCTCTGCTGCCATCGTTTGCCGCAATTACTTAGATCTGTTTCCATTCTCAGCCCCTCAAATCACACTCATTCAAGCAATCTACAGATTAATATGAATGTTGTTTAAAATTCTGTAAAGGCTCTCAGCTGCCTATGGACTCAAGTCCGGACCCCTCAGTGTCTGTGGTTTGGCTCCTGTCTCTACAAGCAGCTCATCTGCTCCAGGGCTCCCCTTTTACTGCCAGCCGATCACACTATCTGTAGTTGCCTGGAAACATGGCTTTATTATCTCTGAATGTGGTGAGCTCTTCACATTATGCCTGGCATACCCTCTCCTTTCTACCTGAAAAACTCCTGAACATCCTCTTCCAGGAGCTACCTTGACTCCGAGTTAATTACTCTACCTTAGAATTTTCTTTCCACAAAATTTTTAAGACAAGTCATTCAAAAGGAAGCTTGATCTGAATGGTTTGGTTAATAACCGAGGTAAAATATAAGTGCACATTTCAGAAAATATATGTGCAATTCCAATTCATGTGTGGCATGAAAACTCATTATGAGTAAACGAAAAAAAATGGGTGAAAAATTGTAATTTATTGAAACTCAACTCAAAAAATATAAGATGCTGTAGTGTACAATATATTACACAAAGCACCCTCAGGTGCACATTCAAGTCAAGTAAGAACTCCATATCCCTTTCCCTAGCCCTCCCACCCTGGGATCTTAGTATCTGTTCCATATACAATCATGCACACTTAATTTGAAAAAGGAAGCCCCGATATATTTTGATGTATTAATTAGCACCAAACAAGAATACAGTTCCATTTTTTAATAAAACAAAAACAAAAAACCCAATCAATAAACCAACTGGAGAGCTAATGGACTCAGCCAATACTGCTGACATAGATATTATACATTCATGTAAATACACAGCCTATTCTACCCTAAATGACAGTGTGGCTGGTTCTCAGCCTTTGTTCAAGTTGGCAATTGTCCCCGTGTTGCAGTGCTGGAGCCAGTCTGTTTCTAAAACAAAATTGCTATTTAGGAACTTCCTACACAAAGCTCATCTGTCTTTTTTGTTGGAAACAAGTCTAAAATTGGTGTGGAAAACTTAGATCTTTCAAGGACAACCACTGGCCGAAGATAATGAAGCTGTTTTAAGGCAAGTTCTCCACAGTCTGTTAATGCTTTGTCCAATACGACCCTCAGGTTTTCCAAGGAGGGAACTGTTGTCGTCTCAGCTACTATTAAAGGTGGGATTGCAGTCAGGTTCTCATGAATTGCAGAGTCACTGGAAGAATGAGGTATGTCAACTTCAGGGTCATTGTCATTCACCAAATTATTTGCCATAACACTCCCTGTTAAGTCATTACAGGGTTGTGAAGAATTATTTAATGTTAAGTGCTCTGAAGGCTCCCAATCATCAAAATCATCTTCTTTCTCTTCACTTTCCTGAATAAATTTCAGAAATGAAGATTCAAATCCCATAGGTTTATAAGTCTTCAAATCAAATGACCTGGGCTGTGGATGCTTCCTGAAAGTCTCTTTTGGAACATGGGTTGAATTTTTTACAGTGTTTTCTGGCCCTGAACTTTGCTGCCCAGTTTCCGAGTCTTTGATCCTTGGTAAAGGCAGCTGGAAACTTGTGAAATAAGTCCCACTTTCAGTCCCATCAGGATTAGGAATGGAATTTTCTATTTTACAAGGAGGAGGCTGAACTATATTACACTGTTCCAAAGAGGTGGTTTCTGAACTATGGTTACATTTCAGAGTTCCTCTGTAGAGCAGAGAATCCGCATCAAACACTGGGCTGCTCTCTGTGCATCCTTTCTGCCCTCCGTCCCTTTCACCTGGATGGAGGGGATCAGCAGTCTGGACGGGCATGCCAGTGTCACCTCGGGGATGGCTGTGCTGTGGGAGCTCTGATTCACAGCCTCTATCTTCTTCTTTCTTTATATAGGGCTCTGCTTCAGAAGTGGGCTCCTCCTTAATTTTGGTACCGTACTTGACACACATGACAAGGTTTTCCATCTGCTGCTCCAGGTAGGCACTACTCATCTGATGGGTGCGTTTGTAATGCCTCACTATGCTGCTCTCCAGCTTCACCACCGACAAGCACCCCTGAACCATGCAGGGGTACTGCGTGTGCTCAGAGTGCTCCACGCACATATGGAGGGCTTCAGCTCTCGTTTTAAAACTAATGGGAGCTTTCTTGTCTTTGATTAAGCCACACTTTTTAGCCTTGGCATTAAACGATCTCCGGGTCGTCTGATGTTCGTGCCCCTGAGGGTGAGTTGTCTGACACACCTTTTCACTCCGTAGTAGCCTTTCATTTGCCACTTTCTGGCTTCTAAACAGATCATCGTAATAGTCCTTATGTCGGTAATATACATGTTGAGAATAATTACTGCGATGGGTGAAAATCTGGCCACAGCCATTAAGATCACAATGAATTTCATAGTCTGAATGTATTTCTCCTTCAATGTTATGCTGTTCCATCAAGTGGTGCTTCAACTTGCTGAATGTATAAAAAACAGCAGGGCACTGAGGCTGGTTACAGGAAAATCTGGCCGCTGACTCAGCTTCAGAAAGCACTTTCGGCTCTTCAATGTGGTCTAGGTTATGAGAGTCACTACAGTGCTTCGCAAGAGCTTTGGAACACAGGAAGCGTTTGTTACATTCCTTATATTTGCAGGCAAATATCTTTTTACATTTGACAAGTTCCCTTTTGGTTCTCGCTTTGTCTTTCTCTAAACATAACTGCTCTTTGTTGTACTGATGTACAGTCCTGTAATGGCGAATCAAGCCTTTGAGATTGGTGAAGGAGGAGTTGCAAGTTTTATGAATACAATGGAATGGTTTGTGGTATTTATTCAAAATGTAGCAGAGATTTCCCTTAGCAACAGTTCTCCTGCTACCTCTGCCCTCTCTTCCTTCTCCTTCTTCTCTGTGGCTGCCTATTGGTGACGAGAGATCAGATATTTTACTTTCTGTTTCTTCACAGGATGACTCCAAATCTGTTTCCGAACTGCACTCATCCTTTTTAGAATGACAGTGTGGCTTCTCAGAGTTACCACTGGGATCACCTCCAAGTTCTGCAGGACAATCAACTTTCAACCTGTCTACTGAGCACGGGCCTTCATGATCACATTTTTCATTATCTAATAGTTTTTGAGTTACTCTGTCGCTGCCAATTTGATGTTTATTTTTATAATGAATCCTAAGGTGTGTTTTTCTCGTAAATGACCTTTGGCAAATATGACACTGGAACGGGGAATACCTATGTTGAAACATGGTTAACTGAAGGACTTTTTCTTTTGAATAATTATGTTTTTTAAGATAATGCATTAACAAAGCCTCTCTAGTCACAAATTCGTATTTGCATCCTTGAAGTTCACAGAAAAAAGGCTTGGCTGCCAACTGTGCCAGGTACTGACTTGGCATATTTTCATCTTGATTCTGAAAATTAAGATCTGAGATTGTAGCTGAAACTGCTTGAAGAGACTTAGCACCACTGGATGGGTACCCCTGCAATGACCCTGAGAAAGATCCATGGGTTATTGAGTTTTTCAAGCTTAAATGTTTTAAGCGTAACAGAAGTTCCAACATGGTATCCTCTGTACAGGGCCTTTTAGATGCACAGATGGAGGCTTCTGAGGAATAGCCTTGATGTTCTCGTTTACATTTAGTATGGATATTGTGATCCAGACCTTCATCTGGGGAGTCACTGTTTGTATCTGAGCTGGGTTTAGGTTCTGCATCAAACTTTTCAGTCGCTGGATTGTGTTCATTACCCAAACAAGGAAAGACATCCTTTGTCTTTACCTTTTTGGGTTTGAAATGGTATGGATGAACCTTCCTTAGGTGCTTCTGCATGCCTCTTGCGTTTTTGTATGTGGAACCACAGCCATCAAAACCACAGGTAAACTTACTCCCATCAAAACAAACTGCTACACTGGAACATTTCTCCTTTAAACTGGAGGGCACAAAAACTTTTTCATGAGTTAATAATATATCCTGCATGGTTTCAGAGTGATCCAGCGTGTCAATTAACTCTTCATTCATGGAAGCTGAAGAGCTATGACTTAACTGATCACTAGAATTACTGTCACTGTTTTCTTTCAGATTTTCTGTAGTTTCTATCTGAGAACTAGCTGATCCTGCACAGAAGAGAAGATCCTCTGGTAAATGTGACTTATCAGTCTGGTCAAGCAGATGGGGCTGATCAATACAATCCTGCTTTTCACCTGCTGCCGGCTCAAGTTTCACTGTTTTCTTCACATCTCCATTTGAACTTTCAGCATTATGCATCGAGAGGTGATTCTGGTATTCAATTTTGGAATAATAGAACTTTTTACAGCCAACGAAGCTGCACGTGTAAGATGCATCCCTAAAGTGTTGTGCTTCATGGTGGTAAAGCTGTCCCAAGTCACTGAAGACAATATTACAGCCATTCAATTCACATTTGTAACGCAGATCATCATGTTTTTGTTTATGGTTAAGCAGTTCGTTCACTGATCCAAACCTAGCATAGCAATCTATAGATACACACATATAAGGCTGAGGACCACAATGCACTTGTTCATGCTCTCGCAGGTGAAAAGCAGACATGAAATGTCGTCGACAATAAGTACACTTCTCTCTTCTATTTTTCATATCTAAGTAGTGCTTGGCATTTTCATCGTTATTTTGGTGTTCAGCTTTAAGATGCACACTTAAGTATTTGAACTGCTTAAACACACGGGAACAGTCTGTGCCAGGACATGGGTACAAATCTCTGTCTTGCAGGTGGCAATCTTCTAATTTGCTGAATGTGACATATTCATGTGACTCTCCTTTGGCTTGTTCATTCAGTGACTGACCTTGCTCCAGGGCTGCAGAGGGGCTCTTGGGACAAATTCCCTTTTGAGAGCCTTTCAACAGTAATTTCTTTCTAGAGCGGTCCCTTCTGCTTGGTGGCATTTTAACATGTTCCATCACATGAGGAACAAATATTTCTTTTCTCTTGAATTTTTTAATACAAACTGGACAGGTGTAAATTCCATCTTCCATATGCATCTTAGAATGATGAAGAATCCTAGCCTCTATACATTCTCGCTTACATAACAAACAGAAAAATTTATACTGAAGCCACCTCTGGTATCTTTCAGAAGAACCAATGGGTTTCTTGTCTCTCTTCTCCTTATGTTGATCTGTCATATCTCTTCTTCTATATTGTTTATCTTCTTTACCTTCCTCATAGTCACTGAGAAATGACTCTAAAACATCTGTGTCGTTAATAGACATTTCATAGCCACTTAGATCATCATCAGAATCTGAGGCTTCTTGTCCTAGAAGTTGGTGGCAGTGTCGTTTTAAAGTTTTCCAGTCCCAAAATTCAGGATCAAAAGGCCAGTGGGCTTTTAAAGCTAGTAAGAGCTCACATCGGAGAGAATTTGGAACTGGTGCATTTTCTTCATCAAATTTTTGATCTGGTTGGGAATACAGTTCTTCCAACATGTTAAATCCATCCAAACTGGGTTCAATTAAGAATTCTGTAAGTTGACAGGCTCGTCTAACTTCTAAATCTTCTGGCAAAAGACAAGCAATTGTTTTACAAACTGATGCCTTCATTTCTTCATCCTCACTTGTTCTGAGTTGAAGAGCTCTGACACATAGTAAAATCGACACCCCAAGACCAGCATCTTGTGCCTGTTAAGAAAAACAGGGAAGAAAAGGTTTTTTTTTTCCATTTGGAAAACTACATAAATTTGGAAACACTACATAAATTTCACTGATAAGATACACATATACACTCCTCTTAAAACTTATAAACAACAACAATGTACATTTATAGAGTATCCAACTTTATAAAGCACTGCATATTGTTATTATTTGGCCACACTGCACAGCATGCATGATCTTAGTTCCCCGACCAGCAATAAAACCCATGTTCCCTGCAGTTGAAATGTGGAGTCTTAACCAATGGACTGCCAGGGAAGTCCCAAAGCACTGCATATTAAAGCAGTCCTTAACCCTCAAGGAATCTACCTATGTGCCAAATGTGTAAATAAAAAAGGCACATAAATTCAGAGGAGCTCAGAATAAATAAGGTCACTGAAAGATTCAAAAAAGAATTGTCTCAAGCTGGGTAGGAAGGATAGGGCTTAAATAAATGGGTTTAAGAGGAAATACATGTGTATAAGGGAGTTTAAGACTGAATTCAATTTTAAAAATTCATGTATCATGAATAACTGGGTGTTTTCAAAACCTCAAGGGTAAAATAAATGATTTTTCTATTTCCTCAAAAAAAAAAAAAAAATTAGTACTTTATAGTTACAGGTGTACTGAATCTGTTTCCCACAGAAAAACAAAAGAAAATTTCTCTATAGCAGCAGGTTCTCAGAAATCAGTCAAAAATCATGAAAAAGACCTGGTTGTATATGATAAAAGGCAAGTGCATTTAAGATGATTCTTTCATGTGAGAGGCTGAAAGGGTACATGAAAATAATATGAACAAAGAAAAGCAGGATCTTATGGCAGAGTAGCTTAAAACACAATACAGAAAAGAACAGAATTTTGAGCCAGACTCTGACTGCCTTTGAACCCCAGCTTCACAACAGTGACAAGTTCTTAACTCTTCTAAGCCTCAGTCTCCTTATCTGTAAAATGACAACTGTAGCAGCAGTATTAGATTTTCTCCTAATGTTGTTATGCAAATGAAGTAAGGTAACATAAAGTGATTAATACAGTGTTGGCACACAGTACATGTTCAACAGAATCCCATATAAAATACTTGAGGATAAATCCCACTGTTCGAACATCAATTTGCTAAGCAATTATTCTGTGTTGGGTACCATTCTAAATGCTGAACACAACGAAATAACTGCCATCAATATACAGAGCTGTTATTAATCTTGGACATTATTCTGAATAAACTTTTTGCATAGATTATCCTTATTTGATTTGGCTATATCCCACATGTCCTTGATACAATATGCCAAGTCACTTCTTCGGTTTCCTGTTTAAAACCTATCAAATTATTTATATCCATCAGTTTCTTGAAAATTCAGTTCCACATTCCACACCCTAATTCTAATTTATTCACCACTCCTTTAACAAGTTAACTATCTGTTCAGAATGTATAATGGTAGTTTTGTGGGGGTTTTTGGGGAAAAGTATTCTTAGTGATTTCACAAATTTTACCATTTCAACTAGATTGGGCAGTTTAAGAAAGAACAGATTTGGATTCTTTGCTGTTTACCTCACAGAGTCTTGCAAAAGGGGTTGAGTGACCTGTTAAGAACCAATGAAAGATTTTAAAACTTAATGGACTTTCTCCTCCAAGTCCTCTGTGCTCTGACTTACAAATGATAACCATTGTATCTGACTTACAAATGATAACCATTATGCCATTTGTCAAGATACCCAGGGTCTAGATCCTTACAAGTCACACATTTCTAATTTTCAGCTTCTTTATTACTAAAGAGAAGGGAATAAAACTAGACAAAATTTTGCAAAATGGTTCTAACTTGTATGTTCCACCAAAAAGAGCTCAATGGTCAAATAAACTGGCTTCAAGATTATCCCTCTTCTTATACCTTCCACTTCAAATATAACCAACATCTATATCCATTCTTCTGTCATACTACTTTTAAAAGTCTTGAGAGAGACCCTAGATTCTCTAAAGTCATCCCTTCCAATATGAGTTTCTCAAGTCACAGAATAAAAGTTTAACAACTCTTGAGCACCTTCAACTGATTATCTGCTTTAAGCTCTTTATTTAGAGAAAATTAAAACCCAGAAAATAAGGAGGTACTACTACAAGGCCTGCCTTCCGCAAGAGACCCAATGCCCACAAAAGTTTTTCAGCATCATTAATCTTTTCCTTCCCAAGGGCTAAGTAACTGGTTGCTATGCACTAAGATCATTTCACCTCTTTCATAAAAACCAAATACCTGATTTTATCTGGTTACAGAGTCACCCAGAATAATCAGTCTATCTCCAAGCTCCCCCCTGCAGCTAGGTGACCGTGTTTGTGTATGTGTTAGAAGGAATGGGGGGAAAAGGTGTGTCGTGGTGTGGTCTGCTTCCCACTCTACCTGTTATCTGGAATGAAGACATTATAGCTGGGATTGGAATAGTTAGTTCTTGGAACATGAGATGAAACCTATGTGTTAAAAGCAGATAAAAGGAACCTGGGTTTCTGATATGTGGAGCCATGAGAGGATCCTTGGCCTATCTAGCTGGGTTATCAACCTGTATAGGAGAGGGAAAAACTTTTTTCTTCTTTACATCACTATCATCTCGGATATCTCCATTCACAGTAGAACTAGATCCCCAATGACAGAGGTTAGATCACCTCTTGCTTTTAAAAACCTAGAGGTGTCTCACTCAATTTGAAGGAATTCCATTTCACTCCCCTTCCACCTACCAGTCCATAGCTTTTCTACCCTTTAGGACAAATACCATAAGTAAAGATTACAGGGGGAAAACATCCTAGACTAGGATGAAAAACAAATGGGTTCTGGTTATACAAATGGACAGCAAATTCCTTGGAATGTGTCAGAAACCCACCTTCTCTAATCCTCTAACATTTTCCCATTTTTGTGGTTCCCTGAAGTAAAAATAAATATAAAATGACCCCCTGACCTTCACTTTTGTATAATCTCCTCACTTTGAGTATAAGCAGAACCTATAAATATGGAATTATTCTTATGATTACATTGTATGTTATATGGCAAAAGAGGCCCTGCAGATGTAATTAAAGCCCCAAACCCACTGATCTTAAGACAAGTGGATTATCTGACCCAATCACTCAAACTCTTTAAATCTAGGTCTGGAAGTCAGAGGTGAAGGAGGTCATATTTGAAGAATTCCTTGTGCCTTTGTGGCTTCAAAATGAAAGCATGAACACGAGAGTGGCTTCCAGGAGCTGAAAACAGGCTGGGGCTGACAGCCGGCAAGAAAATGAGGGTTTCAGCCCTACAAAGGAAAGGAGCTGCATTCTATCAACAGTATGAATGAGCTTAGAAGTGGACTGTCTACAGAGTCTCCAGAAAAAAACTCAGCTTGGCCAACACCTCAATTGTGGCCTTGTGATGCTGAGCAATGAACCATGCCTCACTGTGCTGGATTTCTGCCCCACAAAATCGTAAGCTAATAAATGGGTGTTGACTTCAGGGCTAAGCTGTGAGAATCTCTTACGCAGCAAGGGAAAACAGCTTTTCCTTAAAAAAAAAAAAAAAAAAAAAAAAAAACCTAAAGCCAAAACTTTTAAAAGGCCAGATGTACCACTGATTATTTTAAACAGGCAAGTTCTGTAATTACTTGAACATGCTCCTGTGATAGGGACACAACTTCATTTGTAGTGATGAGAAATAATAAGCACCTAGTTTGTCTGTATGAATTTGCTTCTGGTAACTGTTTTACATTTTCCTATCTTCACTGGAGAAGACTAGATACACAGTATTAAAATAGGATATGGATAGTACTAAAACAGGATACATTAAAGGAGATAGAACACATCAATGATACAACTGTGCCTTGACTTTAATATAAACAATCCTTGGATGTTTTCAAAAAAGTAACCCATAAAACATACCCATAAACCATCATAGATACGGGTATACAGGCATCTCTGTCACTGAGGAGACACTAAAAACAAAAACCAAGCATAGCATAAGGCTCATCTAAATCTCCAGTCTTAGCATTAATTTATGGGGCCAAATTCAAAAAAAAGGTTTTATACATAGCACTTCATTTTAGGAAATATTTATTTCTTAAAAAACAAGACAAAACTAACTTGCTTCCTAATTTGCACAGAAGCTTGCAATTTGTGTACAGTCCATTCCTCTAAAACCTAGAGAATCTATCACTCCATCATGAAGGAGTCAGTCATTCCATTATCAAGGAGCTGGAAAACACAATTATGCTTTCTTCACTAACAATTACTATCCTAATTTGCCAACAAACATGTCTGTATATAATACAGAACACTATTCTAGGAAAACCAGACTTACGTTGGGGTGACTGAGGGGACAATCAAGAAACAATCTTTCCTTCCTCCAGTGGTCTGTAATGTCAATCACTATTTTCCACAAAGAAAATTGTAGATTCCTAGGAAGTAAATCTGCAGAAACAGCTAGCTATGTCCAGTTCCATAATCTTATTAAACCCCATTATTTCTCATTTTCCCTTATTTAAAAAGAGTTGCCTGAGAAGTTGTCTCTCCACTTATTTCTTCCCTCCATAAACAATCAGCACAAAAAGCATAAATTACTCACTTCAGTTTGTATAACTCTAATCAGGCAAAATAAATGCTGCTGTGTTTTAGCTATGACACCAAACTGACGACAGCGCTCCAAAAAAGTGTCTACAGAAGGGTCGATTCTTCTTTGCAGTTTACTCCAAAAGAGAGTCAATTCCCTATTTAAAAAAAAAGAGAGATTATGATAAAACATTTAAAGGAACTGGTATT
Organism: Odocoileus virginianus; assembly: GCF_023699985.2. Taxonomy (NCBI): domain Eukaryota; kingdom Metazoa; phylum Chordata; class Mammalia; order Artiodactyla; family Cervidae; genus Odocoileus; species Odocoileus virginianus. The sequence continues at coordinate 86,169,597 of NC_069678.1, forward strand.
GCTACCCCAGTTTTTCAGTTTGTGAAAGTAAGCTGACAGTAGTGTAACAAAATCTAGAAGAACAAACTATCTATATTCCCTATTTTTGGTGTTTAGTGGCCAAGTCATGTCTGACTCCCTTGCGACCCCATGAACTGTAGTCTGCCAAGCGCCCCTGTCCAGGGATCTTCCAGGCAAGAACATTGGAATGGCTTGCCACCTCCCTTTCCGTATTCCCTATTGCTTCCTCTCAAACTGGTTAAATTGTTAAAAAAGAATCCTCCTTGAAAACTTCCCACTTTCTTCTTTGTGCCTGGGGAAAAATAAAAACAACACAAGACTACTTTCTTTTTGCTGACATTTTCAAAGACTTCTTTAGATCCCACCTTATCCTAAAAGGTTTTTCTCCTTACACTGGTAATTATACTGACTGAATCAAGCCCTGTTCTAGTGGGCAGGGATCATCAGACATCACTATGTTGCTAACAAAGTGCATAGAACTATGAAATAGTCTAATGGTATATTTCTCCACATTAATCTCATGAGAAATGCTTTTCCATCTCTAAAATGTCATACTGCTACTTAGGCCTATATCTTGGAATGCTTAAATATTACTAATAAAATTAGTAAAATGAAAAAAAAAAATTAGTAAAACGACACCCTTGGAAATGGCTACAATAGAAGAATCCCACAAATATACAAAGAAAATCTTGAAAAGAATAAGTTACATAAAAGCACTGAACGGGTTCAGAGAAAACTCAAGAAAAAGCACTAGAAACTCAAAACCATCCAGGACAGAAATGAGTTAGAATGTGAATATGAAATGTGAATGCAAGGAAAGTTACTTAGCAAAACAGAAGAGAAATGTTATCATTTTCTCATACTTTTAAGGAGGTAACTGGCATTTGGATATGGTAAAATTCTTACATAGATATAAGATAGGCCAGCTATGAAAATAGCTACCAGGAAAGAAACTGGGATGACTGTTCATTTTTAAACTTACAAGACTGTTTTATGCATATGTTTATCTTACTAACAAAACTTTAGAAAATGGAGAATTACATATGCTCAGAGTACCTACTGAAATATATGTACATGAAATCTATGCTATTAGAAAAGAAAAAATCATCAAAGCTAGTGAAATCTGATTATAAAGATAAAAGGGTAAAGAATATCTACTATCTAAAATTCATCAACTAGCTAGAAGTTTAAAGTTAGGCAAATTTGATAAAGTGATAAAAGGCAGGCTGAGAATTAAAATGTCTCAAAATATTTTTTTAATAAATAAGAACGTGTGGGGTCTGATTTATTCCAAATTAAGTATTTCAAACTCTAGTTAACTTAACTCCAAATAACCATGATCAAAAAAGAGAATTTCTATCATATATTTTATATCTGTGTACATATTTCCACAGTTTCAATTCAACAATTTAAAACTACTATTGCCCTCCCAAACATAAAAACATGCCTGAAACCATGACAACTAGTGGATTACTTACTAGTGAGAAAGTCAAGATGTCACTTTAACCATCCATTCTAACCATCCATTCAAATCTACATACCAGAATAATGAACTACCACCAGCAACTTATAGTCTCCCGGATCATACATGTACTAGGATAATACTTCTTTAATCACTATAATGATGTGATCTTTTTAAACAGACAATCACTAAAGAATATACTGAAAATGATTCTACTGTATGGATACTTCCAATGCTCAGATGATTTACTTTACCTTCAAATTAGGTCACTGCCTACCTCAAAATAACAAATTACATACAAATTTATAAAAATTGGAAAGGAAATTTAAAGGAAAAAATGGCAGACTTCTATCTACCAAATAAGAACTTTAAACTATATTTCTACAAAGCAGGAAGGAGACCCATGATGTCACACTGTGATCCAGAATTTAGACATTTTAGAAGCAAGGTAAAGACAACTTTGTGGAATTAAGGAATGATAACCCCCTAAAAAGAGCTCCTGGAAAGGCTGATTCTCATGACCTTTTTTCATTCTTTAAAAATGTCAGTTAAATATTAATAAAACATATGGATATCCTGGATCTGATCTTTGCCACGTGCTAGGGACTGACCTGTAAATTAGACAACATATATGAAGACCCTGGTATATCCATCACAGTCTAGTTGAGAGAGAACAGACACGAAATTACATCTGAAGAAACATAAATATATAACACACAAGATTTAAGCTCACAGGTGCTACAGGAACCAAAGGTCAACATATCAAATACTAACTGAAAGTTTAGAGTGGAGATTAAAGTTCAACTTTAAATGATTTTATTTTCAGAGTGGCAGTGGTAATTACACACCTGTATATACACTGTCCATTTGAAACGGTTACCTTTCTCACTTGCGTGGCTACTCTAATTGCATTACCACTGCCAAACATCGATAGGGAACTCACTCCTTCAGCCCTTCCTTGACCTCTGTAAACAGCCAAAAATCTTTTGTGGCCAAGCTTAATGAATAAGCTAAGTGATGTACCTTTTGAGATCAATAATATGGTAACCACTATAAAGTAATAAGATTTATTGCAATTTATTAAGCATCCCTGAAGGAAATTTCTAAAAGAATAAAAAAGTTTGGGCGATAGTTACATAGTTTACCTTTCAACTATCTCCAAAGGTAATCAAATTCAAGAATGACACTTTATAAATTCTAGTATATGTATTTAAAAATAAGTGACTGCTTTTATTATCATGTTCCAACTTTACTGTTGCTGATAAAATGCCAATTAATAGTTTTTTTTCCTTTTCTAGACAAATACTCCCATATAGCCTACTATCTTCAACACAGGAACATCTTGATCACAACAAAAGAATCTAATCTATTTGAACAGCTGGGATTTATTTTCCTTAGTAAAATTCAGTTTTTATGTCATGGCTATTCTAACTCCAATATTACTAGCTTACCACCCTCCAAATAGAAAGGTGAAACATACTTTAAAATTCTAAAATTTTATATTCTATTTCCCTCTGAGATGCTTGGAAGAAGCTTACTTTTAACAAAGTGTGAAGTGATTTAAGATTTTCTTTCCTTTCCTTTACTCATTACAGCTCCTCAGGAGGCCAACAAGAGGGAAATCCCTGTTAATCCCTTCCTGCTGCAAAAGAAGAGCATTAATCCTAGACCCATTAGGGAAACAAGGGAAGCTGTATCAAGAATATTATAAGAACCATGTGACTACAGTTTAAAAAACTCTTTATAATCTTTAACACATCCCCTATGTGACTTAATGTGATTTCTCTGCACTAAAAACCTAGCTGTAGCTAGCTGATATTACTCCTTATAGGCAAAGAAAATAACTATAAAAGAAAAAATGCCTATATTCATTATAGGCAAGGAAAATAACTATAAAAAGGAAAAAATGGGGGTTGCTCCACAAATAAATAAATACATCTGCTTTACTGAGGTTAAATCTCTAATTTCTTATGCATGAAAAGCCAACAAATCCTTCTACTTGATAGTGATCAAAAATATCACTGCTTTGCTAAAATTTCTTTTTACTTACATCATTTCTTTTGGTTAGCTAATAAAAATGCCCACAATGATTATTACAAAATATAATGAAGTCCTGTCCCACTATCTCCTCCCTCCTCATAGGAGATGTAACTCTAGCATAGAGGACGTGGTAGCAGAAGGTTGCCATTTGAATTCTGGCCCTGCGTCATGAAAACAACTGTGTGAGGAGCCAGAAACCCTGGGCTTCACTCTGACTTCAGCCCTGAGGCCGTGGGCAACTGAAGACTTCTAGAATTCCTTTGATTCTCCACTCCCTTATCTGTACAGTGATTACTATAAGGACTGGGTGAGATAATTCATGCAACACAGATAATATTTCTACACAAATGAGTAAATAAAAAGAAATATTGTAACATAAAAAATGCTAACAGCTATAAAACTTTACAAATATATACAGATGCTCCAGAGGGAGATCAATAAGGGCTAAAGTATATATAAAAGGCTTTACTGGGTTTTCCTATAAACAAAATGCTTATTTCCAACTTCAAGCCATCCCTAAAAGCTCTTCTAATCAAGATGATGCAAATCCAACCAATCCACTCTTTGAATACCACCTCCTCTCTAACACCCTCTTAAATGCTGGTATACAGTGAGCACGTTTCTCTAATACCTTATAGCTCATCCACACCGCTAATCTGAGACTTACTGACAGGTGTTACATTTCAGAGGTTTGTCCTGCTGTCCTAAATAGCTTCAATACAGTTGGGATGAAAGAACCATTGATTACACCTTATTGTTTCCTTTTTAGCAACTAAGTACTCTGTATGCAAACAAGACATAAACTGAATTAAAACCAAATAATGCAATTTTGCTGAACAGTACTAAAGTTGCAAAAAAGATTACTATTCAAAAGGATTTCCCTCTCTAGTGCAAGTTTGACCTAGAAACCTAGATAATTAGTGAGTTTCCAAATATGAGGGTGAAAGTGACTACCAGAAGATGTGAAATAAATGTAAAGGATAACAAACCGATACCTATTTGGTTCATACTGCTATAATTTTATCTTCAAAGAAGAAGATGTATATTGAAGTTAACAGACAACCCTCTATGAAATAATCAAGAGGAGTTCAGACTTTTCACTCTTTCTTTATTTTTGGACTCAATATTTTTAATTAAATGGTTTAGCTTGTAAGTGAGATTTAATTCTCATGTCATCATTTAATCCACTTAGACTTTAAGTTTGAAACAAACCAATGTTTTAACATAAACCCTAAACGCTATACTATGTACTAACAAATAAAGGGAATAAAAACTAAATATACTTACCAAGAACAATATACACTTGCAGTCTGGAGCTGCTGGGTAAGGTAAGTCGTACAAAGAACAAATGCTGTATTATCCTGACCCTCAGATTCCAGATTACATATGATGTCTAGTATTTCCTTGCAGTCGACCTTTGCAATCTATCAAAAATGAGATGACTAAGTCAAAAAGAAAATGGTGACTTTTCTGTAAATTTTGTTATATAACATGAAGCTTCTTTATGTAACATTTTCTATCTTTGATAATTCATGAGGCAAGAATTAGAGGCATATAATTTTCTTCTACTAATAGCTGAGTCTGCTGGAATATTTCATACAAGAAATTATTAAACAGAAGAAAACAGACACTATGAGGAAGTTCCACAGTAGTCAGTCATGAATACTGTTACTATATAAAAGAATCAAATTATGCATAACTTCAGGTTATTTTCACCTGGAACTTCAGGTTATTTTCACCTGAAGTACCATCATCTTTTTTTCCCCTTGTTTTTTGTTTCTTTCTTGTTCAATTTTATTCAAGTCACTCAAGTTACAAAAAGAAAAATACCATGCTTACCCTTACTCCCAGTAGGGCTAAAGGAGGCCTGCTGAGAAACTGTTTTAAATATAAATGCTATGGTAACATATTGTTTTCTCATATAATTAAGGAAAAAATATTTTGTATAAATGAGTTTTTCACACAACTAAAACACTTTCAGAAACACATCTTTTATACTTACACTATTTATAGGAATCTTAAAACAAAAAACCAATCTTGGAGCAAATAAGTAGAATTTTCTGGGGATCTTTTTGTATAGTGGTAAAACAGGAGATTAAGACTTCTAAAGAACCTTTCTCAGTCTATTTTACCCTTTTCCTGTCTTAATAAACAGGATATGAAGAACATAATCTATTTCATGACTGTGTCAGCACTATAAATGTCAATTATACTAGGCACCAACCACACAAAACAATGATACTTTCAGGACAAATGTGGTGTATTATCAAGGCAAAATGAAGCATATAGTTTAGCTCATCTCTGGTGTTTCTAAGTCTCTAATTTCATTAGTTCAGGATTATGTACATTTTGTTCAAAACTCAGCATTTATCAGTGTCCAAAACATAAAGACACCTAGTAAATATGTGCTAATAAATGGAATAAATGAAATCAGGTCTAACCAGGGTAAACAGACCATGTTTAAAAAGTGAATCTTATTTTTGTGTTTTTTAATCTTTTCAAGGACCATCCAATGACATAATAAGCAGTGTAGTACAGTGGTTAAAAGCAATTATTGTGGAGCCAGGCTGTATACATTCTCTTCCCAGCTCTATAGCTAGCTACTAGCTGTGTGAGCCTAGATAAGTTACGTAACTTCTCAGTAACTTACTGCCTCTTTCCTCATCTATCAAATGGGAGTAATAGAATGTCCCTCATAGTTATTACAGGAATTGTATGCTTCAGTACAGCACGGTGACTACAGTTAATAATACCATACTGCATATCTGAAATTTGCTAAGAGTATATGTCAATTATATCTCAATTTTTAAAGATGTGGTACATGTGCCTATTAAAGTCAGAGCTAAAACTTTTCATTAAAAGTAAATAACAAATTGTTTTCATAAAACATAAATTTTTAAAAGACGAAAGTGAACCTTGGGATACTAGAAAGTAACTAAAAAGATCATTCTCAGATGCAAAAATCACTTGATGCAAATTTATATCTAATGAGTGTTGCGAGGGAAAGTTGTTAAAGCCTAAACATAATTAAATTCAGGTTTCAAGGAAAAAAATAAAATCATACATTATGAAAATGGAATTCCATGTCCTCTACCATAGCTGAATCAATCAGAAGAGTCATCCAGAGACGAAATGCCCAGAACAGAGCCACTTAAAATTGTGCTGGCTGAAGGATCAAAATAAGGATTCCACAGCAAGTAACGACAGTTGCTCCAGTCACCACCACCACCACCTACCCTCCACACCATGTTAAAGCTCATGTTGAAAACCAAGAACTCTAACATTCAATTTTCGCAGCAGTATAACATCTCCAAGCTGAGAAATACCACAAGAAGCTCTCTACTGCCAGGCATATACATTAGAATGGAAATAAATACGAGCTGCATTTCTAGAATATTTTTATTCATTTCAAATAATTTTACTGTAATGTTTTACTTTATCAACATGGTAAGATCTGTAACATTAGCAAGGCAGATGGTATTCTTACTTCACACAAAAAAATGAGCCTAAGACAGACTGTTTCTTGTCTCAAGTGAACTGTGGTAAACAAAGTGAAAAACTAATCTCATGTCATTTTACTCCTAAAGGGAAATCCTTCAATTTTGAAAGGGTACATTTCAGAGATACACAGGCTTTCATCCTTTGGAACCAAAGTGTTTAGAACAGTAACAGTCTAATAGGCCAGAATAGCCCCTCCTCCTCTCGCCTTTCCTCCTCCTCCTTCCATATCCAATTGAAACTCTTTTTCCATTATCAAGTCTCCATTCATAGATTTCTCTAGCATCCAGTGATCTGTTGCCCTGCCCTGAATTCACAGCATGTTGTCAACACTTTTAATTGGGCTATTTTTAATTCTACTTTGAGTCAACCATTAAACTAGTGATTCACATTGGCCTTTATCATTTGTTATCCTACCTTTTCACATGATTTTACTTTGGCCCTCCAACTAGATGATGAACTCTTTGAGGAGAAGAGCGGTCTTATAAATGATATCCAAAATCGTCTGTGCACTAAATCTGGTCAGAAGGAAAATGAACGTATCCTTCAATCAAAGTAGTGCTATTTACAAAATACTTATGTACTGTGCTAGACATTGGGGATACAAGTCATTTTGCCCTCGTGTAACTCACAGGGATAATAAATAAGCAAGATTATACTGCATGTTAAAGACTACACTGGGGGTGTACAGAGTATTTTTCAAATACCTTTTGTCAGAAAAATCTAACTGAAATTTGGGGGGAGGGATTTGAAAACAACTTTTTGGATGAAGTCACAACTGATATGTGAATTAAAAGAATGCGTAGGAATAAGCTATGAGAAAAAGTAGAGAGAAATAAGAAAATTGTTCCAGACAGGAAGAAAAAGACATGCAAGGGCCTAAAAGGGAGCATGGTCCTGAAGGAAGAGAGATATTTCAATGTAACCGAGTAACCGAGCAGCACTGCTGGGACAGCAAATCCAGCGAGTCCCCAGGAGAGGCAGCGCTTGTGTTCTTCCAGCATCTCAGTGCCTCTGAGTCTGCCACAGGGTGCTGGGGGAACCACGCCCCTGCACTGGACTAATCTCCAGCAACTTCTCAAACTGACTTCCAACTTCTCTCCAAAAGCTATATATTTCCAGTAAATTTTAAATACTAACATTCTTTTGGTTTGTGTTCAATAGTGACATTTACCTTACATTTTAGGATACAACTACATGCCTGATAATGACGTTTCTAACCCCAGGTCCGTAACACCCAAGCACAGGCTTGGGTTAAGCCTGTTAAGCCGTGTCCGACTTAACTTCAGCTGTGTCCGACTCTCTGTGACCCTATGGACTGCAGCCTACCAGGCTTCTCTGTCCATGGGATTCTCCAGGTAAAAATACTGAAGTGGGTTGCCATTTCCTCCTCCAGGGGATCTTGCCAACCAGGGATCGAACCTGCATCTCTTATGTTTCCTGCATTGGCAGGTTAAGTTCTTTACCACTAGCGCCACCTGGGAAGCCAAGTACATAATTTTAACACTTGTTCTTTAATTATTCATTAACTTAATAGTTTTACTTCCATTCAGGTTTTTATTGAGAAAGTAGCACTATTTTATGGTGGGCCTATTTATAATAACAGAATTATTTTAACCTTCTGATTAAGAACTCATTTGCCTCACACACACCTATCTAGGCTATTAACACTGAACATTCTTCTAGTCTTACTTTCCACTTTCATTTTACTAAGTAATAAACAAATCTGATTGTGTCTGTTACCTGCCCCTCCTTACAGGCTCTAAATCCCCAAAGAGCCAATACCATATCCTCATTTTGTACTCTTACCCACCAATCCCCTAAATGCCTGCCTCAGGATCATTGTTTAACAAATAAACACCAGTTAACTTTTTTCTTAGGGTGGGGGTAAAGAGAATCTTAGCATTTTACACCAAACACCTGCATTTTCTTGAATGTAGAGGAAATGTGGAAATATGACCAAAAAATTAAGATGACATACTTTTTAACACCTCATTAGTAATACAGTTATATTACTTGTCCCCAGCTACAGCAATAAAAAGCTTAAAAGCACACTAAAAATAAAAATACATGCCACAGGGAGGCGGCGGCGGCGGCCGTGGTGGCGGCGGCGTTGTTGGCGGCAGCGGGCGGGGGTGCTGTGGCGGCAGCGGCGGCGGCGCCCGCGGGTGGTATAAAATGGCGGATTTCGAGGAGTTGAGGATGATGTTAGACAAAAAGCAAATTCGAGCAGTTTTTGTTATTTGAGTTCAAAATGCGTCATAAAGCATCAGAGGCCACTTGCAACATCAACAGCACATTGGGTCTAGCAGTGCCCAGTGAGCGTACAGTGCAGTGCTGGTTTCAAGAAGTTTTGCAAAGGAGAGCCTTGAAAATGAGGAGGGCGGTGGTCAGCCGCCAGAAGTTGACGGTGACCAACTAAGAGCAATCCTCTAAGCTGACCCTCCTACAAGTATGCAAGAAGTTGCTGAAGAACTCAGCATCGACCATAGGTCGTTCAGCATATGAAGCAAATTGGAGAGGTGATAAAGCTCCATTAGTGGGTGCCACATGAGCTGACTGCAAATCAAAGAAAATCATTGTTTTGAAAAATGTTGTCATCTGTTATTCTACTCAAGAGCAACAAACCATTTCTCAATTGGATTGTGATGTGCAATGACAAGTGGATTTTATACAACAGCTGGTAACCAACGCAGTGGTTGGACCAAAAAGAAGCTCCAAAGCACTTCCTAAAGTCAGACTTGCACCAAAAAAAGGTCAGGGTCTGTGTCTGGAGGTGATCAACTGCAGCTTTCTCAGTCCCAGCAAAACCATTATATCTGAGAAGTATGCTCAGCAGATCGATGAGATGCAGTGAAAACTGCAGCGTCTGCAGCTGGCATTGGTTAACAGAACGGGCCCAGTTCTCCACGACAGCGCCCAACTGCGTGTCGTACAACCAACGTTTCAAAAGTTGAACGGATTGAGCTACAAAGTTTTGCCTTATCTGCCATATTCACCTGACCACCTCTTGCTAACCGACTACCACTTCTTCAAGCATCTTGACAACTTTTTGCAGGGAAAACGGTTCCACAACCAGCAGGAGGCAGAAAATGCTTTCCAAGAGTTCATCAAATCCTGGAGCATGGATATTTATGCTGCAGGAATAAACAGACTTATTTCTCATTGGCAAAAATGTGTTGTTGTGATGATTCCTCTGGTGAATAATAAAGATGTGTTTGAGCCTAGCTAAAAAAAAAAAAAAAAAAAAAAAAATACATGCCACAAAATACTTATCAGCTAAAGTAAATTAAAACGAAGGTCACTGACAAGATTTTGAGAACTTCAATCAGTATCTAGAAAAACTTTGTACCTTGACAGGTATTGAAATATCTTATTCTTAAATATGAATCTTATTTCTGGGTTTACATTTTATAGCTATAAGACAAGTATAACATATGCATCAAATAATAATTAAATCTTTGTTTACTATTTATCTTATCCACTAGAATACATATTTCAGGAGGGCAAAAATTTATTTCATTCACTACTGTATCTTCAGTGTACAACAGTGCCAGGTACATGAAGGAATATCAATAAATATTTGTTGGAATGAAAGATAACTACAAGATAAACAAGTAAGTGACCACAAAGTGGCAGGATAAGTGGGAAAGATGGAAAACAAGCAGCACAATGTGGACTGGAGTGAGCAAAGAAGGGCTTAAGAAAAACAGCTCTTCAGGGGATACCAGTGTCTAGATGGACAAAGGTGCGAATGACCCCTCAAAAGTTGCCAGAATGAGCACACAAACAAATGTGAGAGTAGTCACGGCATATGAGGGGAGGAGGATTATCTGATAAAACTGTCAAGAGTGATATTTACACTTAGCTGGCACTCAGTGAAAGAAAAGTTGAATTAATAAGATAAGAGACTTAGGATGGGCTTCCCTGGTAGCTCAGCTGGTAAAGAATCCGCCTGCAAAGAGGAGACCCCAGTTTGATTCCTGGGTTGGGAATCGAACCCAGTGCTACCCACTCCAGTATTCTTGCCTGGAGAATCCCCATGGACAATGCCCTGGCAGGCTACAGTCCCCAGGGTTGCAAAGAGTCGGACACAACTGAGCACACAGCGCACAGACAGCAGGAGGTGTCGCGGATGGGGCCACGCCACAGGGCTGTGCGGGTTCACGCTGCGTGAGGGCGACCAGCTAAGGAGGGTAAGAGGTGTTAAAGTTCAGTCAGCTCGCCAACCCCAAGTTCCAACATGTGGCACTTCCTCTTAGAACTGAGACCTCTGAAAGGCAATCACGTGAGATAGGGGGACAGCGGAGCACAGTATTTCTTGCTATTTCCATAAAAGTACCTATAGGCTAATGCTAGTGGAGACTCTAGGACATGGGATTTATCCTTCGTGTTTTATGGGGAATCAGAGGATTCTGCTACTATTGTTTTTCTGGATATACTCCTGAAAGGGATGACTGGAATTCAGCATAGTTTTTAGTTTGATTAACTTATATTTATTAGATTTCTCCTGCTTATAAAAATATTTATATTAGAAAACCAGAAAAACATAAGACCTTACAACTCAATAATAACTATTAAAAATATAATGAGTTTTAATCGAGTATTCTGTCCATATACACTAACTACATAGCATGGGTTCAATACATGACTACTGCAAATATGTACCTATTCAAGAGAAAGGTTGGATCATGTTGATTGTATATTTATTCTTTTATCCTAATGTTCTGTTGTGACTTAAGAGGTTTTTTTAATCAGTCGACAACAGAAAGGAGAATGTAAACAGATTATTCAGACAGAGACAGCAATAAAATGTGAAGAAAAAAAAGCATTGTAAAAGTAATAATAATGATGATAATATTTCTAAACCTTATACAGCATCACGTATGTCATGTACTGTTCTACAAATTTATATAAACTATTATATCTACATAACAGTCCTACAATGTAGATAAACTACTGTTATCCCTATTTATAGATTATAAAACTTGAAGCACAGAGAGATCACGTAACTTGACAAAAGCTTCATAGGTGGTACACATCCCTGGATCTACCCCAGATGGTCTGGCTCTAGAGTCCATGCTCCTGGCCACTATGCTCTACTGAGATGCTTTAAGGGTAGAACTGACAATACACTATAGAAATACTGACAATACTAAATAGAAAGGAAACTATATTCCCAACTGTTTGCTCTTTGAAGGCAAGGAATATGATGATTGTTTTATGTCTAGACATTTACTGAATTGAAATGAACTGACAGCAAAACCAGCTAAGAACATAGAAGCATCTGAAAGACCACTCAGGCTCATTCATTATACACCATGTTTTCACCTTAAGCTTCTTCCAAACCCTAAATAGTCTCCTCAGATTTTTCCTTATCAAGATTTACCTCATAAAGTCTGATAAACTTAATGATACAAAAATATAAATCGTGCAGAAACATTATTAATGGCATTTAAATATACCAGAATCAAAACTTTGTGGATAAAGGCTAATGTTGGAAACTCTTGTGTCAAAGACAAAAAGCATAACACTTTACCGTATGAATTTTATATATAATGGTTATATACTTCCCTGCCAGCCCTGGTGCTGAATCAGGAATAAAAACAAAGAGTTGGACTTGACAAGAATAATGTCTGAAAATTCTCCTGTGGCAAAGCACTTAGAAATCGTGGATAAAACACAACTAATATGTTTCTTAAATACACAGTTGAAAACTCAAGAAAGAAGTGTGAATGGACAACTGCCTTAACTTGCTAGGGTAATTCCACTAAGAGGCTTGGGTTTTACAAGTCGTGTTTAGATGTTAAAGCTTGAACCTGAGGACAGGAAGTTGGCACTGAGCCCTTCAGCATATGGTTGGAACTCCTGAAGAGCTAAAATCTCAGAGAAAGTACAGACTAAAAAAAAGGGGAGGAACAGGGATATAAAAGGAAAATATGTTGGTCCATCTCACCCTGGCTCTGGTAGGACCAAAAAGTCTTTGGGAATTTTAAACTGTCCTCATTCAAACTAGGTGTCTGATATAACACTATTCCGTTTGTCTAAAAAATCCAAACTGAGAAAAACAAAATAAAAAGAAGATTCTGGCTGGTAATATCTTTGAATCACCTGGTAGAAGCAAATGTAAAAATGATTTATAGAGACACATGCTAACTAAGGCCTGTGAAAATTTTCAGACATAAAGCATTCCCTACCCCCATCCATCCCACCAAAACTGATGCTCACAATCCCAAACTATAAAAAGCACAAATAAACAAGCCACTCCAGAAACGTCACCACACACAATAAATAGCAGATTTAGACTCCTGAGAATTTCAGATAACAGAATACACAGCACAAAGACTGAAACCTATCATGGACTTTGGTTGGTTTAAAAAATGAAGTAAGAAAAAAATAAAATAAAATAAAATAAATTAAAAATGAAGTAAGGAACTAGGAATAAAACCACCATATGACCCAGCAATCCTACTCCTAGGCACATACCCCGAGGAAACCAAAACTGGAAGACACACAAGTATCCCACTGTTCACTGCAGCACTATTTACAATAGCCAGAACATGGAAGCAACCTAGATGTCCACTGACAGATGAATGAATGAAGAAGTTGTATATAAACACAATGGAATATTACTCAGCCATAAAAAGGAGCACATCTGAGTCAGTTCTAATGAGGTGGATGAACCTAGAACCTATTATACAGAGTGAAGTGAATCAGAAAGAGATAAATACTGTAGTCTTAACACATATATACGGAATCTAGAAAAATGGTACTGAAGAATTTATTTACAGGGCAACAACAGAGAAACAGACATAGAGAACAGACTTATGGACAGGGGGAGAGGGTGAGATGTATTGAAAGAGTAACATGGAAACTTACATTACCATATGTAAAATAGGTAGCCAAGGGGAATTTGCTGTTTATCTCAGGAAACTCAAACAGAGGCTCTGTATCAACCTAGAGGGGTGGGATGGGGAGGGAGATGGGAGGGAGTTTCCAAAGGGAGGGTATACATTTGGCTGATTCATGTTGAGGTTTGACAGAAAACAGCAAAATTCTGTAAAGCCATTATCCTTCAATAAAAAATAATTTTAAAAAATTAATAAGGACAATATGAGTTTGATAATAATTTGGGGGAAAAGAGACAGAGACAAAAACATCTAGGAACCTTAAATGCATATTGTTAAGTGAAAGAAGTCAATCTGAAAAGGCTACATAACGTATGATTCCAACTACATGATATTCCAGCAAAGGTAAAACTATGGAGGCAGTAAAAAGATCAGTGATTGTCAGGGGTATGAGAGGAAAGTGAGGGATGAATAGGCAGAGTACTCTAGGGCAGTGACACTATGCTATATGACACTGCAATGGTAGATCAAGTCATTATAGGTTTGTCAGAACCCACAAAATGTACACCTCCAAGAGTGAAACCTAATATAAACTATGGATTTTAGTAAAGAATAATGTATTGGCTCACCTATTGTTAACAAATTTAAGACATCAATGGCAAGATGTCAACAGGTGACTCCAGGGGTGAGGGAGTACATATGGGAACTCTGTACTTTCCACTCAATTTTTCTGTAAATCTAAAACTGCTCCAAAAAAAAAAAAAAAAAAAACCAATCTAATGATTAAAAACAATTTGATCGTTTTAATAATTAGTCTTTTTAGTACTGACTTCAAGAATTCTATATATACTCAGGATTCAAGAATTCAGTTCAATCCTATATATATTCTTATATATACACACACACACACACACACATATATATGGTTAGCAAATATTTTCTCCCATTCTGCAGGTCAACTTTTCATGTTGTTGACTTTGACATACAAAGTTGGATAAAGTCCTACTTGTTTTTCCTTTTGTAACCTGTGTTATTGGTGTCAGATATAAGAAACAGCGTAATCAAGGGTCTTAAAGATTAATTCTTGTATTTTCTTTGAAGATGATACAGTTTCAGCTAGTACATTTAAGTCTGTGATTCATTCCGAGTTAAATTCTGCATATGGTATTAAGGGTCAAACTTCATTCTGCTACAAGTATATATCCATTTGTTAAAGAACCCACTACTGAAGACTATTCTTTCCCCCACTGAATTATCTTGGCAGCCATGTAGAAAATCAACTGGCCATTAAGTGTGAAGGCTTATTCCTGGACTTTCAATTTCTGTCTATTGATTTTTTTCCCCCTACCCTTTTGCCAGAAAAACACTGTCTTGATTACTGACATTTTTAGTGACCTTTGAAATAAAGAAGAATGAGCCCTCCGACTTTGTTTCTTTTACAAGACTGTTTGGGCTATCCAGGGCCCCTTGAATTTCCACATGAATTTTAGGATCATCTTGTCAATTTCTCCAAAAGAGAAAAATAGAATTTTCACACAGGCAGCACTGAATCTGAGGATCAATTTGGGAGTCCTGCCGTCTTCAAAGTATTGTTTTCTGGTCCATGAACATGGGATGTTGCTCCATCTACTTCTTTCAACAAATTTTTGAAGTCTTTAGTATACAAATGAGTCTTGTACTTCTTTTAAAAGATTTATTCCTAGATTTTTTATTTTTTTGATGCTATTGTACATGGAATTGTTTTCCTAATTTTCATGTTGTTTGTTGTTAGATATATATAAAAATCATTTTTGTATACTGATCTCATTAGAATCATTTATATACAAGATCATGATACATGCAATCAGAAATACTTATACACCTTCCTTTTCAATCGAGAAGCCTTTAAGCTATTTCCCTGTCTAACTGCTCCAGCTAAAACTTCCCATACAATACTGAATAGAAGTAGCAAAAGCAGACATTCTTGTTTTGTCCCTGATCTTATGGAAAACCACTCAATCTTTCATCATTAAGTATAAAGTTGGCCGTGGCTTTCCACAGATGCTCTTTATTGGGGCGAGGAAGTTTTCAGCTTATTCCTAGATTGCTGAATGTTTTTAACACAAAATTGTGCAGGATCTTGTTAAATGCTTTTTCTGTCTCTGATGACAGAGACAAACATACCTCTTGTCCTTTATTCTATGGCACAGTATTTACATATAACCTACGCACATATAACCTTCTGTATACTTTAAATCACCCCTAGATTGTTCATAATACCACCGTGTCTGTGACACTATGGATTGTAGTCCTCCAAGCTCCTCTGTCCAGGGGATTCTCCAGGCAAGAATAGTGGAGTGGGTTGCCATTTCCTCCTCCAGAAGATCTTCCTCATCCAGGGATCAAACCAGTGTCTCCTGTATTGCAGGTGAATTCTTTACACTTGAGCCACCGGGGAAGCCCAATACAATAAAAAGGTTATGTACAGTTGTTGGAGCATGTAGATTCAAGTTTTGCTTTCTGGAACTTTCTGGAAAATATTCCCCTGAATATTTCTAATCCGTAGTTGGAGGCAGAACCTATGGATACAGAGTGCAGACAGCATTTCTTTATTTTATATTGCTGGGTTTTGTTGAGGATTTTTGCATCCATACTCATTACAGATATTGGTCTGTATCTTTCTTTTGATGTCTTCGTCTGATTTTGGTTGTCAGGATAATAATGGCCTCAGTGCATGAGTCTGGAAGCACCCCCTCCTCTTTTATTTTCTAGAAGACTTTGTGAAGGACTGGTATAAATTCTTCTGTAGGTGTTTTGTACAACTGACCAGTGAAGGTGTGGGTTTTTCTTTATGGGAAGTTTTAAAACTACCTACTCAATCTCTTTACTAGTCATAGGTATGTATATTCAGTTTTTCTTTTTTTGTTGTTGTTTTTGTTAGTTTTAGTAGCTTGTTTCATTCTAAGATCTGTCCATTTTATCTCAGTAAATCCAACATTTTGGCATATAGTCATTCAAGGAATACTCTTATAATCTTTATTCCTACAATGTCAGCTGTCATGTCCTCTTATTTGTTCCTGATTTTGATAATTTGAGTATTCTTTTTTCATGTTCAGTCTAACTAAAACTTTATTGATTTTGTTGATCTTTAAAAACAAAAGCAACTTTTACCACTTTTTCTATTGATTTTGTTTTATTTCATTTATTTACATTCTAATCATTATCCTCCTCCTTCCTTCTGCTTGCTTTGGGTTTAGTCTACTCTTCTTTCCTGACTTTTAGGGCAGATGGTTAAGTTATTAATTTGAGGTCTCTTTTTTTTTTGGCCACACAATGCGGCTTGCAGGAGCTCAGTTTCCCAACCAGGGAGTGAACCCAGGCCACAGCAATGAAAGCCTGGAATCTCAACCACTAGGCCACCAGGGAACTCCCAGGATCTTTCTTTTTTTTTAAGACTGACATTTTACAACCATAAATCTCCACTAAGTGCATCCCCTAACTTGCATCCCCTAAATTTCAGTGTGTTGTGCTTTCATCATTCATCCCAATGTGCTTTCTAATTTACCATTTTTTTCCTTCGATCATCTGCTTATTTTGAGGTGTAATTTAATTCTCACATTATTTGTGAATTTCCCAAATTTCCTTCTGTTACTGATTTCTAATTTCATTTCACTGTGGCCAAAGAACACACTGTGTGATTTCAATCCTTTTAAATTTACCAAGGTTTGTTTTATGGCCTAACATATTTCTACACTAGAGAATGTTCCATGTGCAATTGAGAAAAATTCTGCTGCTCTTGGATACAGTATTCTACAGATGTCTGCTTGGTCTAGTTGGTTTACGGTTGTGCTCAAGCCTTCCATATCCTTGTTGCCTACTTGGTTTATCCGCTACTCAAAGTGGGGTATTAAAGTCTCTAACCTTTGTATTTGAATTGTCTATTTCACCCTTCGATTCTGCCAGTTCATATATTTTGGGGCTGTTTTGTTCCTCATGGGCTTCCCCAGTGGCTCAGATGGTAAAGAATCCGCCTGTAATGTGGGAGACCTGGGTTCGATCCCTGGGTTGGGAAAAGGACATCTTTTTTGGGTGCTAGTTCTAGAAGGTCTTGTAGGTCTTCATAGAACTGTTCAACTTGAGCTTCTTCAGTATTACTGTTTGGGGCATAGACTTGGATTACTGTGATACTGAATGGTTTGCCTTGGAAACGAAAAGAGATCATTCTGTCGTTTTTGAGACTGCACCCAAGAACTGCATTTCAGACTCTTTCATTGACTATGCAGGCTACTCCATTTCTTCTAAAGGATTCCTGCCCACCGTAGTAGATATAATGGTTATCTGAGTTAAATTCACCCATTTCAGTCCATTTTAGTTTACTGATTCCTAAAATGTCTATGTTCACTCTTGCCATCTCCTATTTGACCACTTCCAATTTACCTTGATTCACGGAGCTAACACTCTAGGCTCCTATGCAATACTGTTCTTTACAGTGTAAGACTTTACTTCCATCACCAGTCACATCAACAAGTGGGAGCTGTTTTTGCTTCGGCTCTGTCTCTTCATTCTTTCTGGAGTTATTTCTCCACTCTTCTCCAGCAGCTTACTGGGTATCCTCATAGGACTTCCCTCATAGCTCAGTCAGTCAAGAATCTGCCTGCAATGCAGGAGACCTGAGTTCAATTCCTAGGTCAGGAAGATCCTCTGGAGAAGGAAATGGCAACCCACTCCAGTATTCTTGCCTGGAGAATCCCATGGACAAAGGAGCCTGTCAGGCTACAGTCCATGGGATCACAAGAGTCAGACATGACTTAGCGACTAAACCACCTCCACCACCACCACAGACCTGGGGAGTTCATCTTTCAGTTTCACATCTTTTTGCCTTTTCATACTGTTTCCCTGTGTATGGGCTACTTTTTTTTTTTTTTTAATAAGTGAATATTTTAAAAAATATATTGTGGCAACTCCAGAAATCAGAATCTTCCACCTCTTGAGGTTTGCTATTGTTACTATTTGCTTAGTGATTTTCTTGGAATAATTCTGTAAAGCCTATATCCTGTCATATGTGGTCTCTACTTCATTAGCTTAATTCAACAAGCTGAATATGTTGCCTAAATGCCATGAAAAAGTAAGTCTACTTTAAAAAAAAAAATATTTTTTGTTGCACCGGGTCTCTGCTACACGCAGGCTTTCTCTAATCGTGGCAAGCTATTTTCTCTAGTTGCAGTGCGTGGGCTTCTTATTGTAGCGGGTTCTCTTGTTGCAGAACATGGTCTCTAGAGCATGAAGGCTTCAGCTGTGCATGGCTTTAGTTGCCCCAAGGTATGCGGAATCTTCCCAGACCAAGGACTGAACCAATGTCCCCCTACATTGGCAGGTGGATTCTTTACTACTGGATCACCAGTCGTCTTTCTGTTTTTGCCAAACAGCTCTGTGTGTGTGTTGGGGCATCCTTTCAATATTTCAGTAGGAAGTTAAGAGCTCTGCCTTGCCCTTCATCTCCTACCTGTATGGAGACTTTTGGTAAAGAAGAGTGAGGGATTATAGCCTTCTCAAGTCATTCCCTGGCAGACACAAAGCACTATACATTTGTGCTACCTTCCAGAGTACTAGGAAAACATCAGAGGTTTTCAAAGTCCTCTATGGATATCCTTTATCTCAGTTTTTCTTTTTAAATTTTTTGTCAGCCTTTTGTTACCTGAACTGGTAATTCCTCCTCAGACAAATGTCATGTTAAACAATTCCCAATGATTCTTTCTGATAAGTGCCCTGGAACAGATAGATCTTTTGGCAGAGTGGGCTCTGAATCAAATAAAAACAAATGCTGAGAGCAGAGGTTTTCAGAATGTTGCCAAATAGGTCAAAGAGTGACAATTCTGTGGAGATGGGCTTTTGCAGAGTTTCAAAACCATTTTGCTTCCTCAAGTGGAGGCTAGGAAGCTTACTGGTTCAAGGTTCAAATGCCACCAAGCTCACTGTTCTGACATCCATGTGTTTTTCTTGAATAAAACTTTCTAGGATTATGATAAGCCTTTAATTTCCAGAGATCTAAAAAAGTGAATGCCCTCCACTCTCTGGTTTCAAATGCTGATAACTTGGAACTCAATTTCCAGCACCAAACTTTCCCCAAATCTCACACTGCATAAACACTGTCTGCTGTTGGTTCTCCCTTGTGTCTTGTTCATCTTTGTATTCCCAGTGCCTAGCACAGTCTCCAATGAATATATATTAAATGACTGGAAGGCATGCCTGTATTATTTCTCATAGTAACAGTGAGAATGTACTATATCTCAAAATAAAATGTCTTACTTTAAAAAAAAAGAGCACCTTGGCTGTTGTAGAAAATAAATTCTGGGGCAAGAACAGATGTTATTAGAAGTCTTTCATGATAATCAGTGAATTAAACACCAATGGTACAACAGGTAGTCACTGGCATAAAAGAATGTGCATTTAGATGACTTATTTGTCTTCTTCAGTTATCATCATGCTTAGGCTACCAAGGTAAACTAGTATTCTGGCCAGTGACATTACTGTAATATTTTAATGTTTACCTTTCTCAAAAATGATGGTTTTCAATCTAGTATTCTCCTGATCAGTTCTGGAGTATAATGCAAATAATTTGTTCCTAATGAAGCGAAGCGAAGTGAAGTCACTCAGTCATGTCCAACTCTTCAAGACCCCATGGACTGTAGCCTACCAGGCTCCTCAGTCCATGGAATTTTTCAGGCAAGAGTATTGGAGTGGGTTGCCATTTCCTTCTCCATTGTTCCTAATAGGAGATCTTAAAAAACAAGCTGGTAAATGTTTCTTTCAAAACAGAGACAAAGTAGATTTAAGGTTATCCATATAATGAGATTTCTCTCACTTGCAACCCTGAGTAGGAAAAAGGGAGGAGTTACTCTTTGCAAGTCTTCATGTCGAACAACCCTGAATCTGCTTTGGGAGAATTATTCATCAGGTTCACAGACATCACCTGAAAAAAATGGCTGTACTTCTAAACACCAGGTTTCTTTTAAACTGCAGCAATACCACAGACCAACACTATGCTATCAAGTTGGTCACTTGTATGTTTCTTGAAGAAATAAATGGTCACTGATGCTTCTGATTAAATCCTGTGGCTTAATCTGAGTATCTGAGTATCTGAGTAATCTGAGTAATCTGAGTATCTGAGAGATACCTGAACTGTCCTACTGAATTCTTGAAAATGACTATGTCTGACTAACTCTACATAATGATCCCTACAGTATAATCATGTATCAACCAAAATACCCACATGTAACCCATGAAAGTGGCTTCCCAAGTGGCTCAGTTGGTAAAGAATCTGCCTGCAATGCAGGAGATGTGGGTTCAATTCCTGGGTCGGGAAGATCCCTTGGAGAAAGAAATGGCAACCCACTCCAATATTCTTGCCTGGAGAATCCCACGGGTAGAGGAGCCTGGCAGGCTATAGTCCATAAAGTCACAAAGAGTCAGACACTACTGAAGTGACTGAGTACAACCCATGAAAGTAACAGTAAAAGTGAGATCCAAATATATGAGTTCTAGGAAGAAGTTTCTTCAAAGTTAGTTAAAAGAACTCTGGGGGACTTCCCTGGTGATCAGTGGTTAAGAATCCACCCTGAAATGTAGGGGACATGGGTTCAGTCTCTGATTGGGAAGCTAAGATCCCACACGCTGCAGAACAACTAAGTCCGCAAGTCACAACTACAGAGTCTGTGTGCGGCAACGAAAGACCCTGCACATCACAACTAAGACCCAATGCAGCTAAGTAAATAAAATATTTAAAAAAATAAATAAATAAAAGAACTCTGCTTTAGGAGATAAATATTTAAATTGGCAAACCTTCCAATTCTTCATACAATCTAACTTTAGTGTATTTTCTGAGTGTACATCTTATTCACCATATGACCATAAGGTTACATGAAGTAAATTATTCAGATTTTAATTACACACTTTATTATTCCTCATTCAGGATCCATCTTAATCTTATTTAAGCTACACCTGGAATTTCTATGCTCTTGTTTACTGTTTCTTCTATTCCCAAACTGAATTCCCAGTGGGTCCTGTTTAAATGTATTTGCTCTGTTTATCATTTATATACCTAGTGACTGAGTTAATTCCCAACAGTGTTAGACCAGTGAGGAAATCAGGTCCTGTTTGTCTTTGTCTTTTCCTTTTCCCATCAAGAGAAGAAACAAGCCTCACAACCACATCAGACACTGAAGATATAGTTCATTAAAGGATCAAGACTGAACCCCTACCTTATCTGTGCCAACAATTCTGCAGACAGATTTCTTGCTCTTCATAGTAACAGAAGTGCTTCATGTTTAAAACAGCTTTATCCTTTATACTATATGTGGAAAACTTGATCTTTGCAAAGATTCTCCCTTTCAGTAATAAAAATATAAAAATTCTGGCTTTGAAGCTGACTCCATCAATTAATCTTAACTGCACCTGGCTAAATCTTCCCCAGCAGAGGTTTCCCATTACACACACCCATTATTGTGATACCCACAGGTGCCAACACATAACTACTTTTATTCCCAGCTGTTGCCAAAGTTAATTTGACTCTTCTCCTGAACTCAGAAGATGGCAAATGTGTATGTAACTTTGCTGCCTTAGAACATATGCTGATTTTAAACTCCAATTAATGAACATCAAGTGATTCACTGGTCTTTTTCCAAAGCAAATTTTTAAGATTTCTTTAACTGTGCTCTCACTTGCAAATAAAAAGCATCACTGGATAAGAGACTAATTATGATGGTACCAGTGTTCCTTTAAAAATAATTTTATGAAGCGTGCCAAACGTTTTCACATCAACATACTTAACAAATTAACCCCAATCATTATAAAAATATTTTAAGTTGCACCTATACATAAATGTATAAACATGAATGGAATGAAATACCACCAAAATGTTTCCTATGAGAACACGACTCATCAATGTTTACAAACTAGTAATAAGTAGTACAGTGTAAAAAGAGCTGGCCAGGGAGTCAGGAGATCTGAGTTCTGGCCTGGGCTTGGACTCAATAATTAGCTTAACGAAGGTAGGGCCTTGGAAACACTACCTCTTGGCCTCAGTCTCACCATTGATAAAACATGGAAGGTTAAACTAAATGATATTTAATGGTTGTAATACACTAGGAAATCTGAATCTTGCACAGCAAACGTCAGCAAACATTTTTTGTAAAGGGTCAGAGAGAAAATATTTTCAATGCTGCTGGTCAAATGGTCTCGGTTACAGCTATTCAGCTCTGCTACTGTGGAGCAAAGCCAGTCATAGATAATAAACCAGTGGGCGTGATTGTGTTCCAGTAAAACTTTACAAAAACAAACAGCAGGGTGGATCTGGTCCACAGGCCATAGTTTGCCAGTCCCTATTGTAGAAAAACCAAATCATACTTCCAATAACCCAACAAATTTATTGATATCTGTATAACCTTAGGAAGAAATCCTATTTTCTTGCCTTGTTATTAATAAACCAGGAAAGATTCTGTACAAAGTGGCCCATGTTCTCCCTTCTTTGCCATTTTTGTCAGCAGCAGAACACTCCCTTTCTTCCAGTCTCTCAAGGTCTCATGAGTCTCCTGAAGGGAATCTCTGTACATTATCCTCTATTTTGGTCCTGTCAGCAAGCCCCATTCTTTTTCCTCTTGCTAACTCCAATCTCTTCTCCCAAATTTATTTCTGTCTATGCTTCCTAAAACACTATTTCAGTCATTTTACTTCCTATCTTCAAAACCGTCCTCATTTCTACTGCCTCAGAAGTTCAAATGCATGCCGTTTCCGAGGACTTACTTTTCCCTATCCAACAGATCTTATTACTTTTCATAAGACCTCAACATCCACTCTTTTCCCCAGGCAAGGTGTTCTCTAGTGGTTCCCTACAAAGTGCACGTTCATTTCTGTACCTTTACTATCACATTTATCCCTAAACCATTCTTTTTACCTACAAAAACCCCACCAATATTTCAAGGTCCAACTCAAGGATCAATTTTTGTAAAGCCTTATAAGAGGATCTACACCACTCTACAAAGATATGCTCTCCATTTCTACATAATCTCAGGGAACTACCATATAGTTAAGTATCTTACTACTGTTTCTGGTAACCAAACTAGGCCATACACACACTTCTGTATTTGCCAGTGCCTAATACAATGCTAAAAACAAAACAGGTTTCAAATAAACAAAGTCTGAGAGATTAAAGGAAAAGTTGTTATTATAGAAGAAGAATCAAATCCAAGGTCTAGCAATTTTGCTTCTTCTGAATTCTTTTGGCATGTATCAGGTGCTGAGACTAACCATTACTCCATCTTACTCTGATTAAACTTCCCAACACATAACATTGCAGCTGTTATTAGAGGCAAGCAATCTTCCATCTCCTTATCCTTCCCAACATTTCCGTGGCTTTGTAGTACAGTCTGAAGTCAGGGAACATGACACCTCCAGCTTTGTTGCTCTTTCTCAAGACTGTTTTGGCTACTTGAGATTTTTCATGTTTTCCATACAAATTTTAGAATTCTTTGTTCTAGTTCTATGAAAAGTGCCACTGGCACTTGATAGGGTTTGCACTGAAATCTGTAGACTGCCATGAGTATTGTCTTTATAACAGTAGTAATTCTTCCAATCCAGGAACACAGTATATCTTTCCATCTGTGTCACCTTCAATTTCTTTCATGAGTGTCTTATTATAGCTTTCCTTTTTTTTTTTTAATAGAATAAAACACTTTATTTCTTTAGGTCCGTTTTAGGTTCACAGCAAAATTGAGAGAAAGGTACAGAGATTTCCCACTTAGCCCCTGCCACTGCCTCCCCCATTATCAAGGTTTCCCCACTGG
Organism: Odocoileus virginianus; assembly: GCF_023699985.2. Classification (NCBI taxonomy): domain Eukaryota; kingdom Metazoa; phylum Chordata; class Mammalia; order Artiodactyla; family Cervidae; genus Odocoileus; species Odocoileus virginianus. The sequence goes on from NC_069678.1 coordinate 86,194,262, forward strand.
AGCATGACATTTGTTTCAACTGATGATACTACTTGACAAATCACAACCACCCAGAGTCCATAGTTTACATTATGGTTCACTCTTGGTGTTGCACGTTCTATGGGTTTGGACAAAGACACAGTGACATGTTTTACACATCATGTTATAGTATTATGGCATTATACATATATTATAGTATAATTATGATACATTATATTATCACACAGAGTAGTTTAATGCCCTAAAATTCCCACTTGCTCCACCTAATCTTCCCTCCCTCCCTTTTCAGACTGGCTTCTTCAATTGGTAATATGCATTTAAACTTCCTCCAAGTGTTTTTATGGCTCAACAACTCACCTGTTTTTAACACTGAATAATATTCTTTGTCTGGATGTACCACAGTTTAATTATCCTTTCACCTGTGTGTCAGTCACTCAGTCGTGTCCAACTCTTTGCAACCCCATGAACTATAGCCCACCAGGTTCCTCTGTCCCTGGGATTCTCCCGGCAAGAATACTGGAGTGGGTTGCCATTGTCTACTCCAGGGGGGTCTTATAGTTTTCTGAATACAGGTATTTTCCTCCATACATAAACACATTCCAAGGTACTTTACTCTTTTTCATGTGACTATAAATGAGATTGTTTTCTCTGACAGTTCACTGTTACTGTACAGAAAGTGTAAGAGATTTCTGTATATTTATTTTGCATCCTGAATTCATTGATGAGTTTTACTGAACTCATGATGAATTCTACTGAACTCACTGATGAGCTCTAATAGTTTTTTGATGATGTCTTTGGAACTTTCTATGTAAAACATGTCATCTGCAGACAGTGACAATTTTACTTCTTCCTTTTCAATCTGGATTCTTCTTTTTTTTTGTCTGACTACTCTGCAATGTGGGAGACCTGGGTTCGATCCCTGGGTTGGGAAGATCCCCTGGATAAGGGAAAGGCTTCCCACTCCAGTATTCTGGCCTGAAGAATTGCAGGGACTCTACAGTCCATAGGGGCGCACAGAGTCGGACGCGACAGAATGACTTTCACTTTCACTCTGGCTAGAACTTCCAATATCATGTTGAATCAAAGTGGTAAGAGTGAAAATCCTCATTCTGTTCCTGATCTTAGAAGAAATGTTTTCAGTTTTTCACCACTGAGTATGACGTTAGTTGTGGGCTTGTCAGATATGGCCTTTGTTATGTTGAGGTATGTACCCTCTATTCACACTTTTTGAGTTTTTTATTTTTTTTTCTTATCACAAATGGATGCTGAATTTTGTAAAGCCTTTTTTGCATCTATTGAGATTAACATAATTTTTATTCTTCAATTTAATGTGCTGAGTCACACCGACCAATTTGCAGACGTGTGTGTGCTTAGTCGCTCAGTTGTGCCTGACTCTTTGCAACCCCATGGACTGTAGCCCGCCAGGCTCCTCTGTCCATGGAATTCTCCAGGCAAGAATACTGGAGTTGGTTGCCATGCCCTCCTCCAGGAGATCTCCCCAACCCAGGGATCGAACCCAGGTTTCCCGTGCTGCAGGTGGATTTTCTACCACCTGAGCCACCAGGGAAGCCCAAGAATACTGGAGTGGATAGCCTATCCCTTCTCCAGGGGAACTTTCTGACCCAGGAATCAACCCTGGGGTCTCATGCATTGCAGGTGGATTCTTTACCAGCTGAGCTACCAGGGAAGCCCAGATGTCAAACCATAATCACATCCCTGGGATAAATCCCACTTGATCATAGTACATGATCCTTTATTGTTGAATTCACTTTGCTAATATTTCATTGGGAAGTTTTACATCTATGTTTACCAGTAATATTAACCTGTAATTTTCTTTTTTCATGGTGTCTTTGTCTGGTTTTAGTATCAGGGTGATGCTGACCTTGTGTAATGAGTTTGAAGTATTTTTTCTTCTTAATTCTTTTTATTTATTATTTTTGGCTGTGCCTGGATTTTGTTGCTACACGTGGGCTTTCTCTAGTTGCAGCACATGGGCTTCTCATTGTGGTGGCTTCTCTTGTTGCAGGGCACAGGCTAAAGGTACCTGGGCTTCAGCAGCTGATGTATGCAGGCTTAGCTGCCCCAAGGTGTGTGAAATCTTCCCAGACCAGGGATCAAACCAGTGTCTCCTATATTGCCAGGTGGATTCTTAACCACTGGACCACCAGGGAAGTCCTGAAGTATCCCTTCCTCTACAAGATTTTAGAATAGTTTGAGGACAGGTATTAATTCTTCTGTAATGTTTGGAACATTCACCTCTGAAGCCATCTTCTCCTGGAGTTTTGTTTTTTAGGAGTTTTAAAAACTACTAACAATTTCATTACTGGTAATTGATCTGTTCCTATTTTCTATTTCTTCCTGGTTCAGTGTTGGGAGAGGTACATTTCTAGAAATTTGTCCATTTCTTCCAGGTTATCCATTTATTGGCATATAGCTGTCTGCAGTAATTTCTTATGATCTTTTGTATTTCCCTGGTGTCAGTTGTGAGCTCTCTTCATTTCTGAATTGATTTGGGCCCTCATTTTTTTCTTGATGAGTCTGATCAAATTTTGTTTATCTTTTCAAAGAAACAGCTTGTTGAAAGTTTCAATGATCTTTTCTATTATGTTTTTTTAAAAATTTCTCTTTCATTTATTCCTGCTTTGATTCCTTATGATTTCTCACCTTCTACATTTTGGGTTTAGTTTGCTAAGTTCCTTTAGGTGTAAAGTTAGGTTGTTTACTTGATATTTTTCTTGTTTCCCAAGGTAGGCTTGTATTGCTATAAAACCTCCTCTTAGAAGTGCTTCTGTAGTTGGTTTTAGTGATGTGTTGGATGGCACAAGGCAACACCATAGCAGAATATGTTCAAGGAGAAAAACGTGAAACAGTAAGTTCAGAAAATTCATTTGAGAAATTATACTGAAAGGGGAGGGGAGAAACAAGGTGGTAGCTGAAAGAAGCATTTCTTTTTAAAAAATGGAAGAAATAACAGTATAAGTGCTGTTAAGACGGTTACAAGCAGAGGGGGAATTGATAATACAGTAGAGAAAAGGAGAACTGCTGCAGCATTAACCTTGAGGGGACAAGAGCAGATGGGATCTCATACAAAAGTCAAGGAGACTGTCGGCCTTTGCGGGGGAAAGCAGATATAGTTTATCCTTAGTAACAGAAGAGAAGGTGTAAATACATAAATGCAGGTAGGTCAATAGAAGTCAAAGAAATTCTCTTCCAACATTCCCAATTTCCTCAGAGAAAGAGGAAGAAAGCTCATCAGTGGAGACAGAGATGGGACAGAAGGTGCTGTAGTACAGGTTAAAAGAAAAAGTTAAGAGTATGAAATAGTAACCTCAGAGAGAGGGAGAGTGAATAGACTAAAGAAACACAGTGTGACTCAATTAAAGTAAATCAGCTGGCAGGTTTTTCCCCACCCAAACTATTAATGCAGGTAAAGATACAAAGGAGGTGGAGATGTAGGGATAATGAGGATACACATTAGTCAAATAAGTATAATTAAGGAAAAGACCAGCAGAGGAGTTGAGGGTATATGCAAAGGAGTGATAATAGTGACTGACTATGGAAAGCAGGGTAAGGAGTGAAATGAGTACATGAGAAGAGTGAAGCAGAGTGAAAAGTGGATGGGACCGATAGATTTGTTGGTCCTGGTGGAGTCTGTATATTAAAGTCTAAATATAGGGGCTTCCCTTGTAGCTCAATGGTCAAGAATTCACCTGCCAATGCAAGAAACATGGGTTTCATCCCTGATCTGGGAGGATCTCACATGCCAAGGAGCAACTAAGCCACACTCTTGAACCTGTGTTCTAGAGGCTGGGAGCCGCAACTACTGGAACCTGCACATCCTTGAGCCCCGGCTCTACAACGAGAGAGGCCACTGCAATGAGAAACCCGAGCCCCACAACTAGAGTAGCCCCCATTCTCAGCAACTAGAGAAAAGCCCACAGAGCAACAAAGACCCAGCACAGCAAAAAATAAACAAATAAAATTATTAAAATGGAAAGACAGTGTCACTTGGAGAATGAGATATTTACAGCTGAAATTTTCATAGAAGTTTAAGAATCACTACAGCATAGAACCAGATCCTCGTGATTTCTTCATTTAACAAGTTCAGTGTAGAGGTAAAATGAGAATCCATATTAAAACCTGAATGACAGGTAAGAGAATTAAAGATAGATGATGAAATATAGCCTTGGAATTCCTTATTTTTCTCTGTATAATTTATCAAAAGACTAATTCCAACATTTCTAAGGAAAACGATGATTTAGGCAAAAAAAAAAAAAAAAAAAAACCACCAAAAAAACCCGTTTGTCTGCTTGATTATTGTTCAAGGTGTATCCATAGGTTCTAAAGTCCTATACTTCTCTGCTTACAGAGTTAAATGTATAAAGTAACTTAAAGCTAACTGCCATTATCTTTAGTTTTATCTCTCTTTTTTTAGTTTTATCTCTTGACACCACTATTAATAACATCTACATTTCCCAGAGAAATTGTTTAAGAAGAAAAAATGACTTTCACATTTAAACATTTCAAAACAAACCATCAGCCAAATTCACAAGCATTTATCTGCATATTTTTAAGTATCTACTTTTCAAATACACCTAAAAGACACAATTTTATATTCAATGTGCTGAGGAGTTAAATATACAATTAAAATGGTACTTATCAGTAGCCTGACCAAAAACAAGTCTTGGTTTTCATCCCGTCATGCAACAATTATTAAAATCCAACAAACTCACTGTATGAATGACAACAGCAGTTACTTGCTTTACCTACCTCCTTAATAGCCTCTTCATTAGGAAGGATGGAACATAAGCATGTGATGTAGGCTTGCTGAAAAGATGACACATTTGAAATTTCTTTAGATTCTGCACACAGTTTTGATAAAGCTGTAGCCTGGGGGATGCAGTTAGATTTCAACAAATGTTTTATTCGCATTTGCAGAAAGAAAGGTCCTTCTTGTGCAATCAATTTATTGACTAGAAAAAAGGAAAAATAAAACAGTTTGATAACATACCACATAACACATCAAGGTTGTGAAGATGAAAGTTTGATATCTTTTGTTGTTGTTTTAGCAGATAAAAGGTCAGCTGACATAACTGGAAGTTTACTCTGATCTCTGTACTCATTTAACAGAGCAAAGAGCAAAATAATGTTGCTAATTATTCCCATATCACTTAGCAGTTTTACTTTGAACATCAAACCATTAAAAAAAAATTATTTTTAACTCGATTTTTTAGCCATACCAAATGGCATGTGGGATCCTAGTTCCCTGACCAAGGATCGAACGAACCCATGCCCCCCTGCATTGGAAGCATAGAGCCCCAAACATTGGACCACCAGGGAAGTACCACAAACAGCAAACCTTTTAATAAAGCTACTACTAGCATTTCACCAAAATTTATTCTTTCACTTTCTCCTCCTTCACATCCTGATAAGGATAGTAAGGAACAGTGAAATGAACTATAAACATAAGAACAAGGAAAAATGAAGTATCCTGTGTAATATTAACAACTACCACTTAAAACACTCATGAGGGACCAAGCTTCTGAGTGTTTTTACACACCTCTCATTTATTCTTCACACCACCACCAAGGCAAGTATTGTTATCCCCGGTTTAAGATTAGGAAAATTAATACTCAGAGAAATTAGGTAACTTGCCAAGGATTCCAAAGTCAGTGGTGGTCTTTCCTCTAAACCAGGCATTTCTCAAAGTGTGTTCCACCGAGCAAAAGACCTGAGAGATAGTCCTAGAAAAAAAAAGGATTCCTTGGTCAAATCTCTGAACAGTCCTGCAATGAAGAAAACTGTTCACTCTTATTTAAACCCAATTTTACCCAAACTGATTTGACCAGAGAACCCTTTTACACATATCATTAACATGACATAAAGTCCATGTTCCTGGTTCAGTACACACTTTGGAAAATGCTGCTTGGAGCAGTACTCACATTGACTTTTACAGTGTTCTGAACAAGCCCTTGACTTATAAATAGTAAATATTCAGCAAGTGTGTGGCATTGTTACACAGTATTACTTAAAGAACAGAGGTGGGAATGTACATGTTAAGATGACTTGCAAGCGAACACTTTAGGTGTTTTAGATGGTTCACCTAACACGGTGTTTCTCAAACTTGAAAATGCCTTCTGAATCACTAGGGAAATCCTATTAAAACGTAGATTTTAATTCAGTAGGTCTGCAATGGGATCTGAGATTGTGCTTTTCTAATAAGCCTCAAATGTTATCATCCATGCTACTCAGTCTACAGGCCACATGTGGAACAGAAATCATTAAAATTAATGATAAACCACCAGGGCTGGGGGAACCACTGGCCCAATCTTAACTACATATGAGAATCAACTCTAGAGATTTTTAAATTTTCTCTTTTAAAAAAATAGGTAACACTATACATGCAAATGACACAAAAGTCAAAAGGCCCACAAAAAGATGTATAGTTAAAAGTTGTTTCCTTTCTACTCTGACTCCAGTCTCTTAGTCTCTTTCCTCAAGAAACAACAATCATTTTTGTTTATCCTTCCAGTACAGTTTGTTAATCCTTCTGAGTACAGAAGACCTATTTCTTTTCCTATTTAATATATCATACAGGTCATTCTACCACATCACTGTACACTGAGAGCTCAATACTTTTAACAAGTGTGTATTATTCCACTGTACAGATCAATTATAACTAATTTAACCAATCCCCTCCTGACAAACTTGCAAGTTGTTTCCAATCTTTGGCAATTGTCAATAATGCTACAGTTTACAGCCCTGTACAGAGACCGTTTCACTATGCGTGGTTAGAAAAAAAATTATAGAAAATTATAGAAAAAATTCCTTGAAGTGAAACTGCTGCCAGATTGATGTTCGGAGATTGTACCAATTTATACTCCCAGCACGCATAGGTGGAAGGGCTTGTTTCCTGCGGCACTTCAAAAAGGTCAGAATTCAGAGCTTCAACTCTGGAGATCCTGATTTAGCAGATGAAGCCTGGACCTGGGATATGGGTCTGTGTATTCTGGCTTTAAATTCCACAGATACTCTAATACACAGTCAAGGTCAAAAGGCATGGACAGAAAATAGATCACTTGCATTTGGACTTCTTTACTTTAGTCCCACAAGCACTAAATTCCACAAAGTGAACTCACAATCATATCTCAAATAGCTCCTCATTCCTTACTTCTATTTTCAGTAATGGTATTCGCTCAATTTTTTAAAAAAATGAAATTCTGGAATTACCCTTCCTTGCCAACTCCTTTCCTAAGAAAATCAACTTAGTTACCGTGTCCTAGCAATTCTTTTAAAAATTCTCTCCAACTGAATTACTTCATGTTATTTCCTGCCACATCTGTCCCCTCCATCCTAAACTGCCTGACATCAGATTATGCTCCACTGATCTACTCTATCAAGTATACGCATTTTCACAAATCTCACACCTGAAAACAGGTATGTTAGCTATACAGCCCAACCCCTTCTAAATTCCCCTAACATTTTACTTCTTTTACCACACTTATTTTTCTCTTTACATATAGTAATAAATGATCAGAGTATATAAAGGCTAAGATCTTAGATTTTGGAATCAATTAACTGAGGCCAAATCATGACTCTCACACATGCTAGTTGTGAGGCCCGTGGACAAATCAGACCTTCTTGAGCCTCAAGTTTCTTTAACGATGAAAAGCTTACCTCGCAGAGATGAAAGGATGATAAACGAAATACCAGAATGCAAGGAAGACACTGAACACAGGGGCCAGGCGGAGTGAACGCTCAATAGTACTGCTATTATTTGCTCTGATATCGACCTGATTATACAATCAGCAATTTGAGGACAAATACCGTGCCTTGTTAACTTTTGGGTAAAACCATGTATTTAGAAATGAAATGGTTATCACTTTTAATCAATCAAAAACTTTTAAATATTTCCTCACCTGGGTTCAAATTCTGTCTCCACAATTTTAACTATATGGCCTTGCTCATGTGTAATCTCTCGCCTGTTGAATGGATTAAATGAGACGGAAAGTACTAATACAGTGCCCATCACATAACAGGCACGCTATAAATTACAGCTATTATTTCTATGAGGTAAAACTACTTTACTCAATAGATTACAGTCACAGTTAAACCACTGTATCAATTTTTAACACAGAAATCAAAACTGCATTTTAAAAACACTTTGTTATGTTAAAATCAATCCTTATACTTAACTGTATTTTTAAAAAGGAATCCATCCATACACTTGAACATTTAAAATGACACAATAAAGTGTACACTAAGGGAAATCAGTCCTGAATATTCATTAGAAGGACTGATGCTGAAGCTGAAACTCCAATACTTTGGCCACCTGATGCCACCTTCATTTGAAAAGACCCTGATGCTGGAAAAGACTGAGGGCAGGAGGAGAAGGGGATGACAGAGGATGAGATGGTTAGATGGCATTACCAACTCAATGGACATGGATTTGGGTGGACTCCGGGAATTGGTGATGGACAAGGAGGCCTGGCTCGCTACGGTTCATGAGGTCACAAAGAGTCGGACACGACTGAGCGACTGAACTGAACAAGAAACTGAATACTATTAATTCCAGAGGTAGGAGGGTGAAATATTTGATTAGTTACATCAGGAAAAATAAACAAGGGACATTTAATGCAATTCCATTTCTTCCCTCTGGAGCTTGAACCTGTCTACAAAGGTCATGCACTCTTCACTCCTGGATCCTTATCTGGGAATCTGCCAATTCTAGGATCCTTTTGCAACTATTTGGAGTTGTCCTCTAACACTTTTTTTTTTAAAAAAACTTCCCAGGTGGCGCTAGTAAAGATCCCTCCTGCCAATGCAATTTTTAATAATGATAAAGGCAATCACTGAGCGTCCACCTGCCTATATTTACAAAAGGATGCCATTTATCAAGAACCTCAACGTAAAACATATATACAAATCTATTTCTATTTAACAGGTCTTTTTTTCTTCTTGTCAGTATAACTGATAAGCAGTAGAATTATCAGAGGTAAGGGACCAAGAGAAAATCTAAGCACTCTTATTATCAATCATCGCACTATAAAGAAAAACCCAAATAACATGTATACAATAGGTTATCAAACTTGGGGAATGAATAAGTTAACAGAAATATTGTAAGACGTGTCTCCATGCTTCAGTTGTGCCCATTTCTCTGCAACCTTATGGATTGTAGCCCACCAGGCTCCGGTGACCACGGGCTTCTCCAGCCAACACTGGAGTTGGTTGCCGCGCCCTCCCTCCAGGGGAGCTCCCTGACCCAGGGTCAAATCCGGGTGTCTTAGTCTCCTGCTGGCGGGTTCTTTCCCATCAGTGCCACCTGGGAGGCCCATATTTTAAGATATCAACATACAAAAGGCCTGAGACTTGAACTACAGATATATCGAAAGTGTAAATAAAAACTGTTTTGAAACTCATTCTTATTCCAGAAACATACTTAACAAAGATGTGATCCTTGTTAATTTTCTACTAACTTAAAGCAAACAAAATCATAATTGTTGGACATGTAAAATGAGGTATTTTGTGCATCTAAATGCAAACACATCAACCCAAATCTGTAAATCTGTTGGTCTTCAACTGACAATTTTTAAATAAAAATTTTCTTCTTTGTACATCTCTATAAAATGCTAAACTCCAATGTTTCATAAATCTAAAATAAAAAGTAATTTTCTGCCATAGTCCTCAGCTCTAGTAACCAATAAACAAAATATAAGCAAAGCTCTACTATATAACCAGGACTAGAAGCAGATTATTAATTTCTATCACAGGAGCTCTGTATAAACATTGTTATTCAAAGCAATATTTAAAAACAAGTACAAAGGGATACTTTTAAAACTCTATGTTAAAATTCAAGAATCTTTAAACAAAACATTAAGTGTTAATGGCTAGTTTTTATTATTCAAAGGAGCCCAGAATGACTGGTTATTTCACACAGGTGAAATTCACAAAATTTTAACCCATAAAAAATTTTTAATTCTCTTAGAACTAAATCCTCCTTCAGTAGTCAGTACAGTTTTAAGCTTACCTTCTTCTGTTTCTACTGGCTGTTGAGACAGTATTTTAAGAAGAACAGGATTTTTCCACACCCCTTCCTTGGTAACATGAACCAGTATTTGTAGGTTATTATTCCCAAATTCCAATAATGCATCATGTGATTCCTTAAAAAAAAAAAAAAAAAAAAAAAGCATATCCAGAAAACAGGCAATATCTGAAAGTCTATGAAAAGCCCTGTATCTTGGATTTCCTAAAAATAAATAAGCAGGGGGGAAAAAATAGCTATCCTCAAAGTTTTATGAAATTCTGTTGCTACTTTTAAATAATGAAACTAGGGCATTTTCTCTAAGTTAAAGAGTACCTTTAAAATGTTTTCCTGAATTCCCCTAGGTAAAATTATCATCACAATTCAATTTACATCCTTGAATTACTAAATTATTTTAAGGTCACTGGCACAGCTTTATTTTAAAAGATTTCGCAGTATTCACATAGGCAACCTATTCCTTCTAACATAAGCATGACAAGGATATCTACTCTTATGTTTCTTTTTAATTGTTTAAACTCTTCTATCAGAAGACTTTTTACATGACAGATGGCTCCATGGACTTTCAATGCAGGGGCCACAGGTTCAATCCTTGGTTGGGAAACTAAGATTCCACAAGCTGAGCAGCATGACCAAATATAAAGACAAAAAATTTTTAAATAACATCAGATAGAGTCTTCAAAAACTATGGTGGAATTTTAAAAATAATTTCTTGTTTAAGGTAACACTATCCGAAGTCCACACCTTGAAATCTACAATACAGAAATACAAGTGCAAGATGTTCACTCTAGCATTATTTACAATAAACAGCAAAGAGATCTGGCCAAATAATTTATGGTACAGCCACATAACAGAATCCCAGACAGTGATCAAGGAAGATCTACATATGCAATCCTAGACATATGTCCACGATAAAATCATTAAGTTTAAAAGGTTGCAAAACATAGAATCTCATTTTTATTTAAAACTCCATTTCAGAATGTATTTTTACATACATAAAGAAAAGGTCTGGAAGGGTTACACAAGCTGTAAATAGTGGTTGAGAATGCTCTCTGTGGCCTGCCTGGTAAAACTATTCTCTTACCAAAGGTATCCTCAAAACAGTCTGATGTCTTATCCATTTTTACCTAAAATAAGAAAACTTCAATTTTTCATGCTTTGTATTTCTACAGGGATTGTGTCTTATATTTATCTGTACCTCTACTGTATTTATTTTATTGAACACATATTCAGAAATGTGAATGTATATATCCTGAATTGTCTCATAAATATTTTAACAAAGTTGTACAGGTAGGGAGGAAGGCAAATATTTTATTTAGGCATACAATCTAAAAAAAAAAAAAAAAAAAAAAAGAAGAGATACTAAGAAAGTATTGCTCTGCAAAGGGATACTAATAAAAAAATAATAGTAACAGCCCTAATAAGAATAAGTTCATTTGCCCTTCTAGAATGTCTTATGCCAGGGCAAAACTACTGGCATACTCCAAAAGAGAGAATGACAAAATCAATATGCTCTGTATGAAAGATGATTTTAACAACTATATGAATACGTGAAGAGTTAGGACATTATAGGGATTAGAACATGCCAAGGACATGACAAAGAATTCTTCTTAAACAGAAAATCTAAAAAGTAACAATTATTCAGGAGTTGGCGATGGACAAGGAGGCCTGGCGTACTGAGGTCCACAGGGTCGCAAAGAGTCAGACATGACTGAACTGAACTGAACATTTTATCATTTCGTTTTGGATTAAACAGTCAAGAAGAAATTAATTTTCAAATAATGAGCTATGTCTGTTAACATGCAAACCTTGACTTATGCCTGCATGAAACAGGTCCAGGCTACTATGGAGTTTGTGTCCTTGAGGAAACAGTTAAACAAAGCAAGTTCTAGGTATAAATCTAGGTGTTAACTTTAGGCAAGTTAATTCACCTCTCTATGCCTGCCTCCCTATTTATAAATTGTGGTTCAAATGATCTCTGTGGTATATAAGATTTGCAATTTGATTAAAAGATACAAAATGTAAAAATAATGTAGAGTACTGTTTGCCACATAGTTAATGACAATAACTGCATGATAGCTTTCTTACTTATTATGTCTGTTTTCTTTCAATATCTCCACTGCTAACCGGCAAATCTGTCTTCTAGTGCTGGCAGTACACTTGCTTTTCTTCTCCTACCTTACTCTCCTCTCCCCAACTTGCTATTTTCTGATCTGCTCATCTAAGAATGCTCATTATCAAGCCAACAGATGAACTAACAGCTCTCCTGTAAGTAAAATGCATGAACAGAATCTCTGATGACTACTTTTAATTGTTAGCATTATAAGTCCCTGAAATTTTAAGGGAAATTACTAGATCAATGTACTATGAATGAATCAAATAGTGTTACATAATAAACATATACAATCTTATATTTTAATAGATTTATTCTGTCTAAAATTTTGTTTCTGAAGAATGAAAAATTTTTTGTTTACTTCTAAGCTATGTAAAGACTAACAAAACCAAATGAAAGGAAAAAACCCAATAATTTTTAGGATGCTCTCTTCATCTGGAAGGCGTCTTTCTCATTCCATGAACTTAGCACAATATAGAATGAACTTGCTTTTGTTCTAAGTTTCCAATTTCAGTTTGCTGGGAGAAATTAACTAGGTGTCTTGGCTATCCAATCAGAGAACTTTTTTGAGGACAAAATCAACCCACCTGTAAAGACTGAAGGAAGAGTACCCAGGCTTCACATGGCAGTTCACTTTCAGACACTGAAAGCAGTAATTCAAAACAACTCCTAGAATATGAAAAACTAAGTCAGTATATAACACTGGTTATAGTCATAATCAAGTACAGTATGACAGTGACACAATATACATTTTAGATTTATTTGGACTATTTCAAATTTTTCAAATTCTTTACTCTTCAAAATTTTATTCAACATTGTTATATTAACTTTTCAACTTAAAAAAAAAGAAAAACTATGAAGCTTTAGAGAAGGAATAACAGGATTATAAAACAAAGAATGTATGTGTTCCAAAAAAAAAAAAGTATGATGTTAGAGGTCTGGGATTTTGGAAAATAGGAAAGAAAACAGTTAAGACTACAGAAAAGCAAAATCGATCACCTACACTAAAATTTATCCTACCAACAATCTGTAAACCGTGATTCCAGAACTAAAAACTAACAGCTGTTATATTTTTTCACTCTGCAAATAAAATACATTAAAGGTGTAATTTTGTCTGCTATTAGGCAGGCAAGTATTAAAATATCAGCTAAATCATTATGGGCTCTCAGGGTGGTAATTTTATACTGTGCCCTGATACTTTCTGCTAGTAAAATTCGAATAATACAACTGAGTTGCAGAATTTCACAATAATTCCCTCAAAGACCACTACACCTTCCAGATACTCTGTCACTTCAGCTGATCTATACCTAAGGACAAAAAGAAAACATATCAACCTAAGCCTGAGTAGAAAGAGAGACTCTAGGGGCAATTAAATATTAACTGCAGCTGCTTGATTGCAGTTTCACTTATACTTGTCTCCTGAAAATGGGAATATAAAGCGGTCAGAGCAAAGAAAATTTCATTCAAAGGTTATGACCCTTTAAACAATGTGATGCCATAGTAAAGAGAAGTCTGACAAACATCACAACCAGAAACACTCAGTTTTCAGAGTGACTTAAGCTCTTACACTTACAGCACTAATCTGCCGAGCACCAAGAGGACATCCTCGCACTCAGTGGTCAGATACGGGCGGGCGCTGGCAAAGCTCTGGATGGAAAGTCGGTACACCTCCAGAAGATACGCAATATGCTCCGAGGCGTTCTTGTTGCTTGCATACTGCAGCAAGGTCTAAAAAATAAAGTTTCAATTATTTTAAAAATAAAGACAATGAAACAAATAAGACTATCTTTGTTCTCAAATGCAGCACCCCGTCCCTTTTTTCTAAAGATGCATACACCTTTTATTTGGCTCTAGTTCGTTGAGAGAATTCTATTTTCATCACTTAAAGAACTATTTCTGCTAAATTAAAGAAAATGCAGAACTGATCTATTGACATGAGAATAAATCTATGAATAGAGCCATAAAATGCTGATAGTTGTTCTCAATAGAGGTCTGGAATTATTATCTCTGAAATTTAGTAATTAGCTTCATTAATAACAACACTAAATTGAGCACCAACCATGCACCAATACACTGGTTAAACAAGACTATGATTCCTGCCTTATACAAAAGACATTGCTGTGTGTGGCCCTTAGCTCTTTTTTTCCCACACACACAGAACTGATTAGGCTTAATTTACACTCATCAATTTATAAAAGGTTATGGCTATATTTAATGAAGTTATTTCAAAAACTAACATATATGCCAGATGCTCCAAAATCACTGCGGACAGTGACAGTAGCCACGAAATTAAAAGATGCTTGCTCCTCAAAAGAAGAGCTATGACAAACTTAGACAGCGTATTAAAAAGTAGAGACATCACTTTGCCTACAAAGATCTTATAGTCAAAGATACGGTTTTTCCAAGAGTCATGTAGGGATATGAGAGCTGGACCACAAAGAAGCCTGAACGCCAAAGAAGTGATGCTTTCAAACTGTGGTGCTGGAGAAGACCCTTGAGAGTCCTCTGGACAGTAAGGAAGTTAAACCAGTCAATCCTAAAGGAAATCAACCCTGTTTATTCACTGTAAGGACTGATGCTGAAGCTGAAGCTCCAGTACTTTGGCCCCCTGATGCAAAGAGCCAACTCACTGGAAAAGATCCTGATGCTGGGAAAGACTGAGGGCAGGAGAAGCAGGGGTGACAGAGGATGACATGGTTAGCTGGTATCACTGACTCAATGGACAGGAGTTGAAGCAAACTCTGGGAGAGAGTGAAAAGACAGGGAAGCTTGGCGTGCTGCAGGTCTTGGGGTAGCAAAGAGTCAGACACAACTTAGCGACTGAACAACAACAATGCCAGATGCCAGTTTATTTGTTTACAAAGGGGACAGTCATATTACCACCTAGAGTACCTCATTCCCCATATTCTAATAGGTTTTCTGGTGAGTTAAAAATCTAAAACAAAGGAAAACCAGAACCATAATAAGGCCTGAAAAATTACATGTTCAAACCACAATGGAAAGCTGTCTTCTGTTCTCTTTGGACAGTGTGGAAAATAGGCTAAGTTCTTGTTTGGAGTCTCTCTAGGTTCCACGAAGTTGCTCTCCCTTCCAGTAATATACTTCTTTCCTCTAACAACTGAATAAGTTTTGCTTATGCTTAATTGATACATGCTTAATTAACAGGTTAAGACTTGAATTATGCAAGTTTCCCACCACCTAGAACACACATTCTGACTGGTTAGGTAGGCAGTTAAGGCTACTTCAGTAATAATCTCTTCAAGGATTCCTAACTTCCTATATGCTGATCTTTCTGCCTAGCAAACTACAAATAGCTTGGTGGTACTGCAGGATTCCATTGATTTTCTATAGTTTTTTTTCTGTAGTTTTCACAATAACAGTCCTTGTATCAGTTCTGATAATTAAGAACTGTCTTGATTATTAAAAAAAAAAAAAACAGGGAAATGAATGATAAACCATTATATCATATACTTTAATAAAAGCTCACTTAACTTACACACTGAATTATCTGATCATTGCATACTTAAATATCAAGATACTTAAGCTATTAAGTTGGTAAGAAAAGTAATTGTGGTAACACACAGAAATCTCTTGCATTCCTATACACTAACAATGAGAAAACAGAAAGAGAAATTAAGGAAACAATACCATTCACCATTGCAACAAAAAGAATAAAATACTTAGGAGTATATCTACCTAAAGAAACAAAAGACCTATACATAGAAAACTATAAAACACTGATGAAAGAAATCAAAGAGGACACAAACAGATGGAGAAATGGTATACCGTGTTCATGGATTGGAAGAATCAATATTGTCAAAATGGCTATACTACCCAAAGCAATCTATAGGTTCAATGCAATCCCTATCAAACTACCAACGGTATTTTTCACAGAACTAGAACAAATAATTTCACAATTTCTATGGAAATACAAAAAACCTCGAATAGCCAAAGTAACCTTGAGAAAGAAGAATGGAACTGGAGGAATCAACCTGCCTGACTTCAGACTATACTACAAAGCCACAGTCATCAAGACAGTATGGTACTGGCACAAAGACAGAAATATAGATCAATGGAACAGAATAGAAAGCCCAGAGATAAATCCACGAACCTATGGACACCTTATCTTCGACAAAGGAGGCAAGGATATACAATGGAAAAAAGACAACCTCTTTAACAAGCGGTGCTGGGAAAACTGGTCAATCACCTGTAAAAGAATGAAACTAGAATACTTTCTAACACCATACACAAAAATAAACTCAAAATGGATTAAAGATCTAAATGTTAAGACCAGAAACTATAAAACTCCTAGAGGAGAACATAGGCAAAACACTCTCCGACATAAATCACAGCAGGATCCTCTATGACCCACATCCCAGAATTTTAGAAACAAAAGCAAAAATAAACAAATGGGACCTAATGAAACTTAAAAGCTTTTGCACAACAAAGGAAACTATAAGCAAGGTGAAAAGACAGCCCTCAGATTGGGAGAAAATAATAGCAAACGAAGCAACAGACAAAGGATTAATCTCAAAAATATACAAGCAACTTCTCCAGCTCAACTCCAGAAAAATAAATGACCCAATCAAAAACTGGGCCAAAGAACTAAACAGACATTTCTCCAAGGAAGACATACAGATGGCAAAAAAACACATGAAAAGATGCTCAACATCACTCATTATCAGAGAAATGCAAAGCAAAACCACAATGAGGTAACATTACACGCCAGTCAGGATGGCTGCTATCCAAAAGTCTACAAGCAATAAATGTTGGAGAGGGTGTGGAGAAAAGGGAACCCTCTTACACTGTTGGTGGGAATGCAAATTAGTACAGCCACTATGGAAAACAGTGTGGAGATTTCTTAAAAAGCTGGAAATAGAACTGCCATATGACCCAGCAATCCCACTTCTGGGCATACACACCGAGGAAACCAGATCTGAAAGAGACACGTGCACCCCAATGTTCATCGCAGCACTGTTTATAATAGCCAGGACATGGAAGCAACCTAGATGCCCATCAGCAGACGAATGGATGAGGAAGCTGTGGTACATATACACCATGGAATACTACTCAGCCATTAAAAAGAATTCATTTGAATCAGTTCTAATGAGATGGATGAAACTGGAGCCCCTTATACAGAGCGAAGTAAGCCAGAAAGATAAAGACCATTACAGTATACTAACACATATATATGGAATTTAGAAAGATGGTAACGATAACCCTATATGCAAAACAGAAAAAGAGACTCAGATGTATAGAACAGACTTGTGGACTCTGGGAGAAGGCGAGGGTGGGATGTTTCAAGAGAACAGCATCAAAACATGTATATTATCTAGGGTGAAACAGATCACCAGCCCAGGTTGGGTGCACAAGACAAGTGCTCGGGCCTGGTGCACTGGGAAGACCCAGAGGGACCGGGTGGAGAGGGAGGTGGGAGGGGGGACCGGGATGGGGAATACATGTAAATCCATGGCTAATTCATTTCAATGTATGACAAAAACCACTGCAATGATGTAAAGTAATTAGCCTCCAACTAATAAAAAATTAAAAAAAAAAAAAAAGTAATTGTGGTTTCACCTGTCAATTTTAAATTATAACTAGACTCAAACACATCTTCATTAATCAAAATAGGAACCATTACAATCAATGCATTTTTGCCAACAAGAAGTAAGTTTGTTTACTCCTGTAGCATAAAAATCTGAGCCTGGAGCAATCCCACTCCTGGGCATACACACCAAGGAAACCAGATCTGGAACAGACACGTGCATCCCAATGTTCATCACAGCACTGTTTATAATAGCCAGGACATGGAAGCAACCTAGATGCCCATCAGCAGACGAATGGATAAGGAAGCTATGGTATATATACACAATGGAATATTACTCAGCCATTAAAAAGAATTCATTTGAATCAGTTCTAATGAGATGGATGAAACTGGAGCCCATTATGCAGAGTGAAGTAAGCCAGAAAGATAAAGACCAATACAGTATACTAATGCATATATATGGAATTTTAAAAGATGGTGCCAGTAACTCTATATGCAAAACAGAAAAAGAAGCAGATGTACAGAACAGACTTTGGGACTCTGTGGGAGAAGGCGAGGGTGGGATGTTCTGAGAGAATAGCATTGAAACAAGTATACTATCAAGGGTGAAACAGATCACCAGCCCAGGTTGGATGCATGAGACAAGTGCTCAGGGCTGGTGCACTGGGAAGACCCAGAGGGATGGGATGGGGAGGGGGGATCAGGATGGGGAACACATGTAAATCCATGGCTGATTCATGTCAATGTATGGCAAAAACCACTACAATATTGTAAAGTAATTAGCCTCCAACTAATAAAAATAAATGGAAAAAAAAAAATCTGTGCCTGGGGATTCAACAAACTCTTGGAAAGCATTTTCTGCCTCCTGCTGCTTGTGGAAGCATTTTCCCTGCAAAAAGTTGTTGAGATGCTGAACAAGTGGTAGTCAGTTGGTGAGAGGTCAGGTGGAGGAGGCAAAACTTCACAGACCAATTCATTCAACTTTTGAAGCGTTTGTTGTGCGACAGGTGGTCGAGCACTGTCGTGGAGAAGAATTGGGCCCATTCTGTTGACCAATGCCAGCTGCAGGCATTGCAGTTTTGGGTGAATCTCCTTGATTTGCTGAGCACACTTCCCAGATATAATGGTTGTGCTGAGATTCAGAAAGCTGTAGTGGATCAGGCCATCAGAGACCATGACCTTTTTTTGGTGCAAGTTTGGCTTTGGGAAGTGCTTTGGAGCTTCTTCTCGGTCCAATCACTGAGCTGGTCATCACCAGCTGTAATGTAAAATCCACCTTTTGTTGCACATCACGGTCCAATCAAGAAATGGCTCATTGGGGACTTCCCTGGTGGCCCAGCGGCTAAGACCCTGTGCTCTCAACGCAGGGGGTCTGGGTTCAAACCATGGTCAGGGGGCTAGAACCCACATGCCACATCAAAGATCCCACGTTCCACAACTAAGACCAGGCACAGCCAGATAAACAAATGAAATATTTTTTTTTTTAAAGAAACATTCATTGTTGTTGTGCAGAATAATAGAAGACAGCACTTCAAAAAGAAGATTTTATTTTTGCAGTCAAACACCCACTAACTGAGCTTTTCCCAATTTGCTTCAGATGCCAAACAACTGTAGAATGGTAGGAATTGAGTTCTTCAGCAACTTCTCATGTAATTTTAAGAGGATCGGCTTTGATGATCCTTCCAATTGGACACTGTCAACTTCAGTAAAGTACAGGGAAGCCAGGCATGGTGGAGTCCATGGGGTTGCAAGAGTCAGGCACAACTGAGCAACTGAACAACAACTTCTGATGGTCGGCCACTATGCTCCTCATCTTCAAGGCTCTTGTCTCCTCTGCAAGACTTCTTGAACTGTGCGTACATGAGGGGTTCCTGGGCCAAATGCATTGTTGATGTTGAGCTGTCTCTGCTGATTTACGACCCATTTTGAACTCGAACAAGAAAATCGCTCTGATTTGCTTTTTGTCTAACATCATTTCCATAGTCTAAAATAAATATAAAATATACAGCAAGCAATAAGTCATTAGCAAAAACCATAAAGTGATAAAAGTGCATGAACATGATGTATAACATAACCACATTAATTTAAGAATATATTCCAATATCAAACAGCAAAGTTCAACAATGCGAAACCACAATTACTTCTGCACCAACCTAATATTTCAGTCCATGCATTCAATTAAGTATCTTGCTGCTTTACCACAGTCACTTTAGAGAAATGGACTCCTCCTATACTTTCAGAACAGCATGATGTCCCCATCTCATCAAATCCCAAATTTTAACAAAATAAGAAAAAAAACTGAATAACAGAGGATCATAAAACTGATCCCATAATTATCCTTTCTAGCTAAATGAGTGAAGAGAAGGAATGCAGAATTGTGTGCTTATTAGTTACATAAATAAGATTTCACACTATTGCTGTTCAGTTGCTAAGTCATGTCTGACTCTGCAAACCCAAGAACTGCAGGCTTCCCTGTCCTTCACTATCTCCTGAAGTTTGCTCAAGCTCATGTCCACTGAATTGGTGATGACATCCAACCATCTCATCCTCTATTGCCTCCTTCTCTTCCCGCCCTCAATCCTTGCTAGCATCAGGGTCTTTTCCAATGAATCAGCTCTTTACATCAGGGGGCCAAAGTACTGGAGCTTTAGCTTCAGCATCAGTCCTTCCAGTGAATATTCAGGGT
Source organism: Odocoileus virginianus (assembly GCF_023699985.2). Taxonomy (NCBI): domain Eukaryota; kingdom Metazoa; phylum Chordata; class Mammalia; order Artiodactyla; family Cervidae; genus Odocoileus; species Odocoileus virginianus. Next base: position 86,214,624 of record NC_069678.1, read on the forward strand.
TGATTTCCTTTAGGATTGACAGGTTTGATCTCCTTGCTGTCCAAGAGACTCTCAAGAATCTTCTCCAGCACCACAGTTGGAAGGCATCAATTCTCTGGCACTCAGCCTTCTTTATGGTTCAACTCTCACATCCATACATGACTACTGGAAAAAAATCAAAGCTTTGACTCTAAGGACCTTTGTAAGCAAAGTGATGTCTCTGCTTTTTAAAGTGATGTCTCTGTTTTTTAAAACTCTGTCTAGGTTTGTCATTGCTTTTCTTCCAAACAACAAGCATCTTTTAGTTTCATGACTGCAGTCACCATCCATAGTGATTTTGGATTATTTCACATAATACCTTTTAACAAATCTCTTAAAATCTATGTCAGAAAGAAATCGTTTTAGGTCAGTAAATTACTTATTTTCTGCATTGGTTAATCTGAAAACCAGAAGGTTTTTACAAATTTATATTCAGTATCAGAATTTATGTTCCTTAAGGTCAGATAATATCTTATCAACCTTAGTAGGCCAAACACTCCTCCACTCACTTCCATCTCCACAGGACATTCAAGTCTCATTAAATGTTTCCTGAACTAATTTACCATTTTACTGAATAAACTCATCATTCTATTCATTTGCCAAATACTTTTTCATAGCCTACTCCAGTAAGGCGCTAGGTACTGGGGGGAGACACAGGGGCCTATCCTGGAGCTTTCAGAATGAGTCAACACAACCTGACAGTTGAAACCACATGTGCAAATTAACCAACTGCTGGCTAATGTATGCAAAGAGAAGGGTGGCAGGCACAGAGATGAGGTGGCTCTCTCTACAGTCCCCCTTCCCACTCAGAAGCTCCTGCCACCAATCTAATATCTTCTGACACAAACGTCCAATTAAGCCTCCCAAGTCACACAAGATTCAATACCCTGTGAGTACTTATGTTTACATTTTCCCCTATACTTATTTATATAAACCTTTCCCCCCTTATATGTTAATCACATTAAAGAAGTGTCCTTCACTGCTGTATTTAAAATGGATAACCAATAAGGTCCTACTGTACAGCACAGGGAACTCTGCTCATTGTTGTGGCAGCCTGGGAGGAAGGAGAGTTTGGGGCAGAATAGATACACGTATACGTATGGCTGAGCCCCTTGGCTGTTCACTTGAAACTGTCACAACATTGTTAATTGGCTATATTTCAATAGAAAACAAAAAGCTAAAATGGTTAAAAAAATTTTTTTTACAAGGGAAGTGTCCTTAACATATCCACTATGTGCATACTCTGGACACTGAAAGAACCACTGGAACAATCTTTACTATCATCGTTTTTAAGAATGCAAGATTAAACTGAATGAATTATAGCCATCCAAGTAACATTTTTAAGTAATTCATGTAAACAAAATTCCATCAAAAGCAGAAAAGAAAAGTGGGAGTCTTTTATTTCTCTTTAAGAATTTAAATTTTAGACACCAACAAAACTAAGAAAGGGGCAGTAAATAATAATTATGACTCCCTCAAGTTCATTGGCATTCTTCAGAAACCAAATTAATGGCCTCTTCTCTTTTATTTCAGTAAACTTATTTATTCTACTAAAGTTTATGTGGAGGGTAACAGAGATGAAGACTCCACTCCTGCCCTTAAAGAGCTAAGTACACTTAGCCCAAACAGGTACCATCTTTATTTTAAACATTCTCACAAGATGTTCTCATTCATATCTCAGGCAGATTATCTCTCAAGTCCTTGCTATATACCCCAAATGCCTGTTAGACATTTCCATCTGGATGTCCTATTCAAATCTAAAATTCAACATGGTGAAAACAAACATCTTCCCCAGCAAATATGCTCTTCCTCCTATGTTCCATCTGTCTCTTTTCAGGAGCCAGAGCTAAAAAAAAACTCTCTGAAATCACCACACCAAAGTTTATTGACTCAATGGCAAAAACATGAATACCTTTGTCTCTGATCTTATGCTTTATTTCTATAGCCAGTGACCTAGACCAGGCTCTGAACATGCCTCATCTGGAATGCCACAACAGTTTACTTCTCTGAGTTAAAACTCTTTAGTTCTGTGCATGTGTTATAATCATAACTTATTTGTACATAAAAAATTAATGCACAGGGGGGAAAATTAGAAGGAATTCAGCCATATTAATGTTAGGAAGAACTACTGGAAGGACTGATGCTGAAGCTGAAGCTTTAGTATTTTGGTCATTTGATGCGAACAGACGACTCATTGGAAAACTCCCTGGTGCTGGGAAATATTGAGGGCAGAAGGAGAAGAACGCGTCAGAGGTGGCTGGATGGCATCACTGATGCAATGAATGTGAACTTGGGCAAACTGGGAAATTGTGAGGGACAGGGAGGCCTGGCGTGCTGCAGTTCATAGGGTCACAAAGAGTCAGACACAACTGGGCAACTGAACAACAGTAGTAGGGTTATAAACAATTTTGTATCATTTTTATATTTTTCTGAAATTCTTCCCAAATTTTCTTTATTAAGCATTATTATATTAACAGGAAGAAGGAAAGATTATCTCCCCTTATCCCAATTCTACCTACAATCCTCACTACATGGTTTCAAACAGGTTGGTAGCATCTGGACTATTCTCTGAAACTACTAGGGAAGGAGAAATTTTTTTCATAATGGTCACTTTTTATGCAGGGATGCATTCCAATTTAAGACTCAAATGGTTTAAGACTAAGTTTTCCAGTGGAATAGTCATAGTTAATATTTTTGAGCACACACTATGCACTAGGTATTTTCCTAAGAGCTTTACATGGTACTAATATTTAATACAATAACCCAAAGAGGTAAGTGATTTATCATCAGCCTATTTTTAAAATGAGGAAACAAAAGCACAGAGAGATTATTTTCTGAAAGTTACCACTGTAGTAAATGCTGGATTTCGGATTTGAACTGGGGTCACCTGACTCCAGGGCCCACACTTAACCACTCTGCTACAAGACTTGCAAGAATGCACAATTTCACAACCATTTTACTTGTGTTTTAAACTCTGCCCCTCCTGCCCCCGAGCATTAGCTTTAATCTTCTACAACAAGTAGTATCATGGGCATCATTTGATCTTCTTACCAAGAGTTTACAATGCGTAATTCCCATTTAAAATGACTGCTTCTGGGGAAAGTTTTTCAGCAATAGTGAGACTGACGATCCACACTTTAGAACGTTGGTGGTTCACACAGAAATGACAAACGGTATCTGGTATTTGGTCCTTACTGTTAAATCTGTCTGTATGTGACTTTTAATAGAAGAGGATTTGCATTACTTCAATTTTTCCCATTAAGCAAGAAATCTTATTTTAATTTCTCAACATGTGAAATTCCCAGAATTAAACAAATTTGAGTAAAATGTGACTGTACTATGACAGACAGACTTCCAGCAGGGGTAGCACTTGAGTTGGATTTCTGAGGTATGGGTCAAGTTTGAAAATGTGAAAGTGAGGGGGAAAGAAATTCAGGTGGACAGCAATTTGAACAAAATTAGAAAAAATCAACAGAATAGATGGGGCAAAACAGTGACAAGACTTAACATCACTTGGTAAGGAAGCATGGGAGATTTCTCTCGACGAGACTAAGTTGGGTGTGAGATGAAATGGAATGGGGAGTGAACAGCTGGCTGCTTACATTCAGAAAGTGGCTAGAGTAAATTACAACTTTTAAGTCTTACAACATACATGGCTATTAGACCACACCTCACACTTTTTATATTGGTTATAGTTGGCTTTTTAAACCCAGAAATATGACTTGTTACTTTATCTACCTATTTATCTATTCTGATTAACTTTCACGGGATTCAATCCATCATCCTAGCTGACCAAGATTATTTTTAGATACTGATTCTGTCATGGGATTTAACTATGCTTTCTAACTTCATTTTCAATTTTAAAAATATCTTTTGCTGGGCTTTCCTGGTGGCTCAGTGGTAAAGAATCTGCCTGCCAATGCAGGAGACATAGGTTCGATCCCTGATCTGGGAAGATGCCACATACTACGCAACAACTAAGCCTGTGCGCCGCAACTACTAAGCCTGTATTCTAAAGGCCAGGAGCCACAACCACTAAATTCTGCAATAAGAGAAACCACCACAATGAAAAGCCCGCACACTACAACTGGAGAGTAGCGTCAACTTTCTCCAACTAGAGAAAAGCCGTCGCAGCAACGAAAACCCAATAAGGCCAAAAATAAATAAATAAAAATTTTATAAATATATCTTTTGCTTTAATAAAATAATAATTTTTATAATAAAATATCCTTCATTGTTTTAAAAAACACAGATAATGGAGAAGTAAAAATTAAAATGTCACTAATAAACACTACCACTACTCCCAAAACAGACCACTGTTAACAGATAAAATTAAGTTTGAGGGGTTTTTATGCCTAAATAGTAGCATATTAATGGACTCAAGCTATACTGTTTTGTAAAACTTTCTTCAACATCACATTTTTATACCTCATGTGTATACCACAATTTATTACTTAAGTCCCTGTTTCTGGACATGATGGTTTCTAACTTTTCATTACTATGCAAAGTTAGAAATTTCTATATGCAATATTTATATAACTACTATATTTAGCACAATGGTCTATAAATAGAATTGCTGGGTCAAAGGATGCATAATTTTTAAGAATTTACATAGTGCTAAATTCTGCACCAGAAAATTTGATCCAATTTACATTCCTATTATTTAAGATATCGACAGACTGAGAAATTATCACAATTATTGTACATTACAATCTAAATACAGTCTTTTAAGGGTCACGTGGATAGCAAATACAGTATTTTGTTTATTCAATTTACAATCCTTTCATTACTACTGTGATTGAATAAAAATTTTCATGTTTATGATGTCTTTAACTACTACAGCGTCTATATGGTATTTTCATCTCAGTTATCAATAATAGTGAAGAAGAGAGCTTGAATGAGAACAGTATCAACAGTTAAATTTCCCCCCAAAATTGAAGAGGAACAAATTCTAACTCATTCTATGAGGCCAGCATGATTTTGACATCAAAGCCAAAGACTACAAGTAAAGAAAACTACAGACCAATATCTCTTATGATACAAAAATCATCAACAAAATATTAGCAAGCTGAATTCAATGGCATATTAAAATAACCTGTACACTATGACCAAGTGGGGTTTATTCCTGGAATACAAGAATGGTTCAGCATATGAAAATCACATTAAGAGCATGAAGTGAAAAAACCTCACGTCACCTCAAATGATGTAGAAAGAATATCTGAAAAAGTCAATAACCTTTCATGATAAACACTCAACAAACTAGGAGTAGGAGAAAAGTACCTCAAAATAATACAGACCATGAATGAAAAATCCTAACATTATACTCAATGGTGAGAGACTTAAAGCTTTTCCTTTAAGGTCAGGAAGAAAGATGTCCACATTCCCCACTTCTATTCTATACAGTAGCTGAAGTCCTAATGAGGGCAATTAGACAAGAAGAAGAAAGAAATGGCATCCAAATTGGAAAGAAAAGTAGTATCACTATTTGCAGATGACATGATTTTATACACAGAAAATACTGAAAATTCTACATCAAAAAAACTAACCAAATAAGTTCAGAAAAGTTGCACAATATGAAATCAACACACAAAAATCAGCTGTGTTGTTTTTTTGTTTTTGGCTGCAACACACAGCTTGCAGGATCTTAGTTCCCCAGCCAGGGATGAAAGCACAGAGTCCTAACTACTGGACCACCAGGGAATTCCCTCAGTTGTGTTTTTATACAACCACAATGAACAATCTGAAAAAGAAGTCAACCATTCCATTTATAATTGCACCAAAAACACAGGAATAGTGACTTCCTGGTAGCCCAGTGGTTAGGAATATGCCTGCCAATGCAAGTGACATAGGTCTACTCCCAGGTCTGCCCACATGCCACTGGACAACTAAGCCCATGTGTTGCAATTACTGAAGCCCACCCGCCCTACAGTCCGTGCTCCTCAACAAGAGAAGCCACCAAAATGAGAACCCGTGTATTGCAATGAAGAGTAGCTCCTCATGCCACAACTAGAGAAAGCCCACATGCAACAATGAAAAGCCCATGGGTTACAACAAAGACCCAGGGCAGCCAAAAATTAACAAATTTTAAAAACAGAGGAATAAGTTTAACCAAGGACGTGAAAGACTTACACACTGAAAACTATAATATTAAAACTTAATCAAAGATGCTAAAGAAGACACAAATAAATGGCAAGACATGACACAAAAATGTCCACGGAATGGAAGACAACAGTGTAAGATGTCAATTCTACACAAAGCAATGCACAGATTCATGAAATCCCTATCAAAATCTCAATTTGGGGGGGGGGGGGTCTCAAGGGACCCTGAATTGCCAAAACAAACTTGAAAAGAAGATAAAGTTGTAGATCTCACACTTTCTTTTCTTTTCCTATGTCACACTTTCTGATTTCAAATTTTACTACAAAGCCACAGTAATCAAAGCAGTGTGTACTGGCATAAACACACAGACCAACGAAACAGACTAGAGAGTCCAGAAATAAACCATCATGTGCATGTGTGTGTGCATGCTAAATTGGTTCAGTCCCGTCTGACTGTTTGTGACCCTATGGACTGTAGGCCGCTGGGCTCCTCTGCCCATGGGATTCTACAGGCAAGTAGGTTGCCATGCCCTCCTTCACAAGACCGTCCAGACCCAGGGATCAAACTGGCGTCTCTTAGGTCTCCTGCATTGGCAGGCGAGTTCTTTACCACTAGGGCCATAAACCCTCATATATATGGTCAAATGATTTTCCAAGGTGCCAAGACCATGCAGCAGAGGAAAGGGCAGTCTTTTCAACAAGTGCTACTGGAAAAATTGAATATTCATATGCAAAAGAATTTGTCTCTTACCTTATACCATATATATAAATTAACTCAAAATAGATCTACAATCAGACTTCCAAGGAAAAGAAATAAAAGCAAAAATAAACCCTAAACAAGACCTAATCAAACTTAAAAACTGTTACACAGCAAAGGAAACTATCAACAAAATGAAATGTCTTTTTTGAAACAGAGAATGCGAGAAAACATTTGCAAATGATATATGATTGACAAGGGATTAATATCCAAAACATACCAATAACTTCTACAACTCAATATCAAAAAACCAAACAACACAATCAAAAAATGGGCAGAAGACCTAAACAGGTATCTCTCCAACAACAAAACATACAGATGACCAACAGGCACATGAAAAGATACTCAACATCACTAATTATTAGAGAAATACAAATTAAAACCACAATGAGGTATCACTTCACATCAGTCAGAATGGCTATCATCAGAAAGTATGAAAATAACAAATGCTGGAGAGGGTGTGGAGCAAGGGAACCTTCCTACACTCTTGTTGGGAATGTAAACTGGTGCAGACACTATGGGAAACAGTATGAAGGTTACTTCAAAAACTAAAAATAGAGTTACATATGATCTAGCAATTCTACTCCTGGGTATAAATACTGAAAAGACAAAAACTCTAATTTAAAAAGATACAGGTACCCCAATGTTCACAGTAGCCCTATTTGCAATACCCAAGATGGAAAAATTCAAGTAACCATCAACAGACAACTGACTTAAGAAGACGTGGTACAAGTATGTGTGTACATGTACACACACAAACACAAAGTGAAATATTACTCAGTCATAAAAAAGAATGAAATATTGCCATTTGCAGCAACATGGATGGACCTAGAGAATATCACACTAAATGAAGTCAATCAGATAGAAAAACACAAATATCTCATAATATCACCTATACATGGAATCTAAAAAATACTACAAATGAATCTATATACAAAAAAACAGACTCACAAACACAGAAAATAAATTGTGGTTACCAAAGGGGGAGGTGGGTGATAAATTAGGGGTACTATGGGATTAATAGATACAAACTGCTTCACATAAAACAGATAAGAAGGATTTACCATATTACACAGAGACCTATATGCAATATCTTGCAATAACCTATAATGGAAAACAATCTGAAAAAAAAAGTAACTGAATAATCTTGCTGTACACATGAAACTAACACATATTGCACATCAACTATACTTCAAATAAAAAAAAGAAAAAAAAAAAAAACAGATCTAAGAACTAAAATCATAAAACTCTTGGAAGAAAACAATGGGAAAAAGCTTCTTGATACTGGATTTGGAAATGATTTCTTAGATATGATACCAACAGCATTACGTAACAAAAGTAAAAATATATAAACTGAACTATATCAAAATAAAAACTTTCCTACCCTGAAATCTGGACACTATCCTTGTGGTAAAAAGAAAACCTGCAGAACAGGTGAAAATATTTGCCAAATCATATACCTGTTAAAGTATTAATATCCAGTATATATAAAGAAGTTTTAAAACACAACATCAAAAAAAACCAACAATAATAGGCAAAGGACTTAGACTTCTCCACAGAAGATACACAAGCGGCCAATAAGCACCTGAAAAGATAAAAAAGAATAACAATTGTCTGTAAAGATGTGGAAAATTTGGAACCCCTGTGCATTGTTGATGGGAATGTAAAATGTTGCAGCCACTGTGCAAAATGTATGGTGGTTTCTCCAAAAATCAAACTGAATTATCATATGATCCAGTAATTTCACTTCTGAATATATACCCAAAAGAACTGAAAGTACGGATTTGGAGAGTTATTTGTACCCATGTTCATAGCAGCATTATTTACAATAGGTGGAAGCAATCCAAGAAAACATCAAGGGATAGATGAACAAACTGTGGTATACAAACACAATGGAATATTATTCAGCCTTAAAAGGGAAACTTGACACATGCTACAAAGTCAATACATCTTAAAATCATTATGCTAAACAAAATAAGCAAGCCACAAAGTAACATATGTTTCCACTTATGTCAAATTCATAGACAAAAAGTATAGAATGGTGGTTACCAGAGGCAAGAAACAGGGAGGAATGGGAAATTAGTGTCTGATGAGTTTAGAAGTTCAGTTTGAGAAGATGAAAATGTTCTGGAGATGAATGGTGGTAATGGTTGCATAACAACATAATATACTTAATGCCACAGAAGTGTATGCTTAAAAATAGCTAAAATGGCAAATTTTATATTATGCATACTTTGCAACAATGTAAAAAAATACCCAAAAAAGTTAACTTTATGTCTTGAGATTTAAGAAGAGCAATTTTCAAGAAACAGAAGTGGGTGAGCATGAACAGGAAGAGTGGGGAAAGAGAGGAGGATAAATTCAAATATTTCCCATTTCTGTTTTAGTAAGTCACTACTACTAAAGAGATCTAGGATACTTCTTAAATATGAAAATTTTAAAATCTGAGCTTTATCACTGGTCAGGATTACAATTCTGAGGCAGCTATGTAAAACAGTCAAATAAAATGCCTTTCAGTTGGGGAGTCAAACTTCTACCCCCATTATTTGCCAGCTAACAATGGGTCTTGATTTTTTTTAAAACATTCAACTGAAATGACTGAGTACTCATTTTACACCATTGTGCAACATAGCTTAAAAACAAAACAAACAAAAAACCTGTGGCAAAACACATGTAACAAAGTTTACCATCTCAATCATTTTTAAGCGAACAGTTCTATGATATTAAGTACATTTACACTGCTGTGCTACCACCACCACCATCCATCCACACAACTTGTTTCATCTTACAAAACTGAAATTGAACCCATTAAACAGTAACTCCCCATTCCCCCCTTCCCCCCACCCCTGGCAACCACCATTCCTCTTCCTGTCTGTGTGCAATATACTTTCATAATATCGTATTTTCTGTTTGAAAAAAGCAACACAAGAGTGTGGTAATGGCATCAAGGTATACAAATAGGACAATGGAACACAATAAAGTCCTGAAATAGACCTACATACATATGGCTAATTGATTTTCAGCCAAGTGCAAAGGAGATTTCTCAATTCAGTGGGAAAGTAGTCTTTTCAACAAATCCTGCTGGGACATTTAGATGCTCATATCTTTTTTAAAAAGACCTTCCATCCATCACTCACACAACATACACAAAAAAGGAACTCCAAATGGATCATAGATCTAAATGTAAAACCTAAAACAGTAACATTTACAGAAGAGACTATAGAACATCTTTGTGCTCTTAGGTTAGGCAGATTTCTAAGATATAACATGAAAACTATAATCAATAAAAAAACAAGTTGATAAACTGAACTTTGTCAAAATTAAGAACATGTGTTCTTCAAAAGACACTGTTCAGAGAGTAAAAAGACAAGCCACAGCCTAGGAGAATACACGCCAACAAGCCATGGCTTGGCTGCTCCTGGGGCATTCTAGCAATGGAGGACTTCTCTTCCCTGTTAATGTCTCACCCAATTTTTCCTTGAAGTTCTTGACAGTGCCTCGTGTGAGTTTACCAACAATTCTGTCCACAATGTGTGCCTGACACCATGCTGTTCTGCCTCAGTTCATCCTTGTCATGATCTGCTCTCCCTAAGCTGGTAGTGAGCACCATAGCCTCTCTTCATGCCCACCCTCAGCACAATGGAATTTGTATCACAGTCAAGGGTGTTCCCTCCAGAGATACCAAGTGAACCAGTGACAGAATGTATGTAACTTAAAAGTGATACAAATCACCACCTCCAATCTGTCTACCCTTTGCCATCTAAGCCATAACATTTAAAAAAGCAAAAAAAAAAAAAAAAAAAGAATATACTAAATAAAAGGCTTGGGTCCAGAAACACACATACACTCCTCTCAAAACTCAACAATACGAAAACAATCTAATTTTTTCAAGTCAGCAAAAGAGTTGAAAAGATACATTTCCAAAGAAGATATATGGTTGACAACAAGCAGGTGAAAAGATACCCAACAAAAGCCACTAGGGAAATGCAAATAAGAACCACAATGAGCTGCCACTAATTTTAGGATGGCTAAAACTATAATAAAAAGACTGGCCACGCCATGTGTTGATCAGGAAGCGGAAAACTAGAACTCTCATACATTGTTAGGAATGTAAAAGGATACTACTCTGAAAAACCTGACATGTGACCCAGCCATTCATTTACCCAAGAGAAAGAAAAGCATTTGTTCACACAAAGACTCACACATTAATGTTCATAACAGCTTTGTTTGTATCAGCCAAAAACTGGAAACAAGCTGAATGGCCAACAGGTGAATGGACAAACAAATCATGATAAAGCCATACAAAGAATACTCAGCAATAAAAGGAATTAATTATTAATATATGCAACATAAAAGAATTTCAAAATAATTATACTGGCTGAAAAAAAACAAAAAGAGACTGTAGAGGGTTTTTATGTAAAATTCTAAGAATGCAATATAATCTATAATCTAATCTATAGAGAAAGCGGCATAACTGAGTGAGGATGGAAAGTTACTATGGAAGAAAAGTAAGAAAGAGGAAATACAACGGGAGTAGAAAGAAAGTTCTAGGAGTGATGGGTATATTCATTATTTTGACTGTGGTTTCACGGGTATAAAAATATGCCAAAGCTTATCAAGTTTTAAATATGAGAGGTTTACTGTGTGTCAATTATACCTCAATAAAGCTATTTTTAAGAAAAGACAATGGTCCACAAAATATACAAAACCATAAAAAAATTTAAATTAATTTTACATTTTAATTGTCAGATTTACTATTTTCACTGCAATAAAATGTAAAAATTCTGCACATAGAGGTAATACAAAAAGTGAAAAGATAAACTGAAAAAAGGTAATTCTTAAGTAATGACTAACAAAGAATTCATGTCTAGAATATACTTTCATAAAACCTGTTAAGAAAAAGACAATCCAAATGAAAAATGAGCAGAAAATGGGGAAAGATAACTCACAAAAGAGAAAATCTGAATAGCAATAAATGTAACCAAAAAGATAAGCAACTCTTCACATCAGAAAAACAAAAACCCACAATAAGACAGCACAGTCCACTCACCAGAATGGCTAAAATTTAAAACTAACTACACCAGCATCAGCAAGAATATAAGGCAATAGTAACTTTCCAACACTGATAACTGCATAAACTGCTACAAATACTGTGGAGAATAACTTGGCAGTATTTATTACAGTTGAAGATAGGCCTATGTATAAATCCAGGAATTGCACTCAAAGCATATACTCCGAAAGAAATTCTTGCATCCACATATAAATATACAAAAAAAAAGATGTCTACCCCAGCAGTTAATGTAAATGCTTCCAAATTCATTAATAAAAGAATGGACAAATGAACTGTGATGTATTTACATAATGAAATACTACATACCATGAAGGTATCAAAAAGTGAATGTTATCAAAACTGTATATACCAAAAAGTATACATATAACTAGATAATTCTTAGAAACATTATTCAAAAAGCTTCAGAAGAATGCATGTGCATGCCTTCATGCTAAGTCAATTCAGTATGACTCTTTGTGACCCTATCAACTTGTAGCCTGCCAGGTTCCTCTGTCCATGGGATTCTCCAGGCCAAGAATACTAGTTGGCTGCCGTGCCCTCCTCTGGGGAATCTTCCCAATCCAGGGATCAAACCCACATCTCTTACATCTCCTGCATTGGCAGGTGAGTTCTTTACCGCTAGTGTTATATAGTACATCATTTAAGCAAAGTTGGAAAACCTAAGAAATAATACTACAAATTATATTAAAATTCACAAAGTAAAGAGATGCTGGAGAAACATTAAATAGCAAAATCAGGATGATGGTGGGAGGTAGACAATCTCTGACACAGCACACACAGGTAGCTTCAATTATTTCTGAGGTTGTGTTCATTTTAGCATTATACACTTTACACTTGTATATTGGAAATATTTATTTTGAAAAGTAACGTACCCTTCAAAGTTTTGAGCAAAACTAATTTTCAACCTAGATTCCTATACCCAGCCTAACTAACACAAGAGAGAGGGGAAACCTTCTCAGGAAGCTACTGAATGGTAACTCACATGCCAAATAGGGGAGTAAAACAAGTCAAAGGCATGAAGGCCAGAAAACAGGATCTAACAAGGGAAAAAAGCAAAGACAAGTACTGAAACAACAGATGATAAAATGAAAATTAATTTAAAAGGGTAACATAAGTACAAACCATACAAAAACACAAGAAATATAAAGGGAATGTTTCACTTATTCTTCACTGAAATGCAACAAATGATAACACTTTAGTAACTGTGTTTCAAACTTTTTCCATACAGCACTGCTTTATAAAATTATATTATGGTTTTCTAACATTTTTTTAATAAAAAACAGATCCTGGATAACCTTTCATATCAATACATACAGCAGTATCTTTTTGCCTGTTTAAATTTGAAAAAAAAATACTGAAATACACCAAAAAGGAAAATTCACACATAATCCTACTTTACATACATACATACAGAACTTTAAAGTTCTGTATGCAATAAAGAAGTAAAAGATCACACCTGTGTTCCATCTAATTCTATTCCTACTCTCTATGGCCAAATAACCCTGATAAATACAATTTGGTATGTCTTGGTACGTATGCCTTATATACATGAACAAAAGCTTTCTGATTCTTTGTAATAATCTCCTGAGCTCAAACATTTTATGGCTCTGGGATGTTCAAGGGGTACTTGTTTTTTTGGCATTTTCAAACCTAAAATAAAAGAGCCCTCATCCATTTCAAGATGGCTGGCATTCCCGCTTTCCCTTAAATTAGTGGGGTTTTTTCTCTTCTTAATCATACACTTGCTTCAAATTTTTAGTTTGGCAATGAAGCTGATTATAGAAAAGTGGCATGGAAATTCATCTCTTTATGGTCTATACCAACTGGAAGGAGCGATAATGTTGTTTACTAAAAAACATTTATGTTTTAAATTACTACATAATAGTTAGGCAAGGGAATTGTTTTACTTAAGTTCCTGTTACCTAAGGACAAACTAGTTGGAAGGTGGATAAATACATATGACCATCAAACACTGACTACTGCTCTACTGGAACAATAAGCAAATGCAATAGGAAAAATTGTTTAATATTTATCTTCTCCACTAGACAATAAGCTAGTGAGCTTACTACCCAGAACCCTGAGTAGTATGTAGCAGGTATTTTACAATTATTTGCTTTTTGATTCTTTGCCAAGTTATTAAAGACCTAACTTATTTTTTTATAATTTTTTTAAAAAAAAATTTATTTTATATTGGAGTATCACTGATTAGCAATGTTGTGACAGTTTCAGGTGGACAGCAGAGAGACTCGGCCATACATATAGATGTATCCATTCTCCCTCAAACTCCCCTCCTATCCAGGCTGCCACATAACACTGAGCAGAATTCCCTGTGCTAGACAGCAGGTTGGCTACTCATTCTAAATATAACTGACAACTTATTTTTGAAGTTTGATTAAGACAGTTTTTCACATATATATCTTTGATTAATATACCTATATACCAAAACAAATTCAAACGAAAGAGATTTAATTCCAAATTCTCACTGCATCACTTCATGGCAAATAGATGAGGAAAAAGTGGAAACAGTGTCAGATTTTATTTTCTTGGCTCCAAAATCACTGCGGATGGTGACTGCAGCCATGAAATTAAAAGATGCCTGCTCCTTGGAAGAAAAGTTATGACAAACCTAGACAATGTATTCAAAAGCAGAGGTATCACTTTCCAGACAAAGATCTGTATAGTCAAAGCTATCGTTTTTCCAGTAATTATGTAGGGATATGACTGCCCTCAATCTTTCCCAGCATCAGGGACTTTTTAATTACTCCCTATTTTATGGACAGAAATACAGAGGTACAGCAAAGTTTAAGGTCACAAGAGAATCAGAACGAGGATTTAAAATGAAACCTCTTAACTTCAAATGTACGTTCCTATGTATGTTCTCCATTTCATTAGACAAAAAAACATAAGACTGACCAAACATGATGTTTTACCCATACTTACTGTTAGAACTTCATGGGATAATTTGTCTTAGGTTTAACATTCTCATTTACCAAGTCCTTTAAACATCAAAATCAAGATTTCACTACGAAGGAAGAGCCAAATAAGGATAGTGAGCAGATCAATGAACGTAAACAATTTCAGCTCAAATTAGTAGAGTAGCTTCCACTGGGATGGCCATTTACCCTAGAGGAATAAATGATAACCCATCAAGGGGCAGAAATACAATATTGAAACTTTTTTTTAGCTGCACTATGTCTTTGTTGCTGCGTGTGAGCTTTCTCTAGTTGCAGCGACCAAGGGGCTGTTCTCTGTTGCGATAAGTGGACTTTTCACTGGGGCGGCTTCTCCTGCTTCAGAGTGCAGGCTCTAGGTGCGAGGGCTTTGGCAGTTGTGGCACACAGCCTTAGCAGCTGTGGCTCGAAAGCTCTGGAGTCTAGGTTCAATAGTTGTGGTCCATGGGCTTACTTGCTCCTCGGCATGTGGAATCTTCCCAGATCAGGGATCAAACCCCTGTCCCCTGCACTGGCAGGTGGATTCTTATACAAGCACCATCAGGGAAGTCCAATATTGAAACTTTTATTTAAATTAGTTTTAAAAACCTCACCCTTTTTATACTTCTGTGTTTGCTTGTACTTTATATATTGGTATTGCATGAAAAAATTTTAATATTCATTTATTTCAATAAGGATGCACAAGGCAAATGTTTGGAGACAACTTAGAAAATAATCCTTAGCAAATGTTTCCCAATAGAATTATTTACTTTTGAAGGAGAATCACATCTAAAAGGTCATCTCACTTAAGTAGCAATTTGAAGCCCCGTAACAAACTGATTTGGCTCAAGGTAACATGTCCACAGGGAGGCCTGGC
The DNA here is from genome assembly GCF_023699985.2 of Odocoileus virginianus. Taxonomy (NCBI): domain Eukaryota; kingdom Metazoa; phylum Chordata; class Mammalia; order Artiodactyla; family Cervidae; genus Odocoileus; species Odocoileus virginianus. Next base: position 86,230,375 of record NC_069678.1, read on the forward strand.
GTGCTGCAATCCACGAGGTCACAAAGAGTCAGACACGACTGAGCGACTGAACTGAACTGAACTGAACACGTCCATTCAGTGAAACTTTATTTGAAAATGTATAAAGAGAACAACACAGAAAAAAAGTTAGCCAATGAAAAGCACGAGGGTCTTTCCATTTATTCAGCTATGAATTAGTATTTCTAAAGATTCCCAAATCTCCCCAAAATAGGAACAATCAATAAATATTTCTTGGAAATGAGTACACTAACAAATCTCTCACAAAAATTGCTAAATGTATCATACATTCAAGGGCCTCAGGTTAGGCCACAACTAACTCGACAGTATGTTCTGCTTCTTGGGAACCTCAAACAGCATGGAATCCTAAGATTACAAGGTCACACTGAATGATTAGACAGAATCAAATTTTAATGACTTTTAACTAATAACATTTTCAAATAGAGGTATGTTTAAAAAGCAAAAACAAATCTCACAGGGGGAAAAAGTAAATACCTAATACACATGAAAAAATACACAAATGTTGTTAATTTAATAGTGTAATAGCAATTATCTGCCACAACCAGATGGCCAAATATTAATAAGTTCAGTAATATCAGAAATGGCAAGGCCAGTATCTATCAAAATTTTAAAAAACATTCTCTTTAGTCCAGTATTGTAATTTCAATTCCAGAAATTCATGATATGGATTTAAATAACTGGTGCTTAGTGTTTAAAGTTATTCACTTCAATATTATTTGTGATAACAACAAAAAAGAACACAAATGACTTAATTGTGGTGTACTGACACAGAAAATTGTCCTGGTACAGAAAATTGTCCTCAATATAGTAAATTAAAATGCAAATTTCAGAAGACTGTATATTTTCATTTTTAAAAGTACACGAGACACTGTTAACTTCTCTGCCAAGTGACTGGAGGAACTGAAGGCAGAAGAGGGCTTTTACTTTTCCCTTAAATGTCTCTCTAACTTTATATACTCTGCCATGAGCATTGCTTTTATAGTTAAAAAAAGTTTTTAATTAAGAGTGTTGGGACTTCCCTGGTGGTCCAGTGGCTAAGACTCCACATTCCAATGCAGGGGGCCTGGGTTTGATCCCTGGTCAGGGAACTAGATCCCACACGCTGCAACTAAAGATACCAAGTGTCACAACTAAGACCCAGCACAGTGAAATAAATAAATTAATAAAAAAAAAAAAAGCGTTGACGGTTTTGCTACCTGCACAATTTAAAATTGATGCAGTTTTCAATGGGATACCATGAAGTTATTTTTTTAATGTAGTCAGTATGTATGTGTTCCACATGAAAAGATATCTAGATGAAAGAAGCAAGTTTTAGTATATGAACTTGACACTATTTTTTAAAGACAGTACATATCATACAGAAAAATTCTGTAAGTATATGAAAGAATGATGAAAATGAAAAATATTTTAATGTGTTGTAACTTTTAATTCCCAAACTGTTATCTAAAGAAAATGTAGCACTGAAATATAGAGGGTATGTGATAGCTTTCATCTTTACTTTCTCTTCTCTTACATTATTCTAGTTTTTTACAATTAGAATGTGTTTATGAGTTAAACAGTGAGACTGCATGGTACTTTCACTTTCTGCTTTATGCATTTATACATCTTGTCTTAAACTTCTAGAAAGAGCATGCATCAGTCTGGAGTCACAAAAAACAAAAAATAAGTATTCAGTTTTATTACCTTAAGATATCTTATATACCTTAAACATATATATAAATATATATATATATATACATGAAAAAAGAAAACAAAATCATAAATTAAAATACACCTATTTTATACATACATTTATCATAAAAATACAATTCCCAAGCTAAGTCATTTATTCTATCATACCTAGTAATAATTCTTATAAGTGTCCATATTAAAAGGCATTACTGTTCTGGCTAATGTGGCACACTCAGGTTATCTCTTTGGGAGTAAAAATACTTTAAAACCAAATAAATGTCAGCACAATCAGCTACTAGATTCCCCCCAAAACGACCAGAAAAGGCCTCAAGAAAACACATTGAGAAATCAGTATAGCACAAAAGTGAGGAGAAACAGATAAATACATCAGTATTAATAGTTCCCAAGCTACCTGTGTTGCAGAAATACAGGAAAACCTAGATGAATAAACTTGAACTCAAAATATGTCTGAAATACAATTCATTCTCAATTTCCAAAAAGTTCTAATACATTAAAATATTGTTCATTTGGGACAATAAATATAATCTAAAAATTGCAAAAACTTTGGAAGGAAATTTTTTATAAAAAGCTCCCAGTCGAAGCCGAAACCAAGAAATCAAAACTCGGTGCTGTGCAGAAACATAAAGCAATCAACTATTCACCATAGTGATTTGCTTTACTATAATGAAAGCAAAACATGTGATTTGGGGGCTGATACAGGTTTAGAACATGGCAAAATGTTCTATAGACACCCTTATCTTAATAAATGTTATACAAAACTTAAATGTCTTTCTAGGAGTCACAATGTATATTGTGAGTCTTGTATTTTTTTTTTAAAAAAAAGCATTTTTCCAAACATCATCCCAACTTACATGAACACAGAATCCTTATTTCAAGAAGTGCTTATGAATACATGTATTTCATGGAGCAAACATAATTTAGGAAATGTTGATTAAAAAAAAAAAACAGCATAGGCTCTGGAGTCAGACTTCACCACAGCTGTGTGATCTTGAGAAAGTTACATAATTTCCCTGAGTCTCAGTTTTCTATCTGTAAAAGGAAAATACCACCACTTACCCACGTGCCTGGCACACAAAAAGATGCTCAATAAATTAAATATCTATTTTTTTTTTACAGGGTTTCCATGTTGGCTTCTATCAGCAATGAAAGTTTCAGGAATCTATTTTTTTATATCAACTTGCAATCCATGTTCGGGTTTTCTAATATGGTGCCAATCATATCCAAAATAAATACTTCAATCTGGCTAAACAAACCTTGCTGAAAAATTTATTACTTTAAATGTTTGTGGAATATAAGAAACGAGGGGAAGTTCTTAGAAAATGTAAATAAAATTAAAACAAGATAACTACTTTTAGTTAATCAAAACACAAGAATAGTAGACCTGATCCCTACTGGAAGCAGCATAACCTTCTTGACAAAAAAAGTTCATATTTCTTGATTAAGATAGGTTAAAGCTCCCTTGTTACTCTCAAGAAGTCTAGTCAAGGATTCATGGAAGGAAGGAGACCAAGGATCAACAAATACTGACTGAGCAGCTATTAAAAGCCAGGGACTAATATAGGTAGGTAAACAGAACAATCAACACCCGCATGCTGCTCCCATTCCAGGTGGGCAGACAGACAGACGTGTCAGACAGCAGTCAGCGATGAAAAGAACTATAAAGGAGTGCTGAGGAGTCAAGAGAAGATGGGGATGTGCTGCTTCAGATAAGACAGTCAAGGGAGACCTCTGGGACAGGTGACAGGTGTCTAGAACAGAATGAAAGCAAATATTTTTTAGTCTGCCAATGCCTTTGCAGTCTTGAAATAAGTGATGTTTTCTATTTAGGTTTTTTACTAACGTGGGTTCAGAAGAGCATGATCCACAGGTAGGCACAGAAGTCACTAGAAGCTACAGTTTAAGAGACTAGGTTGTACCACGGTAAATGACAGCACCCAGAGCTCCCACTGCTTCACAGATCACTTTTACAATAATGTTTTGGTTATATGCACTGAAAAACTAGTTTTTGTGATTATAACTAACTGTTCTCTAGTTCCTATATAGCTATCTCCCAAGAGAAGGCAACACAAGAAGAAAAGCTAATGCATTTAATAAAAACCTTTTAAACTAAATAATTGAAAGAAGCAAAAGTAAAAAGATATTGCTCAAGAGTCTTCATGGCCACCAACCTCAAGGAGTTTGGAAGACTGATCCTTCCTATCTCAGCATCTCCAAGTCATGTGTGCTCAGTCGTGTCTGACTCTTTGCAACCCCACGGGTTCCAGCCCACCAAGCTCCTCTGTCCATGGGATTTTCCAGGCAAGAATACTGGAACGGGTTGCCGTTTCATACTCCAGGGGATTTTCCCAACCCAGGGATCGAACCCGAGTCTCCCGAGTCTCCTGCATTGGCAGGCAGATACTTTACCACTGAGCCATCTGGGAAGCCCTAGCATCTTTCTCAATACTATATAACGCCTCCTATTTGCCCCTCTCCGTCAACTCTAGCCCTCATTTCACACATGTAAATGTGTACCTTAATATGAATGTAAGCCAAATTGACAAGTAATGTCTCTAAGAAATGACCAAAATCTACCCTGTTTCTTTACAATAATTTCTTATGATAAAACTGCCTGTTAACATACCAGATTTTACATTAGGTGTTCCTACAAAATTTATTCAATAAATTAGTTCTGTGGGCCAGGCATTGTATTAATTTCTAGGTACCAAGAGTAAAACAAAGACTTGTTGGCTTACTAGTCAATACAAGAAATAAACACGGGGAAAAAAAATTCAGGTACCATGCTGATGTACAAGATGCTACTGGAGTACATATTCTAAGTGGAAGAGTCACCTCATTCTATCTAATGAAATCAGAAAATGTTTGAAAACACTTATTATTTGAGCCAGGTAGTCAAGGATAGATAAGCAGATGAGTTAAGGGAGGACCCTGGGATTAGTCAAGCCGACTAAGAGATGAACACTGGGGTGAAGATAGACCAGAAAAAAAGAGAGAGAGAGAGAGTTGGGTGTAAGGGGTGGAACAGTCCAGACCCTAAAAAGCTTTGCTTGCCAGGTTAATAAGTGTGAATTTTATCTTGCCTTTGGGGCAAAAAAAAAAAAAAAAAAAAGGAAGAATTTTAGTGAATAAAGTGACCAACAAGATCATGTTTATAATTTAGAAGGAACACCAAAATGGACTGTAGATAAGGTCACTTGGAAGGCAAGGAAGATTAGTGAAGAGCTGTAAAAGGACATTATGAAGCCTGAACTAAGACCTTGACAGCAAGAAAAAGAGTTAAAACCAAATAGGTATATGCAAGCCAGAATCAAGATTGCCAGGAGAAATATCAATAACCTCAGATATTTTGGTAACACCACCCTTATGGCAGAAAGTGAAGAAAAATTAAAGAGCTTACTAATAAAGGTAAAAGAAGAGAGTGGAAAAGTTGGCTTAAAACTCAACATTCAAAGAACTAAGAATATGGCATCTGGTCCCATCACTTCATGGCAAATAGATGGGGAAACAATGGAAACAGTGACAGACTATTTTCTTGGGCTCCAAAATCACTGCAGACAGTGACTGTAGCCACTAAATAAAAAGACACTTGCTCCTTGGAAGAAAAGCTATGATAAGCCTACATAGTATATTAAAAAAGCAGAGACATTATTTTGTTGACAAAAGTCTGTCTAGTCAAAGCTATGGTTTTTCCAATAGTCACTTATGGATGTGAGAGCTAGACCATAAAGAAGGCTAAGCACACAACTGATGCTTTCAAACTTCGGTGTTGGGGAAGACTCTTGAGAGTCCCCTGGACTGCAAGGAGGTCAAACCAGTCAATCCTAAAGGAAATCAACCCTGAATATTCATTGGAAGGACTGATGCTGAAGCTGCAGCTCCAATACTTTGGCCATCTGATGCAAAGAGCTGACTCATTAGAAAAGACCTGGATGCTGGGAAAGATAGAAGGTAGAGGAGAAGGAGATGACAGAGGATGAGATGGTTGCATGGCATCACTGACTCAATGGGCCTGAGTTTGAGCAAGCTCTGGGAGATGGTGAAGGACAGGGAAGCCTGGTGTGCTGCAGTCCGCAGGGTCACAAAAAGTCAGACACAACTGAGCGACTGAACAACAGGTATATACAAAGTGTCAAAAAAGAGCAAACAACTAAAAGGAAATCTATTAAAATCAAGGAAAGCCTCACAGATAAGGTGACATTTGCACAGGGCCCTAGAGAAGGAAAGTCAGCCATGCAGAAAATGTGAGAAAGGATAGAACAGCACGATGAAGGGGCTTCCCTGATAGCTCAGATGGTAATGAACCGCCTGCAATGCAGGAGACCCTGGTTCAATTCCTGGGTTGGGAAGATCCAATGGGAAAGGATAGGCTACCCATTCCAGTATTCTCAGGCTTCCCCTGTGGTTCAGCTGGTGAAGGGAAAGGCTAACCACTCCACTATTCTGGCCTGGAGAATTCCATGGACTGTATAGTCCATGGGGTCACAAAGAGTTGGAAAGGACCAAGGGACTTTCACTTTTCACAGCACAATGAAAGGGAAAGACCTAAAAATGCTGGATGAACTGAGCTCTTGTTAAAGTAGTAATGCCATCCTTTGTAGATCAGTCACCTGGGAAATATTTACTGAAAGCCTAACGTGTGTTTTGGATCTTGATGAATCCAATGACAGTTAAGATCATCTTTCCAAAATAATGCACCTAAAAACTTGAAGGCACGATTTTAACCACAGAGTAACTGAGATCCCAAACTTGGTCCATGGTATCCAAGTACAGTAATTCTAAGTAAGGGTAGAACTGGGGTGGTGAGACTGGCTACTCAAGAGCTGAAAAGTAAGCTGGGGGCAAGGTTGTTAAGACTTTTCATCCCAAGAAATCTGGATAACTCAGTTTCAGAGTCACTGGCTTTTTACAGAGATTGTTTTATCTAGTCCACACAACAATGTATTTACATAGAGAACAATAAGTACTATTATTATATTTGCAAATAAGAAACTTCGGTTTAAAGAAAATTAACATGACCCAAGGTCACACAGCTAGTTTAAATGGTAAAGATGGTATAGAATGATAATCTGACTTGGGCCTTTGGACCCAATCACTAATCTAGGGAAAACTGAAATATATTCAATACTCACTGAGTTAACATTTAAAAATCTACAGTTCCTGTTAGTCCAAAACTGGAAGTGTCTCGTAAACAAGGATTACTCATAAAGCTACTGTGCCCAATACTCTCAAAGTATAATCATTCACTCAATAATGTCAATTTTGTAATGAAGTCTACTGTAAGTCTTCAAAATCTGTGTTACAAATACACCAACCAGATGGAAAACTTCAGGAATCTGGGTTCCCAAAACATAGTAAGAACCTGAGAGGATATCATCAATTTTTCAGCAAGACAAAGAAAGACTGTTTTCTAGAGTTAATCTTATCCACAAAGTCTGGCAGACAATGTTTTCAGAAAAGGAACGGGGGGGGGGGGGGGTGCGGAATCCACATCCAACAGTCACTGAATACAAATTTTCACTGACTACGACTTCATCTAAAGATCATTTTCTTAGTAACCATTACTTATGAAGTTTCATTTTGATCATCTTTACAAACTTCTAAAAATTGAAAACATGCCCAGAATGAAACAAGCTTCTCTATCCTTTCATATGCTAGTTTATTTCTTGATTTGGTGCAATTCCAAAGACAGAGCCATTTCTTACAAGTGCAGCAAAAGCTAGAGGGAATATGGTCCCAGCCTGTTGCAGGAGGTTCTACTTTGCATACTCAATATCTCTAACTTAAACACATGATAAAAACACCTTTTGTGGCAGTTAAGCATCCCAGGGAGCACAGGTGAGGCCTTTATAATAATGTAACATCACTACTTCTGTTTACACATTGCTTGGGTACTCCTGCAGGGCAGATCCCTATTTCCAGCACTAAGTGCAATGTCGGGCACACACACAGTCAGTAGGTGAAAAAATCTGACACTGCCTTTCCATTGTGAAACCAAAAGCTATTCAACCAAATCTGGATGGTGAAATCATTCCTACTTCATCATAAAAAAAAAAAAAAAAAAAAAATTCCGTATCTGATAAGAAAGGACACCCTAAGTTGACTGGGCTATGGGAAAAAATGTGCCAAAATAATGTGACAAATATTGTGAAGAGTTGAAAATAAACTTTCTGTTCTGTTTGTATAAAGCATTACAAGTAGATAAAGGTCAGAAAACAAAACATAATCTCACAGTCACATTTGGCCCAAGGTTATTAGCTAGTAAGTGGTAGAGTTACAATTAAGACCCAAATAACTCCCAATCCAATGCTTTCTATTACAACATATTGTCACTGATACTTTTATTTTATAAGTGTAAAAAACTGTTTCAGGAAAATTTCAGACAAAAAAAAAAAAATTCACTAAAAAAAATTACAAAAATATTTTCTTTTAAAAACTCTTCTAAAAAAAAAGAAAACTCTTCTATGCCCTCACATATCTAAGTGTTGCAAAGACAATACATTAAAAATCAATCAAAATCAAAGCCGCCAGTACTAGGCTTAAAGACACACACACACACACACACACACACACACACACGTTATTCACTGACAAGCTTCAATTTGATTGGTTATATCCATTCCTGCTATCCTTCCAAGAAGACAACGAAAGCTTAGGAGGCTTATCCCAAACCAACAGTTCTGCTCTCCTCCTCACTAATCCTGGTCCAATTAGTTCCCTCTTCTCTCCTTCTCATCTCCACCATTAACACTATAATGCCACCTCCTTTCCCGATACTTAACAAGGCTCATTTTCAACGCTTCAGGCACAGGGCCTTCTCAGGCCACTCCATCTAAATTGGCCTCTCCCAGTAACTTCTAAGTTAACCTTTACATTTATTTTTACTAGCTGACTGTCTTCCCATAAGATGTCCCATGAGCCCCGCCCCCCTTTGTACAAGGTATCCTCTTCCATCATCACAAAAACTGCATCTGGCAACACTGTTATTTCTACTACCTCCTCCATATGGTAAACTCATCAAGGGTAAATGCTGTCTGATTCATGTTTCCTCAGCACTTGGTAAAGTGTCTGGCACCATCCTATGGAGTCAGTAAGTTTGTAAATTTGTATAGTAAGAATGTTCATTGAGAGTGAGGATGCAAAGGACACCTTAGTGCTTCACAGTTCAGGGTAAAGTCTGCAGGTTGTACACAAACTGGAGTGATACAATGTATGGAAAAGATTCACTGGCAAGGTCAAAATTCATTCAAGAGGAAGTGCCTCTGGCTTAGCAGAGGAGAGAGAAAAGCAATCAATCAAGTCAATTTTTGATCCTCCTCCGGACCAACAGAGCAAATTGTCCCTCAAAATAATAACTTTGGAACACCGCAATTTATTCTGCACACTCAACTACTCATTAAGAGCCCAAGTGCCAAAACACTACCATTATTTTGCATTCTTTAAGGTGCACCAGGTGAGAAGCAGAAGGGCGGGACCAAGACCTGATTAGAACAAACAAGCAGACGAAGAAATAATCATGACACATCTTCAAAATTTATAAAGAAAAATCGCGACGTGATCATGGAAAGGAAACTCAGCATACCAAGAAATACGTAATCATAGGTTAGGACCCACTATGGCACAGAAATGGTCACAGAACTGCCAAAACAGACCACACTCCACATCTTTCCCAATCCTCTTCTACTCAAAGACCCGAATAACCATTGCAAGGATCAAGAGCCTCATTTCTGGCAGCACAATTCTCCAAAGAACATAGCAAAGGCGAAAGAACAGCTTTAATACCCCCTCCCCCCCTCCCCAAAAGGCAGCCAAAACCAAACCACCACAATCCCTAAACAGAAAGCCCTAGACGCCTTTCAAAGCCAACTGTCATACTTTCAGGGGCCCAAAAGACGTTGACTCCAAAGATAAGTCTCTGGCCCAAACATATATCTCCGAATTATTTAGGAAAATCCAGGCTTTCCAATTTGGAGATCTGCACTCAAAAAAGGATCTCCTGGCAGAAACGAGCAATCAATCTTTCAACAGGCAATGGCGCTCCAACCACCCGGCTGAGGGACAAGCAACGACGACAGGGCACGGCCCTTCCAGGGAGCCGCCGGCGCCCTCTCAGCTCTCAGTCTGACCCAGCGCAACCCTCCCTGGCGGTGGCCAAAGTCGGGCACTTGGCGGAGGGGGGCCAACGGCTGGGCTTTCGAACTGGGCCTTCCCGGCCCCGGGGGCGCGGCAAGACACGGAGGTGGCGCCTATCAGTCCAGCCCCGGCAGCAGCAACGGATCCGGGGCCTCTTCCCCTGGCCTCCCCGCCCCGCCGCCCTCAGCCAGCCAGTCCGCCCCTCACCTGGCAGAAGCTCCGACAGTAGTTCAAAGATGAGACCTCCGACACCTCCTGCTCCCTCAGTTCTGTCTCCAGCTGCCACAGACAGGGTCGCAATCCGGAGGCTACCGGCGCCGGAGATGCGGGACTATGGCCCCGAGCCATGGACTCAGTCTCGGTTCCTTCTCCGGCTCCGGCTCCTTCCGAAGCCTCAGCCCCAGCCCCGGCGGTGGCGGCGGCGTCTCCCTTTCCGTCCGCCATCTTCCCACGGCCCAGCAGCGCGTAGGCAACCAAGCCACGTGACTCAGACCTGGCCCCGCCCCCGGCCGACCGCGCGTGGTGACGCACTCCGGGGCGACTCGGGCGCCCGCTGGATTCCGTCATTGGAATTCTGGACGCTCCTCCCCTCCGCGGCCTTCTCAACAACCGCCCTGGCAACAGCCTGGCAACAACTGGCCAGAAGTTCCTGTCCACTGCCGTCCTTCCATTACTTTTGGATTTACGGCGTCAGTGAGACGGGACATACATGCAGACATAATCTAGATATGAAAGAATGATGTTTGAGCTGTGATCTGAAGAACGAGAGCCAGGAGAAGAGCCTTTTGAAAGGAAAGCATCCCCAGTAGAAAACAATAATAATAAGCAAGGTTGTGGAGGTTGTGAGGTTGAAATGAAGACTACCCCCATGGGAACGTGGATGATAACAGAGAGGGCATTACACGTCAGTGGCTAAAGGATGAACTTTTCAATAAATGGCGCTGGAACATTTTTTTCCAAAAGAAAAAAAAAAAAAGGATTTTTACCTCAAACCATATCTAAAAATAAATGTTGGATAGAGTAAAGGAAATATAAATATGATATAAAAATGGAGAAGAATTTCTTAAGATCCAAAAAGCACAAACCATGAGGGAAAATATTATTAGATTAAAATTGTTAATTCTGCAGTAACAAGTTTTAAAAGGTGGTGCATGATGACAACCCAAAGACTAGACAATGTTCATTACATATATAACCATCAAAGGATTACTATCCGAGAAGTCACCAAAACCAAAAGGAAAAAAGCAAACAATCTAATAGAAAAGTAGAGAAAAGATATTATGAGGTAGGCCACTCCCAAAAAAACTTGATGGCTGTTAAACCCATGACAAGATACCTAACTTTACTGTAACTATCAAAGTACAAATTAAAACAGCAGTGAGATATAATTCCATACCCATCAGCTTGGGAGAAGTTTTAAATTAGTTCCATGTGCTAGGAATTAGGAAAATGGAACTTACATGCTGCTGATAGAGTGTAAATTGATACATCATTTAGGAGAAAAATGTGTAATAATTAAAGATGCACATGTCCTGTAAGCCAGCAATTCGTAATAATAATAGTAATCATTATCATCCATATTCATTGAGATTTAATATGTGCTAGGTAATTTTCTTGGAGAAGGAAATGGCAACCCACTCCAGTACTCTTGCCTAGAAAATTCCATGGATGGAGGTAATTTTCTAAATTTAATATGTGCTAGGTAATTTTCTGTTCATTTCCAAGGCAAACCATTCAATATCATGGTAATCCAAGTCTATGCCCCGACCAGTAATGATGAAGAAGCTGGAGTTGAATGGTTCTATGAAGACCTACAAGACCTTCTTGAACTAATACACAGAAAAGATGTCCCTTTCATTATAGGGGACTGGAATGCAAAAGTAGGAAGTCAAGAAACACCTGGAGTAACAGGCAAATTTGGCCTTGGAGTACAGAATGAAGCAGGGAAAAGGCTAATAGAGTTTTGCCAAGAGAACGCACTGGTCATGGCAAATAACCTCTTCCAATAACACAAGAGAAAACTCTACACATGGACATCACCAGATGGTCAACACCGAAATCAGGTTGATTATATTCTTTGCAGCCAAAGATAGAGAAGTTCTATACAATCAGCAAAAACAAGACCTGGAGCTGACTGTGGCTCAGATCATGAACTCCTTATTGCCAAATTCAGACTTAAAGAAAGTAGGGAAAACCACTAGACCATTCAGGTATGACCTAAATCAAATCCCTAACGATTATACAGTAGAAGTGACAAATAGATTTAAGGGACTAGATCTGATAGACAGAGTACCTGATGAACTATGGACAGAGCTTCGTGACTTTGTGCAGGAGTCAGGGATCAGGACCATCCCCAAGAAAAAGAAATGCAAAAAAGCAAAATGGCTGTATAAGGAGGCCTTACAAATAGCTGTGAAAAGAAGAGAAGCAAAAAGCAAAGGAGAAAAGGAAAGTTATACCCATTTGAATGCAGAGTTCCAAAGAATAGCAAGGAGAGATAAGAACGCCTTCCTCAGTGATCAGTGCAAAGAAATGGAGGAAAACAGTAGAATGGGAAAGACTAGAGATCTCGTCAAGAAAACTAGGGATACAAAGGGGACATTTCATGCAAAGATGGGCTCAATAAAGGACAGAAATGATATGGACCTAGCAGAAGCAGAAGATATTAAGAAGAGGTGGCAAGAATACACAGAAGAACTGTACAAAAAAGATCTTCATGACCCAGATAATCACAATGGTGTCATCACTCACCTAGAGCCAGACATCCTGGAATGTGAAGTCAAGTTGGCCTTAGGAAGCATCACTGCAAACAAAGCTAGTGGAGGTGATGGAATTCCAGCTGAGCTATTTCAAATCCTAAAAGATGATGCTGTGAAAGTGCTGTACTCAGGATGCCAGCAAGTTTGGAAAACTCAGCAACTGCCACAGGACTGGAAAAGTTCAGTTTTCATTCCAATCCCGAAGAAAGGCAATGCCAAAGAATGCTCAAACCACTGCACAATTGAACTCATCTCACACGCTAGTAAAGTAATGCTCAAAATTCTCCAAGCCAGGCTTCAGCAAAACGTGAACCGTGAACTTCCAGATGTTCAAGCTGGTTTTAGAAAAGGCAGAGGAACCAGAGATCAAATTACCAACATCTGTTGGATCATCAAAAAAGCAAGAGAGTTCTAGAGAAATATCTATTTCTTCTTTATTGACTATGCCAAAGCCTTTGTGTGGATCGCAAAAAACTGTGGAAAATTCTGAAAGAGATGGCAATACCAGACCACCTGACCTATCTCTTGAGAAACCTGTATGCAGGTCAGGAAGCAACAGTTAGAACTGGACATGGAACAACAGACTGGTTCCAAATAGGAAAGGGAGTATGTCAAGGCTGTATATTGTCACCCTGCTTATTTAACTTAAACACAGAGTACATCATGAGAAATGCTGGGCTAGATGAAGCACAAGCTGGAATCAAGATTGCTGGGAGAAATATCAATAACCTCAGATATGCAGATGACACCACCCTTATGGCAGAAAGTGAAGAAGTAAAGAGCCTCTTGATGAAAGTGAAAGAGGAGAGTGAAAAAGTTGCCTTAAAGCTCCACATTCAGAAAACTAAGATCATGGCATCCGGTCCCATCACTTCATGGCAGACAGATGGGAAAACAGTAGAAACAGTGGCAGACTTTATTTTGGGGGGCTCCAAAATCACTGCAGATGGTGACTGCAGCCATGAAATTAAAAGATGCTTACTCCTTGGGAGAGAAGTTATGACCAACCTAGACAGCATATTAAAAAGCAGAGACATTACTTTGCCAACAAAGGTCCATCTAGTCAAGGCAATGGTTTTTCCAGTAGTCGTGTATGGATGTGAGAGTTAGACTATAAAGAAAGCTGAGCACTGAAGAATTGATGCTTTTGAACTGTGGTGTTGGAGAAAACTCTTGAGAGTCCCTTGGACGGCAAGGAGATCAAAGCAGTCAATCCTAAAGGAAATCAGTCCTGAATATTCATTGGAAGGACTGATATTGAAGCTGCAGCTCCAATATCCACCTGATGCGAAGAACTGACTCGTTGGAAAAAACCCTGATGCTGGGAAAGATTGAGGGCAGGAGGAGAAGGGGATGACAGAGGATGAGATGTTTGGATGGCATCACCGACTCAATGAACATGTTTTTGGGTGGACTCCGGGAGTTAGGATGGACATCGAGGCCTGGTGTGCTGCAGTCCATGGGGTCACAAAGAGTGAGCCACTGAACTGAACTGAACTGAACTTTCTAAATTCATTACATATATTAATTCATTTAATCCTACTAAATAGTGACTCCCCTGATAGTCCAGTTTTTATTATTTTGCCTTCTAATAAAGGGGGTGTGGGTTCTCTCCTGGTGGGGGAGCTAAGATCCCACATGCCTCCTGGCCAAAAAAACAAAACATAAAGCAGAAGCAATATTGTAACAAATTCAATAAAGACCAAAAATTCTAAAAAATAATACCGTGAAAAGTTACTATCATCATTTTACAATTCAATAAACAGAATTTAAAGCGCGTGTGGTGTATATGTACAATGTAATATTAGGCAGAAAAAAGGAATGAGACTTAGATATTTACAGGAAGAGGAATGGTCCTGGAGGGTATCATATTTAGTGAAATAAGTCAAATAAAGGCAAATACTGTAGGTTATCACTTATATGTGGAATCGTAACAAATAAAACAAACTGATGAGTATAACAAAATAGAAACAGACTCAGATATACAAACTACTGGTTACTGGTGAGAGGAAAAGGGGGTAGGGACAAGATAGGTGTAAGGGATTAAGAGGCACAGACTACAATGTATAAAATAAATAGGTTATTAATACAAGGATATATTGTACACCCCAGGGAATATAGCCAATATTTTATAACTATAAATGGAGTATAATCTGTAAAAATTTGAATCACCAGTTGTATGTCTGAAGCTAATATAAGTCAACTACACCTCAATTTTAAAAAGGAAGAAGGTTTGACTCTCCTGTGAGACATCTGAATGGAGATACCAGATAGGCACTTGGGTATATGTCTGTGAAGCTATAGAGAGGGTAGGACTGGAGATACAAAGTCATCACTTGTTCTATCCTGTTATTAGACCAAAACTTTTCCTTGACTTCACCACGGCCTCCTCTAGTTTTCTTTCTGCTTCTTTGCTCTCCTTTATGGAAAAACTTCTCTAAAGGGATAGCCAAACTCTCTGTTTCCACTTATTCTCTTTTCATTCTCTCTTGAACCCTTTTCAGCCAGGATTTCATTCCCCACTACTTGCTGAAGCTGCTCTTTTTAATGTAACCAGTCATTTACCACTTTTGCTGTGTTAAATCTTGAGTTCTGAGTCTTAATTTATCAGTTTCTTAGCAGTATTTGGCATTGTTGATCATTCCCCAACACTTGATTTCACATAGTTTTCAAGTCTCCACATTCTTCTGGTGTTTTTTCATTGTTTCTCTTCTTCTTCTTCCATTCTGATTTCTAAATGCAGCAGGCACAGTCTTTCAGTCTCTTTTCTGTCTACACTCATTGGCATATTCATCCAGGCTCATATCATTGATACAGCATTGATATGATTGTTAATACTACCTGAAGCCTAGGCAAGAAAGTCCCTGCCCTGGCACAAATGTCATTCTCTCTCTTTCTCTCGTTTGTACATGCACTCGCGTACACACACAGAAAATATAACTATATAAAAAAGTCCGGCTTGAACAATACGTGAACAGAGAACTTCCAGATGTTCAAGCTGGATTTAGAAAAGGGAGAGGAACCAGAGATCAAATTGGCAACATCGGTTGAATCATAGAAAAAGCAAAAGAATTCCAGAAAAACATCTGCTTCATTGACTATGCTAAAGCCTTTGACTCTGTGGATTACAACAAACTGTGGAAAATTCTGATAGAGATGGGAATACCACACTACCTGACCTGCCTCCTGAGAAATCTATATGCAGGTCAAGAACTTGTAACAGTTAGAACAGGACATGGAACAACAGACTGGTTCCAAATTGAGAAAGGAGTATGACAAGACTGTGTGTTGTCACCCTGCTTATTTAACTACTATGCCGAGTACATCATGCAAAACACCAAGCTTGATGAATCACAAACTGGTATCAAGATTGCCGGGAGAAATATCAATAACCTCAGATATGTTGACACCACCCTTAAGAAAGAAATTGAAGAGAAACTAAAGAGCCTCTTGATGAAAGTGAAAGAGGAGAGTTGAAAAGTTGGCTTAAAACTCATAATTCAAAAAACTAAGAATATGGCATCTGGTCCCATAGTTCAGTTCAATCACTCAGTCATGTTCGACTCTTTGCAAACCCATGAACTGCAGCATGCCAGGCCTCCCTGTCCATCACCAACTCCTGGAGTTCACCTAAAAGCATGTTCATTGAGTTGGTGATGCCATCCAACAATCTCATCCTCTGTCGTCCCCTTCTCCTCCTGCCCTTAATCTTTCCCAGCATCAGAGTCCTTGCAAATGAGTCAACTCTTTGCATCAGGTGGCCGAAGTATTGGAGTTTCAGCTTCAGCATCAGTCCTTCCAATGAACACCCAGGACTGATCTCCTTCAGGATGGACTGGTTGGATCTCCCTGCAGTCCAAGGGACTCTCA
The DNA here is from genome assembly GCF_023699985.2 of Odocoileus virginianus. Taxonomy (NCBI): domain Eukaryota; kingdom Metazoa; phylum Chordata; class Mammalia; order Artiodactyla; family Cervidae; genus Odocoileus; species Odocoileus virginianus. The sequence goes on from NC_069678.1 coordinate 86,246,844, forward strand.
AGAGTCTTCTCCAACAGCACAGTTCAAAAGCATCAATTCTTTGGCACTCAGCTTTCTTTATCGTCCAATCTCACATCCATACATGACCACTGGAAAAACCAAGCCTTGACTAGACTGATCTTTGCTGGCAAAGTAACGTCTCTGCTTTTTAATATGCTGTCTAGGTTGGTCATAACTTTCCTTCCAAGGAGTAAGCGTCTTTTAATTTCACTCATGCTATCATAATCTGCAGTGATTTTGGAGCCCGGAAAAATTAAGTCTGCCACTGTTTCCACTGTTTCCCCATCTATCTGCCATAAAGTGATGGGACCGGATGCCATGATCTTAGTTTTCTGAATGTGGAGCTTTAAGGCAACTTTTTCACTCTCCTCTTTCACTTTCATCAAGAGGCTCTTTAGTTCTCCTTCACTTTCTGCCATAAGGGTGGTGTCATCTGCATATCTGAGGTTATTGATATTTCTCCCAGCAAGCTTGATTCCAGCTTGTGCTTCATCCAGCCCAGCATTTCTCATGATGTACTCTGCAGAGAAGTTAAATAAGCAGGGTGACAATATACAGTCTTGACATACTCCCTTTCCTATTTGGAACCAGTCTGTTGTTCCATGTCCAGTTCTAACTGTTGCTTCCTGACCTGCATACAGGTTTCTCAAGAGGTAGGTCAGGTGGTATGGTATGCCCATCTCTTTCAGAATTTTCCATAGTTTATTGTGATCCACACAGTCAAAGGCTTTGGCATAGTCAATAAAGCAGAAATAGATGTTTTTCTGGAATTCTCTTGCTTTTTTGATGATCCATTGGATGTTGGCAATTTGATCTCTGGTTCCTCTGCCTTTTCTAAAACCAGCTTGAACATCTGGAAGTTCACGGTTCACGTTTTGCTGAAGCCTGGCTTGGAGAATTTTGAACATTACTTTACTAGCGTGTGAGATGAGTTCAATTGTGCAGTGGTTTGAGCATTCTTTGGCATTGCCTTTCTTGGGATTGGAATGAAAACTGACCTTTTCCAGTCCTGTGGCCACTGCTGAGTTTTCCATATTTGCTGGCATCTTGAGTGCAGCACTTTCACAGCATCATCTTTCAGGATTTGAAATAGCTCAGCTGGAATTCCATCACCTTCACTAGCTTTGTTCGTAGTGATGCTTCCTAAGGCCCACTTGACTTCACATTCTAGGATGTCTGGCTCTAGGTGAGTGATGACACCATCGTGATCATCTGGGTCATGAAGATCTTTTTTTGTACAGTTCTTCTGTGTATTCTTGCCATCTCTTCTTAATATCTTCTGGTTCTGTTAGGTCCATACCATTTCTGTCCTTTATTGAGCGCATCTTTGCATGAAATGTTCCCTTGGGATCTCTAATTTTCTTGATGAGCTCTCTAGTCTTTCCCATTCTATTGTTCTCCTCTATTTCTTTGCATTGATCTCTGAGGAAGATGTTCTTCTCTCTCCTTGCTATTCTTTAAAACTCTGCATTCAAATGGGTCTATCTTTCCTTTTCTCCTTTGCTTTTCGCTTCCCTTCTTTTCACAGCTATTTGTAAGGTCTCCTTAGACAGCCATTTTGCTGTTTTGCATTTCTTTTTCTTGGGGATGGTCTTGATTCCTGTCTCCTGTACAATGTCACAAACCTCCATCCATAGTTCATCAGGCACTCTGTCTATCAGATCTAGTCCCTTAAATCTATTTCTCACTTCCACTGTATGGTCATAGGGGATTTGATTTAGGTCCCATAGCTTCATGGCAAATAGTGGGGGAAACAATGAAAACAGTGACAGACTTTCTTTTCTTGTGCTCCAAAATCACTGCAGATGGTGACTGCGGCCATGAAATTAAAAGATGCTTGCTCCTTGGAAGAAAAGCTATGACAAACCTAGTCACCATATTAAAAAGCAGAGACATTACTTTGCCAACAAAAGCCCATCTAGTCAAAGCTATGGTTTTTCCAGTAGTCATGTATGGACCATAAAGAAGGCTGACTGTCGAAGAATTGATGTTTTTGAACTGTGGTGTTGGAGAAGACTCTTGAGAGTCCCTTCGACTGCAAGGAGATCAAGCCAGTCAATCCTAAGGAGCATCAATTCTGAATATTTATTGGAAGGACTGATGCTGAGGCTGAAAAGTCCAATACTTTGGCCACCTGATGCAAAGACCCTAATGCTGGGAAAGACTGAAGGCAGGAGGAAAAGAGGACGATAGAGGATGAGATGGTTGGATGGCATCACCAGCTCAGTGAACAAGAATTTGAGCAAGCTCCGGGAGATGGTGAAGGTCAGGGAAGGCTGGCATGCTGCAGTCCATGAGGTCACAAAGAGTCGGACAGGACGAATAGCAACAATTTATTTGCAACTTTTTGTACTTATATTGCAGTTTCATGGGTTCTCGCAGTTCCCGTTGATTGAAGCTGGGTATTTTTCAACACACCATCAGCCACACATTTACAAGTGATGAAGTAGGGTTGTTTCTTTTTGCAGATTCATCTATTCCAATTCAAAAAGCATTGTGGATGCCTACTATTATAGTGATAATTTCATATAAATATACGTAAAAGTGCAAATTGCTGGCTTTGAACCCCAGTTCCATTGCTTCTTAGTAGTGTACCTTTAGATCATTTAATTACTTTGAACTTCTGTTCTTAAGACAGGCATAACTGTAGCCTGTATCTCATAGGAATGCCATAAGGTCTAATAAAATGTAGCCAAAGTTTATCTTTAGGACAGACACAGAGAAATCTCTAAGTAAATATTATCATTACTTCTATGAGGTTCAGTCTCAGAGACTATTTTAGCTTCTCTTATTGTAGACCTTCCCGACCCCAACACATATACTGACTGTAGAAACAATTTATTGTCATGATTACCCTGTGAGTGATAAAATGATCAGAGAACAGACCTATACTGTGGATTATTAAAGGAACTGGTCAGGCTAGAATTTCTGACTTGCAAATTCAAGAAGTTGGTTCTATGATATCACTCAGGTGGTAATTAAATCACAAGAGCCCAATTTACTAATTTATCCTAAGAAATATAATGGAATCCCTATAGAAAAGATGGCTTGGGAAACAAACAAAATTAGCACCAGAAGTTTGCTTAGGGAGGGTAAGAATCAGTGGAAAGGCAGCTAGAAGGTCTTCAGTCACCCTGGTGCCAACACCCAGGCTTCTCAGAATTATTTTCCATTGTCTCTCTTTCCTTTTCTCAAAATCTAATCAGGTGAGATGCCAAATCCTATGAATTTGTCCTTAGGCAATTTTCTTCCACCCAGCTCTTCTCTAACCTAGTTCCACTTGCCTTGCCCAGGGGCATGACAACATCTCCTCTAAAGGTCCAAGAAGAGCTTGGTGGGTGGGAGCAGCTTGGTGGGTGGGAGCAGTGTTTATACCCTAGAATCTCCTTTTGAGTGATTTCCACCATGGCTGTCACCACTCCCTCCCAAACCCTCACCTTTGGACTTGGGATGGTCAGCTCACTGAAACCCTGGGAGCTCAGGTGTTCCTTGCTAGGAGGCTTTTTTGCTGTGTCTTGATGAAGAGTCAGGGGCCTCAAAGGTAGACAAGCCCCGAAGGAGGCAGAAAATCTGAAAACCTCACAGACACTGTTTCAGCCTTTTCCCTCTTGCTGGAGATTCCCCCCAGATAACTCTTCTTTGCTCTTCCTTTTGGGGAATTTTATCTGTTGGGATTAAGGAAGGATCAGTTCCTTCATTGCACAACCACTCATAGAAAAGTCTTACTTTTCTCTTGCTTGGGCTATTGCAGGAGCCCTCCAAGGGATATGGCTATTTCCAGATCCTACCACTTACTCCCTGATTCATCTTTTAAACCTACCTCCATCACTTAAGCATGATAGCCCTTTCTTGCTTCAAATAGAATAAAAAAAATATTCAACTTGGCTTTTAAGTTCAACTGCTTGCTACTTCTAAATGCACTGAGTTGTTTGGTAGTTCCCCAATCACATCCCCACTCCACCGCACATTACAATTTTCCTGCCTATGCCTTTGCTCAATCTGTCACCTCTTCCTGAAACTGCCTCCCACTTGGACTAAATAGAATCAAGATATAGTATCATCTAGATTTTACTTCCTTGGGTTCCAAAATCACTGCAGACAGTGACTGCAGGCATGAAATTAAAAGATGCTTGGTCCTTGGAAGGAACACTATGACTAACCCAGACAATATATTAAAAAGCAGAGACATCACTTTGCCAACAAAGGTCCATATAGTCAAAGCTTTGGTGTTTCCAGTAGTCACATATGAACGTGAGAATTGGACTATAAAGAAGGCTGAGTGCCAAAGAACTGATGCTTTTGATTTGTGGTGCTGGAGAAGACTCTTGAGAGTTCCTTGGACTGCAAGGAGATCAAACCAGTCAGTCCTAAAGGAAGGGCTGAATGTTCATTGGAAGGACTGATGCTGAGGCTGCAGCTCCAATACTTTGGCCACCTGATACAAAGAGCCACACCACTCATTGGCAAAGATCCTGATACTGGGAAAGACTGAAGGCAAAAGGAGTAGGAGGCATCAGGGATGAAATGGTTAGATAGCATCAGCGACTCAATGGACATGAATTTGAGCAAACTCTGGGAGCTAGTAAAGGACAGGGATGCCTGGAGTACTTTGACTATACAGACCTTTCTCAGCAAAGTGATACCCCTGCTTTTTAATACCCCTTCTTCTTAATGTTTAGGTTTGTCATAGCTTTCCTTCCAATGAGCAAGCATCTTTCAATGTCATGGCTGCAGTCACTGTCCACAGTGATTTTGCAGTCCAAAAAAAGAAAATCTGTCACTGCTTCCACATTTTCCCCTTCTCTTTGCCACGAAGTGATGGGACCAGATGCCATGATCTTAGTTTTTTTAATGTTGCATTTCAAGTTAGCTTTTCCACTCTCCTTTTTCACTCTCACCAAGAGTCTCTTTAGTTCCTCTTCACTTTTTGCCATTAGAGTGGTATCATCTGCATATCTGAGGTTATTGATATTTCTCTCGGCAATCTTGATTCCAGTTTGCAATTCATCAAGCCTGGTGTTTTGCATGAAGTGCTCTGCATAGTAGTTAAGCAGGGTGACAATATACAGCCTTGTATATTTGGCATTCCTTTCCCAGTTTGGGACCAGTCAGTTGTTTCATGTCAGGTTCTAACCATTGCTTCGTGACCTGCATACAGGTTTCTCAGGAGACAGGTAAGGTGGTCTAGTGTGTGTGTGCTAAGTTGTTTCAGTCATGTCAGGCTCTTTGTGACCCAGTGGACTGTCGCCTGCAGCCTTCTCTGTCTATGGAACTCACCAGACAAGAATACTGGAGTGGGTAGTCATGCCCTCCTCTAGGGGATCTTCCTGACCCATGGATCAAACCCTGGTCTCTTACATCTCCTGCATTGTCAGGCAGTTCTTTACCACTAGCACCACCTGGGAAGCCCAAGGTCGTCTGCTACTCCCATCTCTAAGTATTCTCCATAGTTTGTTGTGATCCACACAAAGGTTTTAGCATAGTCAGTGAAGCAGAAGTAATTGTTTTTCTGAAATTCCCTTGCTTTCTCCATGATCCAGTGAATATTGGCAATTCGATCTCTGGTTCCTCTGCCTTTTCTAAAACCAGCTTGAACATCTGGAAGTTCATGGTTCACATATTGCTGAAGCCTGGCTTGGAGAATTTTGAGCATTACTTTGCTATCATGTGAGATGAGTGCAATTGTGTCGTAGTTTGAGCATTCTTTGGCATTGTCTTTCCTTGGGATTGGAATGAAAACTGACCTTTTCCAGTCCTGTGGCCACTGCTGAGTTTTCCAAATTTGCTGGCATCTTGAGTGCAGCACTTTCACAGCATCATCTTTTAGGATTTGAAATAGCTCAGCTGGAATTCCATCACCTCCACTAGCTTTGTTCGTAGTGATGCTTCCTAAGGCCCACTTGACTTCACATTCCAGGATGTCTGGCTCTAGGTGAGTGATGACACCATCGTGATCATCTGGGTCATGAAGATCTTTTTTTGTACAGTTTTTCTGTATATCCTTGCCACCTCTTAACATCTGCTTCTGTTAGGTCCATACCATTTCTGTCCTTTATTGTGCCCATCTTTGCATGAAATGTTCCCTTGGTATCTCTAATTTTCTTGAAGAGATCGCTAGTCTTTACCATTCTATTGTTTTCCTCTATTTCTTTGCATTGATTACTGAGGAAGGCTTTCTTATCTCTCCTTGCTATTCTTTGGAACTCTGCATTCAGATGGGTATATCTCTCCTTTTCTCCTTTGCCTGTTGCTTCTATCCAAGCACAGACTTGGGTAAGATCAGCTATCCTTGAGCCACAGAGTTGACAATGGTATTTCTCATTATTTTTGAGAACTAGAGAGGGAACCTGGTTGAATGCCTGGATTTACTATCCAACCAGTCCATCCTAAAGGAAATCAGTCCTGAATATTCATTGGAAGGACTGATGCTGAAGCTGAAACTCCAATACTTTGGCCAACTGATGCAAAGAACTGACTCGTTAGAAAAGACCCTGACGCTGGAAAAAATTGAAAGCAGGAGAAGAGGACGACAGAGGATGAAATGGCTGGATGGCATCACCAACTCAATAGACATGAGTTTGAGTAAACTCCAGGAGTTGGCAATGGACAGGGAGGCCTGGCATGCTGCAGTCCCTGGGGTCGCAAAGAGTCGGACACGACTGAGCGACTGAACTGAAGCTGAAGGTATGCCGTGGTTGTTTAGAGACTGGAATTTGGGGTATTTTTAAATGGGTGATCCATTTGTGTTAACCATAGTTGAGGTCAGGGGTACTTCTAAGCCATATGCAAATGGAAGATAATAATGAATATTTCAGATGTCAGGGTAGATGTGAGGATCGAATGAGAAAAGGGATTCACATAAAGTGCAAATATGGTGCCTGGTAGATACTAGATGTTCAATAAACGGCAATTGCTATTATTGCTCTTGAAAAGAAGGCAGGATTTCTACTTTTTCTTCTTATGCTACTTGACAAATTTACTCTAATAAAGAATTTTTAAAAATTATTTGAAATAAGAACAAGATCAAACTATGCATTTTTGGGTGTGGGGGCAGTCTTTGCTTTTTGATTTAATAGCAAAATATAGACTTTCTGTTAATAAATGTGTGTAGTTAAATTTATTTAAAATTCATAAGTGGCAATGTGATTATTCAGTGGTTGCCAGTGGCCATGCCTCAGAGGTAGAGGTAGAAATTGATTGAGAAGGGACATCCAGAACTTTTTAGGGTAACAGAAATTTTCTGTCTTTTGATTGTGGTCATTACATATGTATATACATGTGCCAAAATTCATCAAATCAACCTAAATGGGTGTTTTATTGTTTGTATACTGTACCTCAGTAGAGCTAATTTTTTTTAAATTCCAGTGTTTTTATTATTTTAATAGTTATTATTTTAATAGTTATCCCCTTTAAATTAATTTAATAACTGAATTTGGCATTTATTGTTTTTATTATTCATTAATTTTTATGTTTAACATTAAATAATTTAATAGAGTTTAGTTTAACTTAGATAATATCAGCAATGGAAATGAAACGGTGGGGGGATGTGCTATTTTTATATACATATAAAGAGCCAAAATTATGACTCTGACTTAGACACAGTGCTGGGCTCTTGGGATATAAATCGAGATAGACATGGTCCTTGATCTCAAGCAGTAGCTTACTGTCTAAGGAGGGGCACATCCACATAGAAAGATAATTTCATCTTTAAAAAATTAAATATTTTTGAATAATTAAAATATGCATTTAGTTTTTAAACATTTGTACTGATCAAATATCTATTGATAGATAGTAAAAGTGTCCCTCCCTTCCCTGTCTCTCAGTCTCATAATTCTCCTCCTTGAAAGCAACTATCACGAAACAGTTTATTTTTATCCCTGCAGAGATTACTCTATTCATATACACACATGTTTATATATAGTATAGATATGGTAGCTTTATATACAGTAGCTTTACTTTCTCTTTATTCTAGTTCTTCTCCTTGTTGCTGGTTTTTTTAACTGAACAGTCTACTCTGGAGATAATTCCAAAACAAACAAATCAAATAGGTAGTTTTCAATACAAGAAGTGATCACAAATTGAAATTATAGTGGGGGTAATCACAGTTCAGGCATACAGAAATAGAGTGAGATGGCCATGGAGGATCTGGTCTCAGACACCTCTCTGCACCACTGAGAAGTGGAACTTTCTTTGAACTGTAGCAGGCCCAAGGACACTACCAGTTGTATTCAGAACACCTGTCACCTGCCACCTTATGATCTCAAGTTCTGTCCTTGTAACTGTACAATCATTTCAACCCCAAGCAATCTTAACTTGGCATGCACCCTTACTTTTTGCCAGCTCCAATTACAACTCATGATAAACAATTCATGTAACTAACTGTAACCTCGCAGCCTTTGCCTTTATAAGGCCCCCTCATTTTGTAGTCCATTGGAACACACTTCAAGCGTTTCTTGAATTTGTGTTTCCTGGGCTGCAATCCTAACAAACCACAAATCAACACCCTTTCATTTCAATCAGTTCTTTATTTCTCAAATTCTGGTTAACAGAAGATAAAAATAATGGTAGAGGAATGAGAAGAATTCCATGGGTGTACAAATTACTGGCTAACTAGGTGAAGGTTTCTGGAGGATTGATGAGGCTGCTTCATCTTCTTTATGCATATTACAAGGTAAAAACACTTGAACTAATTAGTAAAATAAACCCTCTAGTGGTAGACTGTGTGCAACTGTGTGACACTGTCCGTAACTCTGACAGCTGTTTGGAGGGAGCAAAAACAGTGTGTGCAGGTCAAAGGTAGAGAAAAGGCGTGGTATAAAAGTAAGCCTAGAGAGGCTCACCTTGTGCCTTTCTAGCAGATGTGTGCAGTGGGAAGGACTCAGAACAGAAGGAACTAGAAGCCCAGAGGGTGCAGGGAAGTCTAGAGTTATAGATGGTGTTTAGGATTAAAAGAAGCTTGTCTGTAGTTCTCTCTAACTAGGATCGCCAGACTTAGCAAAGAAAAATGCAGAGCATCCAGTTAGATTTCCAGTTCAGATAAACAATGTTTTAGTATAAGTAGGTCCCAGATCCAAACTTAACAGTATTTTGTCTGACAACCTACATAAATGAGTCAAGCTAACCACTTGTCACCATGCACTTAAAAAAAAAAAAAAAAAAAAAAACAGAAAAAAAGAAAAAGAAAAAAAAGAACAGGGAAATAAGCATTTTTAATGGGAAGAGTGTTCAAAGAAGGAAATGTGAGGAGCTAAGGCAAGATCCTTAAGGAGTGTATGGCAGGAAGTGAAGAAGAACCAAAGGGCCTCCTGATGAAAGTGAAGGAGGAGAGTGAGAAAGCGGGCTTCGAGCTCAGCATTCAGGAAACTAAGATCGTGGCATCCGGTCCCATCACTTCATGCAAATACATGGGGAAACAGTGGAAATAGTGGCTGACTTTATTTTGGGGGGCTCCAGAATCACTGTATATGGTGATTGCAGCCATGAAATTAAGACACTTACTCCTTGGAAGGAAAGTTATGACCAACCTGGACAGCATATTAAAAAGCAGACATTACTTTGTCAATAAAGGTCCCTCTAGTCAAGGCTATGGTTTTTCCAGTGGTCATGTATGGATGTGAGAGTTGGACTGTGAGGAAAGCTGAGTGCCAAAAAATTGATGCTTTTGAACTGTGCTGTTGGAGAAGACTCTTAAGAGTCTCTTGAACTGCAAGAAGATCCAACCAGTCCATCCTAAAGGAGATCAGTCCTGGGTGTTCATTGGAAGGATTGGTGTTGAAGCTGAAACTCCAATACTTTGGCCACCTGATGCAAAGAGTTGACTCATTTGCAAAGACCCTGATGCTGGGAAAGATTAAGGGCAGGAGGAGAAAGGGACGACAGAGGATGAGATGGTTGGATGGCATTACCAACTCAATGAACATGGGTTTGGGTAGACTCTGGGAGTTGGTGATGGACAGGGAGGCCTGGCGTGCTGCAGTTCACGGGGTTGCAAAGAGTCGGACACGACTGAGTGACTGAACCGAGCTGAACTGAAGGCAAGATTTGGTTGTTGAGTTTAGAGCTGGGGGTCCCAGGCCAAGGAGACAACTCTGATGGCCTGGGCTGGCAGGGCTGGGGCTTAGGTCTAACTCAAAAGGTCAGGACAGAAAAAGGCCTTTGTGTTCAGGGCTAAGGAGGCAGTTCTTTTGGTCGGGGTCACTAAGGACAGGGCCAATGAGATGGTTCCTATAGCCAGGAAAATGAGTAAATAACTCAATATATTGAGAATAATGTGAGCCAGGTTTCTGACTGTTGAAGAAGATAGAAATATAGAAAGCAGGAAAGACTAGAACAAACCATTTGATGCTGGACTAGAATTAGAAGTAGAGGTGTGAGCCTACTTGGTGTATGTGTGTGTGTATAATATTAACCATTATAAGTAGAGAGAGAGAGAAGGTATGTGTGTGTTATACGTAATTACGTGCTAGCAAAAGGGCTTTCTTATTTTTAAAAAAAACTGCTTTATAATATTTGCTGATTTCCATGGTGTAAGTATTCCCACCATAGCTGATTTCAAACTGCCATTAGTTTAACAGTATTCCAGAATATTTAATTGTAGGCTGTTGCAAACCCTTGGAAGTTGATTCCAGATCAACCTTTCAGAATGCACATAATATGTATCTTTGTGTGTGTGTGTCTGTTTGTGTGATCATACATTATTTCCCAACGGGTGTCCTATTTCCTAGTCCTAGAGAAAGGAGGTACAAGAATGACACTCTAACAGCAATAAGCCCATCTAGCATCTACATTTTGACTTCCAAATACCATTCTTCATTAAAAAAAGAACAAACATATATGGAGAAATGGCTGATCCCATGACTGGGGTAGTAAAATATGTTATTTGTTCCTTACTAAAATAATTGGTCAAAGATTGCGGAGGTAGTAAGCTAAATAATGACCCTCATCAATATCAGGTTCTAATCCTGGGACCCATAAATGTTACTCTACATGGAAAAGTGTCTTTGCAGATGTGATGAAGTTAATTAAGCATCTTGAGGCAGGGAAATTATCTTGGGTTATCCAGGTCAACTCTAAATGCAGTCACAATTGTCCTTTTAAGAAAGGTCTAAGGAAGAACATGGAGGAAGATGACAAGGCAGGAGGGAGAGATTGGAGTGGTATAATGACAAGGCAAGAATATCAGCAGCCACCAGAAGCTGGAAGAGATAAATAAAAAATTCTCCCCCAGAGCCTCCAGCCTGATCTTTCCCTGTCCAATGGACTTGCCATTCTTGTCAAAAATCATTTGAATATATATATATATATATATATATGCAAGGTTATTTTTTCTGGGCTTTCTATTCTTTTCCATTGAGGTATATGTCTATCTTTACATCAATACCACACTGTTTTGATTATTGTTGCTTTGGATTAAGCTCTGAAAACAGGAGGAGCTTCCCAGATGGCGCTAGCTGTAAATAACCTGCCTGCCAATGCAGGAGTCTTAAGAGACTCAGGTTCACACCCTGGGTCAGGAAGATCCCCGTCAGGAGAGCAACCTAATCCAGTATTCTTGCCTGGAGAATCCCATGGAGAGAGGAGCCTGGCAAGCCACAGTCCACTGGGTTGCAAAGAGTCCCGACACAACTGAGCTACTGTTAACACACACAGGGCTGTTAATGAAACAGTTCACAATTTGTACTCTGTTGTAGCTAATCCATTATTGTTATTTAGTTGCTAAGCTGACTTGAAATCAGGAACTGTGAGAACTACAGCTTTGTCCTTTTTCAATATTATTTTTGCTCCTAGAGATTCCTTGAGATACTATATGAACTTTAGGCTGATTTTTTTTCTATAAAAATACAAACTTTTAGAAATATTTTTCTATGGAAAGAAATTGTATACTTTTTTTTTTCTCCTCCAAACCACACAGTTTGCAGGATCTTAGTTCCCTAGCCAGGAATAGAATCCAGGCCACAGCAGTAAACACACTAAGTCCTAACCACCAAACTTCCAGGGAAATCCTTGGTACACATTTTTAAAATTCAAGATTCTCCTGAGAAACCTTGTGACTAGCCACGAAGATGAAATTAGGGAACCTTTGGAGACATGCCTTAATGGTACTGAATCCCTATATAGAGGAAATTGAAAATCCTAAGACAGTATTTCATGAGATCTCCAGTCCCTGTTTCTACCCATAAGAGATCAGGCTCAATAACCCACCTGGTCCTATTTCCCAAAATTATTGCATTAGAAAAGAGAGCTTATCTGACGTTGGTTTATTTGTTCCAAAGACTTTTTAAGAGTTATGTGGAGGTTAGCATTCTTGATAGGATTGCTTTACCTTATTCATGGAGAAAAAATTCAACAAATACCATACAAACTGAGAAAAATCCTTAAAGTGATAGGAATAACAGACCACCTTACCTGTCTCTGTGAAACTGATATGCACGACAAGCAACAGTTAGAACCAGACAAGGAACAATGGACTGGTTCAAAATTGGAAAAGGAGTACTTCAAAACTATATTGTCACCCTGCTTATTTAACTTACATGCAGAGCGGCTGCTGCTGTTCAGTCGCTCAGTCTTGTCTGACTCTTTCCATGAACTGCAGCACGCCAGGCTTCCCTGTCCTTCACAATTTCTTGGAGCTTGCTCAAACTCATGTCCATTGAGTTGGTGATGCTATCCAACCATCTCATCCTCTGCATCCCCTTCTCCTTCTGCCTTCAATATTTCCCAGCATCAGGGCCTTTCCTAATGATTCAGCTCTTCACATTAGGTGGCCAAAGTATTGGAGCTTCAGCTTCAGCATCAGTTCTGCCAATGAATATCCAGGGTTGATTTCCTTTAGGACTGACTGGTTAGATCTCCTTGCAGTCCAAGGGATTCTCAAGAGTCTTCTCCAACACCACAGTTCAAAAGCACCAATTCTTCAGTGCTCAGCCTTCTTTATGGTCCAACTCTCACATCCATACATGACTACTGAAAAAGCCATAGCTTTGACTATATGGACCTTTGTTCATAATGTAATGTCCTGGTATTTAATACACTGTCTAGGTTTGCCATAGCTTTTTTTCCCAAGGAGCAAGCGTCTTTTAATTTCATGGCTGCAGTCATCAGCTGCAGTAATTTTGGAGCCCAAGAAAATAAAGTCTGTCACTGCTTCCCCATTTATTTGCCATGAAGTGATGGAACTGAATAGCAATATGCAGAGTATATCATGCAAAATGCTGAGCTTATGACTCACAAACTGAAATCAAGGTTGGAAAAACATCAACCTTAGATATGCAGATGATACTACCTTAGTAGCAGAATGTGAAGAGAAACTAAAGAGCCTCTTGATGAAAGTGAGAGGAGAGTGAAAAAACTGGCTTAAGCCCAATATTTGGGACTTCCCTGGCGGTACAATGGCTAAGACTCCCTGCTCCCGATACCAAGGGCCAGGGTTCCATCCCTGGTCACGGAACTAGGTCCCACATATAAGAGTTTGCATGCCGCAATTAAAGATTCCATGTGGCACAACTGAAACACAGTGTAGTCTAATAAATAAAAATATAAATGAAAGAAAATCAACATACAAAAAATAAAAATCATGGCATCCAGCCCCATCAGTTCAATTCAGTCGCTCAGTCGTGTCTGACTCTTTGCCACCCCATGAACCGCAGCATGCCAGGCCTTCCTGTCCATCACTAACTACCAGAGTTTACTCAACCTCATGTCCACTGAATCAGTGATGTCATCCAACCATCTCATCCTCTGTTCGAACCCTTCTTCTCCTGCCCTCAATCTTTCCCAGCATCAGGGTCTTTTCTAATGAGTCAGCTCTTCGCATCAGGTGGCCAAAGTATTGGAGTTTCAGCTTCAGCATCAGTCCTTCCAATGAATATTCAGGACTGATTTCCTTTACGATGGACTGGCTGGGTCTCCTTGCAGTCCAAGGGACTCTCAAGAGTCTTCTCCAACACCACAGTCCAGAAGCATCAATTCTTTGGCGCTCAGCTTTCTTTATAGTCCAACTCTCACATCCATACATGACTACTGGAAAAACCATAGCTTTGACTAGACAGACTTTGTTGACAAAGTAATGTCTCTGCTTTTTAATATGCTGTCTAGGTTGGTCACAACTTTTCTTCCACAGAGTAAGCATCTTTTAATTTCATGGCTGCAACCACCATCTGCAGTGATTTTGGAGCCCAGAAAAATAAAGTCAGCCACTGTTTCTAGTTTCCCCACCTATCTGCCATGAAATGATGGGACTGGATGCCACGATCTTAGTTTTCTGAATGTTGAGTTTAAACCAACTTTTCACTCTCTTCTTTCACTTTTATCAAGACATTCTTTAATTCTTTGCTTTCTGCCATAAGGGTGGTGTCATCTGCATATCTGAGGTTATTGATATTTGTCCTGGCAATCTTGATTCCAGCTTGTGCTTCATCCAGCCCAGCATTTCTCATGATGTACTCTGCATAGAAGTTAAATAAGCAGGGTGACACTATACAGCCTTGATGTACTCCTTTCCCTGATTTGGGACCAGTCTGTCGTTTCATGTTCAGTTCTAACCGTTGCTTCTTGACCTGCATACGGATTTCTCAGGAGGCAGGTCAGGTGGTCTGATATTCCCATCTCTTGAAGAACTGTCCACAGTTTGTTGTGATCCACACAGTCAAAGACTTTGGCATAGTCAATAAAGCAAAAATAGATGTTTTTCTGGAACTCTCTCACTTTTTCAATGGTCCAACAGATGTTGGCAACTTGACCTCTGGTTCTGCTTCCTTTTCTAAAATCAGCTTGAACATCTGGAAGTTCTCAGTTCACATACTTTTGAAGCCTGACTTGGAGAATTTTGAGCATTACTTTGCTAATGTGTGAGAGGAGTGAAATTTTATGGTGGTTTGAACATTCCTTGGCATTGCCTTTCTTTGGAATTGGAATGAAAGCTGACCTTTTCCAGTCCTGTGGCCACTGCTGAGTTTTCCATATTTGCTGACCTATTGAGTGCAGCACTTTCACAGCATCATCTTTTAGGATTTGAAATAGCTCAACTGGGATTTCATCACCTCCACTAGCTTTGTTCGTAGTGATGCTTTCTAAGGCCCACTTGACTTCACATTCCAGGATCTCTGGCCCTAGCTGAGTGATCGCCCCATTGTGATTATCTGGGTTGTAAAGATCTTTTTTGTACAGTTCTTCTGTGTATTCTTGCCACTTCTTGTTAATATCTTCTGCTTCTGTTAGGTCCCTACCATTTCTGTCCTTTATTGAGCCCATCTTTGCAAGAAATGTTCCCTTGGGGTCCCTAATTTCCTTGAAGAGATCCCTAGTCTTTCCCATTCTTTCATTTTCCTCTATTTCTTTGCATTGATCTCTGAGGAAGGCTTTCTTATCTCTCCTTGCTATTCTTTGGAACTCTGCATTCAAATGGATATAACTTTCCTTTTCTCCTTTGCCTTTCACTTCTCTTCTTTTCACAACTCTTTGTAAAGCCTCCTCAGACAACCATTTTGCCTTTTTGCACTTCTTTTTCTTGGGGATGATCTTGATCACTGCCTCCTGTACAATGTCATGAACCTCCATCCATAATTCTTCAGGCGCTCTATCAGATCTAATCCCTTGAATCTATTTGTCACTTCCACTGTATAATAGTAAGGGATTTGATTTAGGTCATGTATGATTGGTCTAGCGGTTTTCCCTAGTTTCTTCAATTTGAGCCTAAATTTGGCAATAAGGAGTCACTTCATGGCAAATAGATGGGGGGAAGGAGGAAACAGTGACAGATTTTATTTTCTTGGGCTCCAATATCACTGCAGACAGTGACTGCAGCCATGAAATTAAAAGATGCTTGCTTCTTGGAAGAAAAGCTGACAAACCTAGAAAGCGTACTCAAAAGCAGAGACATTACTTTGTTGACAAAAGGTCCAAATAGTCAAAGGTATGGTTTTTCCAGTAATCATGTATGGATGTGAGAGTTGGAGCATAAAGAAGTCTGAGTGTTGAAGAATTGATGCTTTTGATCCGTGGTACTGCAGAAGACTCTTGCGAGTCCCTTGGACACCAAGGAGATCAAACCAGACAATCCTAAAGGAGATCAACTCTGAATATTCTTTGGAAGGACTGATGCTGAAGCTGAAGCTCCAGTATTTTGGCCACCTGATGCCAAGAGCTGACTCATTGGAAAAGACCCTGATGCTGGGAAAGCTTGTGGGCAAGAGGAGAAGCAGGCAACAGAGGATGAAATGGTTAGATGGCATCACTGACTCAATGGACATGAGTTTGAGCAAACTCAGGGAGATAGTGAAGGACAGGGAAGCCTGGTGTGCTGCAGTCCATGGAGTCACAAAGAGTTGGATAGGACTTAGTGACTGAACAGCAACAATAACATACAGTCAACAGCATTTTAATCACCCAGTATCACCTAGAAGTATAAAATGATCTTTGATTTATTTCTTCAAACAATACATTTGAAATCAAATCTTCAACATGACCCTCCTGTAAGACAAGAAAAAATAATAAGTAATGCATATTTTTAAAATAGGCATACAAATTCCGGCTCTGCACTTACTTGATTTCTTTGTGTCTCAGATCTTTGGAAAGGAATAATGAAAGAAATAGCATCATATGGTTGCCTGAGTCTCAAATGCATTAATATATATAAACTTTGAAGAGCACTTTTATATAAATGCCAATCATTATTATTACATTATTGGGTATTGGCAGATTAAAATGAATGAAATAACCTTGAAACTGAGCAGGGCCTTGTGGGGCTCCCAGGCATGGAGGCCTTTCTGTCCCTCATTTTTGTAGGCAAGACTCCAACCTCCATGACCTTCCTTGAGTTCCAAAGGGCAGATTAGAATAGTTGCCGAAAGCAGATAAGAATAATCAAAGGAGAAACAGTCAAGGAATCACCTGAAGCGAGGTTAAAGGGATCAGAGACTGGCAGACTCATCAAGACTAGGAGGACTGATCACCTGAGACAAGGTTAAGGGCAAACAAGCCCTGCTCACACCCTAATCTTGTCAGAGACTGAATCTTTGACCCAGTGTCATAAAAATTCTCATTTAGTTCTCTGGGGCTGAGACACAGTTTTTCAAGGTAGAAATCTGGTGTGTCTCCTCCCTTTGACTGGCAAAGCAACAAAGGTATCCTTTCCTACTTCACCCAT